>NC_133331.1:199156954-199473704 GCF_042186555.1 Aquarana catesbeiana
AGAAGATGCCTATTGGTGACTGCAGAGAGACTGAGGGATCCAGACAACCTTTGCTATGAGGTGATGTGTACAAAATTATAACTGTTTATCTGAATATGGAATAGCTAAAGAAGCACTGCCTACACCATCCTGCAGAATCCTGGTCCCAGGTGCAAATGTCCCCATATCCATGCTTCACTCCTAGTGTGCCTGCTTGCTTTTCCACTTTTCACACCTTTTTATATAGTTTACATAGTTTAGTTAGAGAAATTTATTTTAAAAAATTGTAATCATTTTGTTTTATCGAAATGCCACGTAGAACTGTTTTTGTCACACTTTATATAAACTATAAACAGACAAGTCACATGTATTTTATAGGTTCCAGTTGATTACAGCAATTGCCATTGCTTACCACCTCCTCAAAATACTAGCTGCCTAGCTGTTTTTAGGATCTATACTTTCTGAGTCCCTAATCTGGAGCAAGTGCGCTTGCTGTAAAGCCAGACAAACTCTGAAGCTAAACCCTACAGAAAGGCAGCAGCTGGCATTTTCATTGAATAAGGTTAGCAACGATTGCTTTATTTCTCTCTCACAAGTCAGTATTGGAGCACCTGCAGTCTAAAAAAGTCACTGGCACGGTTATGTTCAGCCCAAGAAAGAGAGATCCAAGCCAGGATCACTAATTAAAAGGTCAATGTTTATTAAAAAGTACCATAATCCATTTAAACATCCACTTGTGCATAACGTAAGGCTTCCATTTGGCTTTGCAGATCAAATGGAGCCGGCTGGGATGGTAGATCACTGGTATTAAGGGGCATGCCTGGAAACATATCATCATAGCAACTGGCTTGTCACATTTCCCCTTGTGATCCCATTACATGCGGCTTGACGTTCCTACACTTTGCACCCTCCCTTCCTGCCAGGTCCTAGTCACTCTCGTCCAATGGCCATGTCATTCCGGGTGGCTCCATCTTCCACATTCTGGCGGCGGCCAGAACCCAACTTACATCCCACACACTGTGGGGGACACTGGCTCAGCATTGTTTGCTCCCTTGGGACCAGGCAAACAAGTCATCCACCAT
Source organism: Aquarana catesbeiana (assembly GCF_042186555.1). NCBI lineage: Eukaryota > Metazoa > Chordata > Amphibia > Anura > Ranidae > Aquarana > Aquarana catesbeiana. The sequence continues at coordinate 199,158,016 of NC_133331.1, forward strand.
CCGAGCCGGCTCCATCTGATCTGCAAAGCCTCATGGAAGCCTTACTTTATGCACAAGTGGATGTTTAAAGGGATTATGGGACTTTTTAATTAATGTTGACCATTTAATTAGTAATTCCTGGCTTGGATCTCTCTTTCTTGGGCTGAACATAACCGTGCCAGTGACTTTTATAGACTGCAGGTGCTCCATTACAGGCTTGTGCTTGTTATCTCATATTGTTCAGATGAGTATGTGAGCAGCCAGTGTTTTGAACCACCTTAATTGCTTGTCCATGTTTTTCACTCAGTTATGCACCTGGTTTGGATTTATATTTATTTCTCTCTCAGTTGCCTATGAAGTGAATCTGTGCTCCACCCTTTGGGGAAAAGTAACAGTTTCACCTAACCCTCCCTAGCTGTTTATATTTACTTCCTCTCTTTGCTCTGTTTAGCCATCAGAAATGAAGAGAAATAACTGCTACTTATTGTATGGGAAGCATGTCACTCACTTCCCTTTTTCCCCAAGTGACAGGACTGGTGCTCCAAAATTGACTGAGGCACCCAGGCCTGTCACATGTGGACTGGGACAGAGTTCCCTGTGTAAGATCTATGTTATGACTTCTTTCTTAGTTCCAAGCAGCAGAACAAAGCAGCAAGTGATGGAAGAGGGAGGAAGAACATATCTGTAGCTGATGAGTGCACCAGTTTAGTGGACCTGTCACTTAGTGGTGCATGGTCACTTTAAGAGTATGCCTATCCTATCCTATTAATACCAGGCTGGACAGATTACATGCTGCCAGCAGAATCAAAAAGTGAGGGAAGACTGGATTACAGCACCCTTGTAAAATGTAGAAATAACGTTTTTTCAACAATTGTAAGATTCCTACTTTTACCCAAGATGGCCAAAAAGTCTCTGAATATCGGTTTCTGATTTAGTTTCACTTTGCTAATGGGCTTCTAGGCCAAGACAAAGCCCAGTTTACTTTCATTCCCACTCCAGTGAGATCACAATTACTGGCTTGAATGGAGGAGAAGATTTGGATGCCGCACACTGGATGTAGTCAAAAAACTTCACTTTATTGAAAAAATGGGATCATCAAAACAACAAGACTGTCATGCAGAAAGTACAGGTAAGCTGACGCGTTTCGCACTCAGGACTGAGTGCTTACTCATAGCTAAGAGATCACAATTACTGGTCTGACTGAAACACTATCAGCAATGACAGGTATTTTAGTGTCTTCCCTTGGGCAGTATGTTTGCTTTTAAAAGTTTGCAATCTCTGGCAGGTTTACTTTAAAAAAAGAAACACAGCTAGACTACTAGACCACTTATAAAGGCAAAACTATACATATTTGTTATTTTCATCTGTGCTTTGTTAATGTGAACTTTGTCTTTAAATATAAGATTTATATAACTCGCTGTGTGTTTTACAAAAAATTGGAAAAATATAATTTTGGTACCATTGAAGATCATGAGAAGTGTTTTGTCTTTCTAATGTTTAGGGTTTCCCCCTCATCCCTTTAAACCCAAACACATATGAATTACACAGGTTCTGAGGCTAATTTAATGCAGATAAGGCACCAAGTGAGTTTAATTAACCCCTTAGTCAGCCGCAGAACCTGTGTAATTAATATGTGTTCGGTTTTAACTACGTACTGGTGCGACGATTTGTGCACTAGCATTCGTGGCACGCGTGCGTTCCGATTGGCCAGCGGGGGAGCCAATTAGCGGGTCCAGCAGACTCGATGCCCGCCAGCTGCCTGCAATTATTCCCCACAGAGTCAGAACGGGGATATGCTGAAGTAAACAAGGCAGCTCACCGTTCTGTCTGGGGATGACACAGAGATCTGTCTTCCTGCTAAGCAGGAAGATGGATTTGTGTGTTTCCCCAGTCACACAGTCCTCCATACAGTTAGTAATCACAAACAGCAAAGCCTCATGGAAGCCTTACTTTATGCACAAGTGGATGTTTAAAGGGATTATGGGACTTTTTAATTAATGTTGACCTTTTAATTAGTAATTCAGCAGACTCGATGCCCGCCAGCTGCACGCGACTATTCCCCGCAGAGACAGAACGGGGATATGCTGAAGTAAACAAGGCAGATCTCCTTTTGTCTGGGGATGACACAGAGATCTGTCTTCCTTCTAAGCAGGAAGATGGATTTGTGTGTTTCCCCAGTCACACAGTCCTCCATACAGTTAGTAATCACAAACAGGGAACACATTTAACCCCTTGATCGCCCCTGATGTTAACCCCTTCCCTGCCAGTGTCATTAGTACAATGTCAGTGCATATTTTTAGCACTGATCACTGTATTAATGTCACTGGTTCACCAAAAAAAGTGTCAAAAAATGTCCACCGCAATGTTGCAGTCCCACTAAAATTGCTGATCACCACCATTACTAGTATAAAAAAAAAAAAAAATAGAAAAAATGACATACATCTATCCCCTACTTTGTAGATGCTATAACTTTTGCACAAACCAATCAATATATGCTTATTGGGGTTTTTTATAAAATAAATACAAATTGGCCTAACTTGATGAATAAATTAGTTTTTTTTTATTTAATGTTTTGGATATGTATTATAGCAAAAAGTAAAATATCTTGTTTTTTTTTTTTTTTTTTAATTTGTCGGTCTTTTTTGGTTTATAGCACAAAAAATTATAACTGCAGAGGTGATCAAATACCACCAAAAGAAAGCTCTATTTGTGGGAAAAAAAAGAACATCAATTTTGTTTGGGTACAACTTTGCATGATTGCTCAATTTTCAATTAAAACAATGCAAAAAATGGCCTGGTCAGGGGGTAAATCCTTCCGGGGTTGAAGTGGTTAAAGAAAAACAGCAAAGTGTAGCGCTAAAGGGTGATGTGCCAAAGATAGTGTGGACAGCGAGTCCAAATGACACCAAATTCAAAAAAGTAAATTAAAATAAATTGATAGAACAAACAAATATATATATATATATATATATATATATATATATATATATATATATATATATATATATAAATGGATCAATTAAAGTCCATGTGAGTAGTGATGCAAAGAAAATAAATATATATATAGTCCCAGATTATATAGATGTAAATTCATCAATAGAGACCTCTGATATGAGGAATTCTTCCAAAAGCTGGGATGTGCAATTGTGAAGAAAACCACCACCATGTGAAGAGGAGGCTTACCGGATTGTTTGGACATTTCAGGGCGTAGGCTCTGTGTGCTAAACAGGCTTGTGTTAAGGTGGATGGACTCTGGATCAGTATCCTAGGACGGAGATTCTCACTTCTCAGCCAGATGAAAACATACGGACCATGACATCTCATGCGGACCAATGCTCAGAAATCCACAGATATATAGGGGATACCAAAGGAGGAACCAAAAGGGACCACATAGCGTAATTCCGTAAAACAAGAATAAAATTTAATGAAGAACACTCACATGATAGGGAATAAAACAGCGCTTGTATAAAATCAATTGGCAGCAGTGGAGACCTTGCCGGCGCGTTTCATCTCCAAGGACATCATCTGGGGTGTCTCTCCACAAATTTATAAAGAATATGACCCCCATCATGAGAGCCAAGCCCTTGAACGTTTGCCGTGTGTGTGTGGCAAGTACTTCCGGTTTGGTAGAAATGGCGCCCCAGCGTGCGTTCCACAGCACACACTGAACAATGTAAAAATGCATTCCACATACCTCTTCGTATCTAACCTATAGAGAGGGAGCCATCCCGGAAGGTGGCGCTTCAACGTGGGCTCAACCTGAACGGTACGTGCTACGAAAACATCTAAGCTGATGTCACACGTCTGAACAGACATGCAGACATGCGCGTGGCCAACCAGGGACGATCGAATGAAGCGCCAGCATGCGTGCCACGTCATAAGCAAGCGTGCATTCCACCTCATGGAAATGGCGCATCAGCATGCGTGCCACGCCATGAAAGTAATTGTACGCACATCAGTGACAGCGTGATGGGCGTGGTGAGGTCATAAACAAGGACGTATTGACAGTCATGTGTGTGACTTCATCCGTGTATATACTACAAAAAGGTAGCAGCAAAATGCTGAGGGTGATATCACAGCAAACCGGGGGATATACTAAAAAACAAAGATAAAATATATAGGAAAAATGGGGACATAAAGGATGACAATTAAATGTCATCTCTTAGTGTCTCCAAAAGATGTTTGGTTTAATAGAGGTATATAGCCAGAAAACAAAGTTAAGTCTAAATTAAATCTAAAAGTGAGCCCTATAATATCGACTCAATTTCAAATAATAATACGTAAAAACAACCCACCATAATGACAGAACTTGGATATTCCGTCAACTATATGGAGAGGTACAGTATAAACGGTTCATATCTCACCAAAGGGGTTATAATCAAAATGGTGAGCTTAAAATAGATACAAAATAAGTTGTGTATACCGCTCATGGAGTGGACTCTCATGTGGGGTCATTTGTACATAAAATATGACAATGTGCCAACAATGTATCAAACAAGAAAGAGAGAAAAATGAGAAACAAGTGAACAGTGTGAAAAACAAAAATGAAGCTGTCAGGCTTGGCTAATGAAGGAATTGATGTCCCACTCTATATTCATGCCGAAAGGCGAGTAGGAACGTAGTTCGTAGATCCAGAAGGTCTCAAGTTGTGAGACACCTCTGGTTTTAGCCCCTCCCCTCCAAGGAGCCATGTACCTGTCAATCAAGAATGTAGTCCCTTTAGGATTACGATCATGATGTGACATGTAATGTCTGGGTATGGTATGTTTCCTGTCCCCACTCTTAATTAAGGCAATGTGTTCCGCAACTCTGAAAGAAAATGTGTGGCTAGTGCGACCCACATATTGCTTCCCGCAAGGGCAGGTGATTAAATAAACAATATAGTGAGTTGCACAGATACAAAAGTGCTTATTCGGATAATGCTTGTTGATGACAGAAGATCTAAAATCGACTACTCTGCGTCCCACTCCTGAGTTATGCTGGCACACTATGCATTTCCTAAAAAAGCCAGTCAGATCATGAAAAAACGACGGACATGAAGGGGGATTAATAACATTCGGAGCTGTTCTACTTTGTAAGGTGGACACTCCTCTGAAGACAACCTTGGCTTGGTCAGGTAGAGATGAACCAAGGATGGAATCGTTTTTGAGGATGTTCCAGTGTTTGGCAAGAATGGCTTTGATCTGACGATATTGGGTGGAAAACGAGGTCATCATAGCCCACCTAAAACTATTATCAGGATCCCGTTTGGGCTTGATGGCCAATAGAGATTCTCTATTCACTTCCAAGGCACGTAAAATTTCCCAATCAACTTCCAAATGGTTGTGTCCTTTATCCAATAGTCGGGTTTTAAGTGTATTGGCCTGCGCCTTAAAAGTTTCTATATTGGTGCAATTTCTACGTAACCGCAAAAATTGGCTGTGTGGAACAGACCGGAGCCAAGACGGGTGATGGCAGCTGTCTGTAGGGATAAAACCATTTCTGTCCGTTGATTTGAAAATGGTTTGAAACTCGAACTGTCCATTCACAATCCGAATCTCTAGGTCCAAAAAATGTATCTTATCAGTACTGGAGTTGTAGGTCAGGGAAATGCCCCTATTGTTCCTGTTTAGTAGGTCAAAAAAGCCTGTAGTGAGTCTGCAGTACCATTCCATAGGAGGAGGATGTCGTCTATGTATCGTGCCCACAGGATTCCCAAGGGCATAGACATCCTCCTCCCACTTGGCCATGAACAAGTTGGTGAGGCTTGGGTCAAATTTCGCCCCCATGGCCACTCCACGAAGTTGAAGGTAAAATTGTTGGTTAAACCAAAAGTAACTGTGTGTAGTTGCGAATTGCAGTAACTCCATAATAAACTCACATTGAAAGGAAGCATTAAACTTTATTCTTGTTTTACGGAATTACGCTATGTGGTCCCCTTTTGCTTCCTCCTTTGGTATCCCCTATATATCTGTGGATTTCTGAGCACTGGTCCGCATGAGATGTCATGGTCCTTATGTTTTCATCTGGCTGAGAAGTAAGAATCTCCGTCCTAGGATACTGATCCAGAGTCCATCCACCTTAACACAAGCCTGTTTGGCACGCAGAGCATACGCCCTGACGTGTCCAAACAATCCGGTAAGCCTCCTCTTCACATGGTGGTGGTTTTCTTCACAGTTACACATCCCAGCTTTTGGAAGAATTCCTACATATCAGAGGTCTCTATTGATGAATTTACATCTTCAACCATATAATCTGGGACTATATCTATATATATCATCACTACTCACATGGACTTTAATTGATCCATTTATATATATATATATATATATATATATATATATATATATTTGTTTGTTCTATCAATTTATTTTAATTTACTTTTTTGAATTTAGTGTCATTTGGACTCACTTTCCACGCTATCTTTGGCACATCACCCTTTAGCGCTACACTTTGCTGTTTTTCTTTAACCACTTCAACCCCGGAAGGATTTACCCTCTAATGACCAGGCCATTTTTTGCGTTTACTTTAATTGAAAATTGCGCAGTCATGCAAAGTTGTACCCAAACAAAATTGATGTCCTTTTTTTCCCACAAATAGAGCTTTCTTTTGGTGGTATTTGATCACCTCTGTGGTTTTTATTTTTTGTGCTATAAACCAAAAAAGACCGACAATTTTCCAAAAAAAAAAAAAACAAGATTTTTTACTTTTTGCTATAATACATATCCAAAAAATAAATAAAAAAAAAACTAATTTATTCATCAAGTTAGGCCAATTTGTATTTATTTTATAAAAAACCCCAATAAGCATATATTGATTGGTTTGCGCGAAAGTTATAGCATCTACAAAGTAGGGGATAGATGTATGTCATTTTTTCTATTTTTTTTTTTTTTAATACTAGTAATGATGGTGATCAGCAATTTTTAGTGGGACTGCAACATTGCGGCGGACAGATCGGACACCTAACGGACATTTTTTGACACTTTTTTTTGGGAACCAGTGACATTAATACAGTGATTAACACAAGCCTGTTTGGCACGCAGAGCATACGCCTTGACGTGTCCAAACAATCCGGTAAGCCTCCTCTTCACATGGTGGTGGTTTTCTTCACATTTACACATCCCAGCTTTTGGAAGAATTCCTCATATCAGAGGTCTCTATTGATGAATTTACATCTTCAACCATATAATCTGGGACTATATATATATTTATTTTCTTTGCATCACTACTCACATGGACTTTAATTGATCCATTTATATATATATATATATATATATATATATATATATATATATATGTTTGTTCTATCAATTTACTTATTTAACTTTTTTGAATTTAGTGTCATTTGGACTCACTGTCCACACTATCTTTGGCACATCACCCTTTAGCGCTACACTTTGCTGTTTTTGTTTATGTATACCATTTATCCAATTTGGTGTGTTAGCTGCTAGTTTTGCAAGCGGCACAAAATTATTTGCTTACACTTTTGAAGTGGTTAAAGGGATGAGGTGGCAACCCTACTAATGTTACCCATCTTAAGAGAGGAAATCCAATTCAGTTTTGGATAGCGTTGGAAAGGGTTAAACCCTCCTTCAGGTTTTTATTTCTGTCAGTGCCCCCATTGGGGAGATTTCTGACTATTTGTCCCAGAGATATGGCATAAACATAGATTAAATCTCCCTAAAGTGAGTGTAGAGCCCACCTTTAACAGCTGCCACTGGAACAGGTTCCTCCATTTTGAGATTCCCCCCTCCACCCCCCAGTCCTGTTCTGGTGATATATACGTTTTGGATTTCTTCTCTGTTTCTATCTTAATGACAATGGTTATCAGGACAGAAAGGAAGGCAAACCTCCCCAATGGAGATACAATCTGCAGTATAAATCTGACAAGGGTTCTAAAGCATCCCTGCTCTACCCAAATCTATAAAACATTTTGGCAGAATTTCAACTATAAAAACGTTAGCTTTCACTGAGGACAAGAGATGACTCCGAGAGAATTTATCACATTGACTGTAAACTAATGGTAAATCTGTCTCAACTATAGAGACAAAATTGTGCCGTGCACCCATTACTTGTTATAGGTTTTAAACATTCTTATGCCTACATATAGCTCCTGTACTATCAGTATATCTGTCTTTACACGGGCCTTACCATGTATATGAGACCAGGCATGATCATCTATTTTTCTTCTCCTATCCTCTGACCAAGAGACCCCAAAATATTTCTAAGAGCAGTTTATTAAATACAGCAGATATATTTATTGGGATGATGGAGGTACAGTGATGCCCATGCACGTCTATTGTTTTGTATAAAACATATAACAACAATGTTACTTACCAAGCTCAGTAATGATGGGAATGTTGGCCCCTGTAGTAATAGATGGCTGTCTTGCTAGACCATGCACTGGACTGTTGTCAGGGGAAGAACGGTCCATTCCAGGTGGAGTAAAACCTTAAAATAAACACAAAATCAGATAACTAAACAACTGCCTTTTGATAGCGAAAAAGGAATGGTATATTTTAGTAAGTTTTACAGTTTGGAAAATAAAATGTGAGACTAAAAAATGGCCCTTAGATACTCACAGACATAAAATGGTAACTAGCAAACACAGCTGATGGACCTCATATCTTTGCAGACACCCCCAACAAATGCTCTTGGTGTACTAGTGAGCAACCAGGATGGATTTCAACTTCTTTCATCCCATGGAAGGCCAGATAGCATTAACAATTCACTTAAACTAGCCATACATGGATCAAAATTCAGTTGGTTCGGCAGGGACCAATAGAATTTCAATCCATGTATGGTCACTGTGGTTATATTGAAGATCTACAGATTGACATTTGTTTAAGCACCTTGTCCGATTTTACCCACAGGCTATAGCTGGCAGCGCTGATCAGTGTGTTCTGATGGCAGGGAAGCTTCCCCACCATCAGAATACAGTAGCTCACCTCAAATGTGTGGATGGGGGAGCCGAGTAAATTTTTTATCTAACTCGCTGTTTGAATGAAAAAAAAGACTCATGTATGGACTGCCTTACTCATTTTTTTGTGTTGCCTGGAATTGCTTTTTAAATCACTGCTGTTTGTTAATTACAAAAATCCTACAACTGTGAGAATACCCTTGACATTTAAAGTTGTAAAGGCAGAAGGTTTTTTACTAATACATTCTCTGAATTAAGATAAAAAAAAAACTTCTATTGTCAGCTCCCCCCAGCCCCCCCAAAGACTTACCTGAGCCTGATCTCAATCCAGCATTGTGCCTGCAGCATTGTGCCTGAGAGCAGCAGTGCTTCTTTTTCTCCTTCCTCACGTGACTCAGTGAGAGCAGTGGAAGCCATTGGCTCCTGCTATTGTCAATCAAATCCAGTGACAAGGGAGCAGGGGGGTGGGGCTGAGCCGCACTGTGTGTTAGCATGTGTGCCACCATAGGAAAAGGCATACTATGGTGGCACAGAGAGAAGAAAAGCAGCCAAGAGCACCGACGGGGGACCCCAAAAGAGGAAGATCGAGGCTGCTCTGTTGATCACAGTGAGCATGCGAGTCATTCGAAAAAAAAAAAAAAAACTTTACAATCACTAAGGAATAACAAAAACAAAGAATAAAAATAAATATATATCAGAGTTTTTGGAGTGGATCCTGGGTACTTCTGATGCTGTAAAGTGGGATAGCACCCCGTTAAGCAAAGGTAAATTGTGCATCTCATGACGAGCACATTTTGGGAGATAGGATCCCGGTAAAAAAAATTTTATGCAAACCTGTCAGGCTAGGGGATGGTGGTGGATGGGGCAGTGGGTAACCACGAAGAAGACATCAGGCCTGATTAAAGAAGTGCCCCTAGCTAGAAAAGTCATTGCTATGGATGACCAGGGGAATGGAAAGTGGGTGTTCAGGTGAATAAATGTTTCAGACACACCATTCGAGCACGTGTATGGCAGAAGCAGAGTTCTGCAAAAGCTGTGGACGGTAAGTACAGCTGCTGAGCAACCCCTATTACAGGCAGTCCTTTGAGTAATGTATGTGGGTAACTAAGTCATGTTCGGGATCTGCCTACAAGCAGCAATGTCCAGAGTGGGTAATGTTACATAGACTAGTAAATGTAGATAGACTTTACAAAAGTGACCAACAAATTAGGTCATGTGGGGGTGCTCAGAAAACTGCTTTGTTAAAGTGGTTGTAAATTTCACACATGAAATATGAACAAAGCATAACCCTCTATAGCAGGGGTAGGCAACCTGGGGGCCTCCATACGTTGCAGAACTACAAGTCCCATCATGCCTCTGGGAGTAATTGTAACTGCCAGCCTTGCAATGCCTCATGGGAAATGTAGTTCCACAACAGCTGGAGGGCCCCAGGTTGCCTACCCATGCTCTATAGTGTGTACTTGTCCCAATCCAGAGCACTAAGTGTAATTTCTGTCTACTGCCTTGTTCCTCTGCAATCTGTCACTTCTGACAGATTTTTTGGACACCAAGAGAAAAAGGGTGACGGGGAGGGAGCTCCAGCATACATCTTGTGATTGACAGTCTCAGCTCTGTTCCTGTGTGAAGGTGGGTGCGTCCCTTCCCTCCAATCAGCTCTCCTCACTGAGCTCTGCAGAGTGCAACTCTAGCCCCCCCCCCTCACTTTCTGGAAGCTCAGACAAGCTGTATAAATTCTGCACTTAGACCTCTTTCACACTAAAAATAGCACCTGTAAAGCGCATCTCCAGTGTGAGGGCCTTTAGGAGCGGTGTACAAACTCCCACTGCAGTGATACTTTTAACCCTTTTTCGCCCACTAGCGGGGGGGTTAAAATCACCCTGCTAGCGGCTAAAAAGCGCTGCTAAAAGGACGGTAAAGCGCTGCTAAAATTAACGGCGCTTTACCGCTGACGCCCGGGGCAGCTCGGGGTGAAAGTGTCCTTAGAATACTGCAGAAAAATAGGTACAACTTATGTAGGAGGATTTTTCATTTCTGTGTATCACCTAAGGCTAGTCACTTCACTGGGTATATGGAAGGGTTTACAGCCACTTTAATGCTAGTGACAGACTGGATCATATATGTCATTTTTATTTTGCCTATAATACCACCTTAACACCACACACAAGTACACAGACAGTAGCAACTACCATGTGTTTAAATGGAATCTTGTGATTCCGACCTTAAAAGGAGAAGTATGGCTCGATTGGCTGTACTTCCCCTATGGATCACAGGAGTGCAATTAGTTTTGCACTCCTGTGGCCTGTTTTCAGCAGAGAGCGGACTAAAGTTCGCTCTCTGCTGACGTCACCAATGTCAGTCCCGGCACCGCGTTGTCCCAACAATGGGAGCCTGGATCCACCAGGTGCCTGGGCTGACACCCATCTAGGCCTCTCAGCGAGCTACTACGAGCCTGAGATGGGCGCTCCACCCCCTCCACAGCCCAGCGCTCCAGTGAGCGAGGAGGGAGAAGAGCAGAGAGCTGTGACTGACGGTCTGCAGCTCTCTGCTCACGAAGCTCTGAAAACTGAGCGATCGGCGATGTTCGATCGCTCGATTTTCAGTGCAGAGGCACTGGGGAAAAGATGCAGCATCTGACCGATGCTGCATCCACCTAGATAAGTATTAATCAGGAAAAACATTTTATCCTTTACTTCTCTTTTAAAAATGTCTGTATCACTCATAGCCACGCTCAAGCAATAATGTAACAGTTTATACTACATTCAGAGAGGCAGATTTTCTTCATTTCTAGTTAGAACATTCAGAGTTTCAGCTTAAAATTTTAAATACGGTTTAATGAAAAAAAAAAAATTGGATGGAATATTTACAGAAGATATGTTACAAAATGGACATATACAACAGTAAAATAAAAAGGTGTAAAAGTAAAACGCACTTAGTGCCTACCTGGCCTTTGGTACAGAGTAGAGTTCAGATCTTTTGTAGATTGAGTCCAATCTGATAAAAATTACTCCAAGTATTCCTTAATGTTTCTGTTACCAAGGTGGTACAGAACCACCCCGTCCAAAGGTTTGAGGGGTGTGTTGTAGAACATCCAAGTAAACCCACCTTAATATCATCTATCTTGGATAAGGCTATATTTTCATAGGATAAGGATTTGCACTCCAAACATATTGTACAGTATTGTGATGTAAATTTCTTATAAGTGGTCTTACAAGTCTGATAAGCCTTATAGGCCTTGTTATAGTGTCATGTTTTGTATCTAAGTTATATCTTATTCTACATTACGGTAACCACTTTTTTAGGATGGTAACTTCATGACAGCAGAAACGATAGAATATATATGAAGTTGGACTATGAAGAATTCAGCTATAGGTCAATACCTTAGCCTCCGAAATATGTATTCCTTAGTTGCACACCAGACCATTTATGACAAGGTTATTTATTACAGGGCCTCATTAGAAGTCTTTTGAAGACTCTGGGTTAGTTAAGGTTTATAATACTTGTGCAATCACTTCTAACCTGACTGCTTTTTTTTCAAATGTGTAGCTTCCAAGACTGTTTAAAATGGAGCTCCACCCAAAAGGGGAAGCTCCGCTTGTTTGCAAAAAGCCAAAAGGCTTCACTACCGGTTTTCCTTACATAGGATGCCCGGTGCCTGCACTTGAAGTCGATTAAAGAATGGGCTTGGGTGCCGACATCGCTGGATCCCTGGTCAAGTATGTCCTTATATCAAAAGTATTTGTAGCTGCTGAATTTTTGGGGGGGAGACTGAAGCTCCTCTAAGCACAGACAGGAAAAATTAAATACGACTCTTATTATTAAATTTTGGGGGAAATGAAGGCAGCGTGTTCAGCCACACTTCTTCTTGATTCTCCCCCTACAGTTTCGGGATTTATTAGAACTCTCTATCATTCATACTCACTATAGCAGGTCACATAAGGTATATTAAGTACCTTTCTAACCAGAACAACTTCTGCTGGCTACAAAAATACATCATCACGGATATAGTTACTTCTATTTATAAGTTGTATGGTGAAATTGTATAGCTGGAGACTCAAGCTCTAACAGAGTAGCTTGCTGTGTTGCAGCTTCTTTAGCACCCAAGTGATTGCAAGGCACTCCTCCTTAATGGTGGCATATGTTACCTTACTGGAAGGTAGTCTGCTCAGGCAGAGAATGAGGTATTCCTCCCTTGACTGAAGCATCTGGTTCAAGACCACACCATAGAAGAAGCATTAGTTTTTAACAGAAAATTATGGGTGAAATCTTGAGCTTTTAGTACAGTTGCACTAATAAGTCCTTTAAGGCTTGGGGAGGCCTTTTTACACTATGCTTAGGTTTTTTTCTTGATTAGGCCAGAGAGAAATTTGGCCGAGGCACTATAGCTGTGCACAAATTTCCTATAGTAGCTGTTGTTGGAAAGAACAGCAGCATGGTTGCTTATAAACTGACAATACGGTATGCATTATACCTAACTATGCAGCAGGTGGCTCTGTAGTATTATAGTGTATAGTAGTATTATAGTGTTCATGTATTCTATGATATGATGTAATGGGAGGAAGTACTGTTTTTCCTTTGTGTGCACTTGTTTGTGTTCTCTTCCTGTTCTATGATAAAAGGCATGTAATGTATTTCTCTATAAAAGCAAAGCGTATTGCTATATCCAAGAAGCTTCTAGCGCATGATGTCAATAACTCTGCACAACAGGTTATGGGTCCCAGGCACCCAGGCATTGGAGAGGATACTCAGTGAAGTCTGTGAGTACCGTATGCAAGCTACTGAAAGATGGCAAATGGTTCAGATGTGAAGTTTGCAATTGTAAATCTTAACAATGCCAATTACCAGCTGTAGAAGTTCAAGCTACAAGTGCTTTTGAACAAGAATGACTTGTGGCAAGTGCTGAATACAGACAGACCCACAGAGAGAGACAGAGGAATGGGACAGAAAAGATAGGCAAGCAAAAATGACTATAAGCTTGCTAGTGGAAGATGACCAGCTTGTCCACATAAGAACAGAGAAAATGGCCAAAGGTAGGTGGACTTCATTACAAAAGCTGTATCAGTGTTCAAGTATAAACAGCAAGCTGTTTCTGCTAAGAAAGCTGTATAAGATAAGACTAGAAGAAGGCCAGCAAATGTGTGACCATGTGAAAGCTATGCTAGAGATTATAGAGCAGCTACGTGCTATCGAGGAGGACATCAAAGATAACCATATTGTTGCCCTGCTCCTCTGCAGCCTTTCAGAGACATATACTGCTCTTATTAACGCTTTAGAAACCAGATCTGAGGAGAAACTGACACTGGAATATGTCAAAGGCAAATTAATCGATGAATATGACAGAAGGAAAGAAAACACGCACCATGATGAAAAGCTAGAGCTATCCACAAAATAAAGGGTCAAAGCAGCCACAAAGGAAACTGCAGATACTTCATGGAGTGGCACCTTTTAAGTAACACAAGTTACTATGCAAGCCATGCGGCTGGTGCATAGACTCAGGTGCGACAAGCCACATGACTAGCGATGAGACCTTCTTCACGAACATTGATTACAGTTCAAAAGACACAATTTTCCTAACAAACCGGAAAAGCATCACTGCCAAAGGTAAAGGCCAGGGTTTCCTGAACTGCATTACACCACAAGGCAAGCAGAGTATCCTTGTAAAGAAAGTGCTGTATGTTCCAGAACTAGAAGGCAGCCTTCTATCAGTGAAAAGTCTTAAAACAAACGGTCTCACAGTTAAGTTCCAGGGTGACGAATGCACAATTCACAATAATAAGCGATTCCTCACAAAAGGAAAACTGGATGATCACCTATACAGGCTCATCACCACAGACCAGCAAGCCAATATAGTCTCTAATGACCTACACAGCAAATGTATTCACTTATGGGACAGGCGGCTGGGGCACAGAAGTCCAGACGCTATACAGGACATTATAAAGAGAGGCTTATCAAAAGATTTGACAATAGCGCCTTGCAAAATGCACATGAAATGCAAGTGCTGTATTAAAGCAAAGGCCACACATGCTTCCCTTCCACAGGCTTCTCAAAGAAAAACTACCCACCCCTGCAGCAGTTACATATGCAATCCAATGAAAACTTCCACATCAGGAGGGAACAGATATCTACTGACTATCATTGATGATTATTCCAGGTACACAACTATTTATCTGATGAAAAACAAGAATGAAACATCAGAGAAACTTCAAGAGTTTGTCGCAATGTCTAGCAACAAATTTCAAAGGAAACAAGGAATTATACGCATCGACAATGGGGGAGAATGGCCCTAGCGCCCTGTTGGTGGTGGAACCACCCTGACGCTGAGATATTCGAGGAAGCAGTCGCTGGGTTTTTAAACGAGGGACGTTTGGTGCTTTTCTTCACAGGAAGTAGAGAACTCTTCCCTCTGGAAATCTTTTGGATATATTTGTCCAAGTGATCACCGAATAAACATTCCCCATGATAATGGGAATCCTGCCAATAACTTTTTACAAGGAAGCTCGGCTGACCAGTTCTTAAGCCATAAAAGTCTGCGCATAAGTACAGACAAGAGAGCCAGACGAGAAACCTGCTGTATTGAATCCTTTAAAGCATCAACAGCAAAACACAGCACTCAAGGAATATCGGTCTTACTGTCAGGCCGATCATTCTCCTGGTTAGGCCTTTTTGACTTGATCCTTTACTGACCAGCAAATACCAAATGCTGCAACAGCTGGCTAAATAGCTGAACTGGCCAAAGAAAAGAAAGCCTGTAATAATAACTCCAATTTCTTGTCAACAGGGTCTTTCATGCCCTGTGCGTTATCTACTGGACAAGTTAAGTTATTGCTTAAGGAAGAGACTGCTGCATCTACGGTTGGCATGCTCCATTTTTTAACAAACTTTTCATCCATGGGATATAACAAGCAAAAACTTTTAGGAGGCAAAAAAGTCCTGTCAGGATGTTCCAAATCAGCATACACTGCCTGTTTCAACAGGGGCTATAGCGCGGAAAAGTCTGTGCGACCTGTAAGGGTCTCAGAGATCCCAAAGAGGACCAGGGGGGCTCAGTCACCTTTGCAAGAGGCAACTTAAAGGCAGAACGAACCATTTCAGTCAGAATCAGGATCAAAAACCTCTGCGACTGAGAGGCAGACATTGAGTGGATATCTGCTTGTCCAGATTGCTCGGAAGCAGACTCATCTGCAGGGCACTCCACCGAATCCTGAGCTTTAAGCTCTTCCCCATCCTCAACCCATTCCTGCTCCAGATGAGGTGACTCCTGGGAGGGGGATCTGTCACACTTCTGGCCACCCTGCGGGATGGAGGCAATCGTGCCGGCAATCCTGTGCTCTAACCCGGCTAGGGCTGAGGACAATTCATCCTTAGTGATAAAGGGTGAAGCAGCAGCGTTGACTGTAGGCACAATACCAGATAGGCGCAGCGGCTCAGATTGCCCAGGAGCCTCTGGTCTTTCAGGGGATGCAACACTAGAGATATGACTAGGTTCATCAGAAACTACTGATGACCTAGGTGTGCCCTTCCCTGTAATTCGTCCCACTCCTCTTTTTGGAAAACATTCAATGCCGCAAACAAAGAGCACTTGGGTGTAGTAAAAACAACTAAAAAAAGGGAGACCCTTTTATAGGGCTCACCAAGCCCCTATGCAACAATCCTGCTAAGCACCTTTAGCGTGACCGGGTAAGGAGAAATGAACGACTGCGAGTGTCTGTTCAGAGCCTGCTCTGTATCCCACAGCTGCCTTCTGGAAGCAACACATGCTTGGCATACACAGCTTAAATAAGCTGGGTGTGCGCCGGAACGTTCTATGCGTGAGTGCGCACAACAGTCCTGGCAAGTGGGCGTGACTGTATTCGCGCATGACCCAAATCTCTGTGCGCCCAGATAAAGGCTATGGCACATGTACAGTGAATCCACATGTACCATGGCTGCCAAACTGCATGGTCACCAAACTTGCTAACGCATGTGTGCCATGGTGAACCAAGGCGAAATGACGCACCGTAGTTCACCATCGTACAGGTAAAAAACAGCCAGACACAAGCAAAAAGGGTACACTTTGCAAACACCCACAGCTAGCCCAGAACTCCCCTGTATGGTCACTGCCAACAGGTGTCCAGCCTTTAGCTAGCTTGACTGAATGTTACAATCACTGGGACACCCCACAATGATAAAATAAAGGGGTTTCACTTACCTGTCCAGGCGCAGGGCCACTTAGGTACTAAGGGCCCAATCTTCACCCGTCACGGTGAGTTCCTGTCACTTGGACCTTCAAGGATTGGGTACCCTTTCATGTTTAGGGTCCACTCCCTTTGACCTGTACAGAACCCTGCAGGAAATGCCTTAGCACTGTAGTGTCCAGGATTTCCACTCCGCAGGGTCCATCGCCCAGAGGCCACATTTCAGGCAAAACCTCGCAGGATCTTGAGTCTTCTTTGCGAGGCTCGGTTACCATTTATCTAAGCATAAAAGCCTGTGTCAAATGGATCCGATCGGTCAATCCCTTGATTCATATTTTGGAATAACCATTTGTGGGACTAGAGACCTGGAGCTCAGAGAAGTGAAACAAACCGTGCCATCCACTTTTCAGACACTGGTAGAAAATGAAAGTACTTCCTGTATGGGAGGGGTTATATAGGGGATCACTTCCTGTCTGAAGACCTTTGGTCTACCAGTGTCCATTTACCTAATGATGAAGTATAACCCAGCAGGTAATGAATATTAGCCTGACTCTGTGTCCCATGATGTATGAAAAAGAAAGACTTGTTAACCTACAGCTGATCAAAGAAGCTGGAAGGCTGTCTAACACCATTCCTCCAGTACATCTTTTGTTTCTCTCACTCCACTGTAGACCTGGAAGCTAGGCCTCTGAGCTCCTCCAGATTTGGGTCAGTTTGCAGTGCTTGTGCAAATGTGGCACTACAAGTCCCAGTCAAATGCCCTGAAGCGAAAGAGAACAGAATCTGCCAGAAGGAGGAAAAATGGTTATGGGTACCACCCCTCTACTCTGACCAGACACTGCGCCTCTGCTGCCTTTACAGCTCTACAAGTAACAGCTTACACTAGTAATACATTGTCATCAGGTTCACAATGACAGGCTTTAATACATTAGCCCCTTGCTTTTCCACTTACAAACAGCACAGAGGAAGAGGTGATGGCGGGCTGGCCAGGTCCTTCTACTCAGGACAGGTGTTCTAAGGTGTCTGGACTTGCTACAATTATAACATTTGCAGATGTCAGCTCATGCTGGCTTGGTACAAAGAGCTTCATGTGTTAGTATCTTGAAGGTTTGGGTCACAGGTGTGAAAGGGGTTGGTGGCTTCTTTCTTTTCCAGCCACTAGTAGAAGCCCTAAGGCAGTTAAACACCTAAGTGTTTATGCAGGTATCTGTTATTTTTACTGCCACTCTAGCAGATTCAGGCTTGCGCTCCGTCACAAACTGCTGAACCCCTGAGGGACAGATGTGTAGGAGTTCATCGTGGTTCATCAGGTCCTCCAGGGACTCTAAGGAGTCTTATGAGGCCTTTAGACAACTGCTGGAATGTGGTGCAGGTGGGTTACCCAACCGTTTAAGTATCTTCAGGTCTTTTCTGCAGTGAATTGAATTTCTTGCAATAGACTTTTTGAGTTCAATTGATACTTTGTAATAATAGTGTCCTTTATGGCCTCAATCATTAACCTTCTGGATTGACAATTCCACAAAGTTTCCATGGCTTTGCCTTTCGGTCCTGGCATCAGATGCTGCATCCACTGGTAACGTTTTCTCCAAGGATTGCTTACAGGATTGCAATGGCACTGTCACTAAACATGATTAAAATTTGGCTTCATGGCTCACAGCTAAAAGGTGCTTCGCTGTGCTTAGCAGAACCAGGAGATTAATAATGTTACTGTTGCTTAATCATCTTCAGTCCATGTCAATGGGCAATTTTTCTTTGTGCCTGGAGCAGTAAAGCCTCCCTCCCATCCTCGACCTGAGGAGGGATGGGAGGGTGCCCAAAAAATTGCAGGTTTGCCATAGGATCAGTAGGAATAATCTGTTGTAGTGCTTCCTGAAGGGGCAATGTTGAGACAATTAGTCTAGTGCTGGCATCCTCAGGCTGTGGACTGTAAGTTGCATTGGTCGGTAAATTAGGCTCAGTCCATGTACTCCACCCTTTTGGGAAATACTAGAACTTGAGACCGAAAGAGTTGCTTCTGCTGTGGATTCCCCCATGGTCCGCTGTGCTAGGAGATCTTTCCCATGTAAACTTCAAATCGGTTCCCGTTTTTGATTTACCAAATGTTTTAAACCATCTTTCTTGACATGCATTCAGCAGATACATTTTATGAAAACATAAAATGGTGGGCCCGTGCGCAAGATCATACCCTGAGCCCTTCTGCCAGAGAAACACAAAAGTCAGTGCATGCAAAAATTGGGTGTGGTTTTCTGAAGCTTTTGGTGGCTTTACCTAGTGCCTGCTGGTTACATAGTAAAGATGCCTGGCAGTTGTGGGGTAATTACCATGTGCAACTCCCTACAACATTTTTTTCACTGGCAAAACATGTAAAATTGACAGAGTACATTTTTTTACTGACAACCTCAAATATGGCAGAAACTCCTATTATAAATAAAGAGAATTGATATTTAAAAAAATATAAACAATATGTAAAAAATAACAATGCTCATAACAAAAAATCTGCTGGGCTTTACAATGAAAAAGTCAAAACAGTGTGACAAGAGCATTACAAGTATTATGAAAGACTTGAGAAACCCTAGGACTGCATGTAGCACACCATGGCAAATGGTGGTTATGGTTAGGTTACAGCCAACAGTGGCAGTGGCTTATAGGGGAATGATTTAACAGAACCTGAGGCTAGTCCCTCTATACACTCTACACACATGCCACATTCCTTGTACCCACAAAATACTCCTAATTGCTGTACCATAACTGAAAGTCTCGCAGACATACATAAACCACAGGACAAAGGAATTATTTTAAAAATTGAAAACTTTCATTTACATATGCTCTTCTGCATACAAAAAGGTATAATTTTGCCTAACTGAGCCTACCTTAAAGAAGAACTTCTTTAAAACAGGAATTATTGCGATAATGAACACTTTGGTCAGGACTATGTAATGTAGAACATATATAGAGTGAAGTAGCCAACTGACATCCGTGGGAGTGCCTGTACAGGAATGCATGGAACACCTGTGCATCCCCCGTGAGTAAACATAGCTTAGCATGGGCATATTGCTGTAGTATGACCTGTGTAAATGAGGTCTTACTAGGTTTCTTCTTTTAATTTTTAATATTTTTACTTTTTATTGTAGGGAGGGGGGCTTTGGTGAGCCTTTGGAAGGTCAAATACGCTGATGTTTCTTTTTTGAGACAGAAATGTACTGAGGACATAAATTCCTCAATTCCTTTCTCTGATGGCTTCCTGTTCATTCATAAACTGAAGCATAGTAAACACAGATTACAATACTTCAGTGATGAATGAACACAGGAACAATTGGTACCAATCATTGTACTTTCAAGAAGGGGCTGCTAACCATGACATGTTTACCCCCCCTCAGCAGTAGCTGGACAGCAGTAACGCAGGGAGGGGGTGCTGGGATATCGTGGGGGGGAACCATTTGTAAAGTTGAATCCCGCTGTGACTCCACTGCAGCAATAAATGCTGGTGGGAGGAGAGAAGCCAGGAGCTGCAGGGGAGCCACAGAGGATCGGTGCTGCGGTGGTTGGCTGGATTACTCCAAGTGTGCAGTTTGTGATCCCCTTCTCTTGGGCCTGCCTGCCCTGCACACACTGGCACACTGGATGATATGCCACTGATTAGATCAGTTTTACTCATTCCTTTGTAATCTGCTAGATCAGCCATGATTGCTAAATAAAAAATAGGATAGAAAATCATATATTACTATATAAATAATATGCACTGGTTAACACCACAGAGGTTATAGTCCTGTAGAGCAGGGCTAATTACTCAATGTAGCACTAATTTTCTTAAATAAAATAATCCAGTCAAGCTGCCAGCTGATGAACAACAATATAAGCACTAGTGGACCTGAGAGTGACCATCACTGCGGAAGGTCAATTAAGCAAGTAACCCTTTTACATACACACACAGTACACATATTGTTTTTTTTAATGCACCATTTACGGCATCCAATGTTTCAATTCTGCAAAATGTCTATATTGCTTACTGCAACTCTCAGACAGAGGCAGAGTTTACACTATCAGCTTCTTCAGAGAGGCACAGTTTCTTAATTCTAGAGTCTTCAGAGACTAAGGTCCCATACACACTATTAGATTTTCTGCAGATTTTTGTCTTCAGATTTACCAAAACCATATAATATGAGGTCAAACCTTAAGTTTTTCAATTTGTACGCAATCAGGCAGGCCCTTGCACTACATGGTTTTTGGTAAATCTGAAGACAAAAATCTGCAGAAAATCTAATAGTGTGTAGGGGGCTTTAGGCTGGCCATACATGGTCGAATTTTGAAAGAATTTTCTTTTGAAAATCAGAAATTTTGTGCATATTGTGATTTGATGGTGTCACCTTGATTTCGAAATTCGACCAACCAAGGCTTTAATTTCACCTCCTGTTGGTACAGAAAAGAATTTTCATGGCTCGTAATCTTCTTTTCTTTCCGGGAATTTTCTTTTCTAGCACATGCACATTTATTTTTTGATTACATTTCTCGCACGATTCTCCCATCATTGATTATAAAATTGCTAGTTTTTCAAATAATTTCCAACATGCCAGGTTACTCAAATGCGATGGCTGCACGAAAATCAGCTGTTGCTGCAGCCCACTAATGTTGCAAAATCTGAACGAAAATTCTTAGATTGTGTTTGGTGTCTGAGTTTCTACATTAAAAGTAATCCCTTGTAGGAAGGTAACTCCATTACAGCAGGAATTATGAAATAAGTATGCAGTTTGACTATGTGGAATTCTGAAAGGTCAATGCCCCAGCCCCACAGATGTGTTTTCTTAGGCAGCACATCAGACTATTTACAAAGGGATGACAGAACCTCTTAAGAAATCCTTTTGATCCATGGTTACTCAATGCCTAATTCCATGTTTTCGGTCATTTTAAATTTTAAACTATTTCCTTTACTAAGAGATGTGGCTGCTGTGAGCACTGTATTGGTACTGTATGTAGCATGAGCTACGTGCATTATGTAGTGCTATGTTCTGGTAGCATCTTGGGAGCCTTCCCGTCTGCGTGTGAAAGTCTTGTAATTTTATCAATGAACACAAGGCTTCCTCTGATTGGCCGAGGTGGAAAGGCGGGCAGATGATGGCACAATATCCACCTCGGTCAATGAAAGGAATCCTTGCATTCACTCATAAAAATTCCTTTGAATGGCTTAGAATCACTCAAATTGTGCTCAGGGAGCAAGCAGGAAGCAGCAGCCACATCATTTGACAAAATAAATAGTTTGAGCCAATTTGCATAAAATTAAAAATTTAAAGTGACAGAAAACCTGGAGTTAGGCTTTAAGTTTTATGATTCCTATGCATTCTTTCTAACCTGACTGCTTTTTGTCAAATGTCTCGCTTTCATGACTGCCTAAGACAGAAGGATTTTGTGGAAAATGAAGATGGCATTGTGTTGAGTTCCACTTCACCATGCTCCCCACACATTTTTGGGGTACATCAGATCCCCTTATCTTCACAACCACCTAGCTAGTTATGCAACTAAAGGTTTTTAAAATGTAAAAATTTAAATACTACTAACATAAAAAACTGAACTGATCTATGTATTAGCCTCATGTTATTTCCTGTACAGTAGGAGAAGAAGCACAAGCAAGAGCTAATCAGACTCCACTGCATTTTTCAGGGCTGATAGTTTAACACTCGGAGCTTGAGGATGAGGGAAGAACAGAGTGATGACCTAATCAGTGTAGTAGTGCTTCTTTACTGAAGAATTGGAGGCTGAGGAGGGGTTCATGACCGGTCTTTTTCTTAACTACTGTAGAGAAAGTGGGATCGCCAACCTAAATATGCTGTCTGGAAGAGTGCATTAAAAGGTAAATCAGTTATAGTGGAAGTAAACCCATCCATTTATCAGTTTCAAAAAACAGTTTCATTTCTGTGCACGTGCTGGAAATATAACACTCCCATTGGTCGTGCTCTCAACCAAACTGTCAAACCATCCAATGGCTGGTGTCATAACTGATCACATGCGCAGCATCATGGCAGTTGTAGATTAAACAGAGGCAAAGATTGCAGCTTCCTTGGCGGAAACCGATAGGGGGGTTTACTCACACTTTAAAGCATGCACGACAGCAGGGGTGCTCAACCCTTTGAAGAGCGAGGGCCACTTAAGTGATTTGGTAATCAATCGCGAGCCAACAACGCATATGTGTGGCATGTGAGTGTTAAAGCCCAGCTTTTTGCTGCCATGGGTTCCTGGGGTGTAAGGGGGTTAGATTAGAAGGAATGCTAAAACAACTGGTGGTGCTTGTTGCTGCACAGCCCCAGGAAATGCAGAGCAGCACCTGGCCGGTAGAGCTCTCCAGCAGAAGCCTAGCTATCTGACATGTAAGAAGCCACAGCAGCACAGATAATGTTGACTAAAGCAGTAAAACTTTTGTCACAAAATAGCAGAGCCAAAGGCTGCTACAGTATCTCACAGAAGTGAGTGCACCCCTCACATTTTTGTAAATATTTTATTATATCTTTTCATGTGACTACACTGAAGAAATTACACTTTGCTACAATGCAAAGTAGTGAGTGTACAGCTTGTATAACAGTGTAAATTTGTTGTCCCCTCAAAATAACTCAACACACAGCCATTAGTGTCTAAACCGCTGGCAACAAAAGTAAAAATGTCCAAATTGGGCCCAATTAGCCATTTTCCCTCCCTGATGTCATGTGACTCATTAGTGTTACAAACAACTCCATAAAAGCCTATGTGTTCATCTACACAAATGCTTCTAGCAGAGTTTAGAAGCTGCCACGCTTAGTATTGTGTTGCAGACAAGATTCTAATGAGACAATTCTGCAACAGACCTCAAATTAGTATCTACAACACTTTATGAATTTCTAGCAGTTATTATTTTAATGAAAGCGATTGAAGGATAAATTCACCTTCGGAAACCGTTTTTAGGGTGGAACATGTAACATGTTCCCGCTCCTGCAGCTATCCCCCCGATCCCCCCCACACCATTAAAGGTGAATAGGGATGTTGTGTTCCAATTTGAAAAAAATATGGCCATGCGGGGCTCCACCCACACAGCCGCATCTGTCATTCACAGAGTTCTGTTATTGAATAGACTACAAGTACCAACAGTATTTGCGGCTGGCAAACATTCTTGTAGTCAATGTATTCTTCCCGGACTTACAGTGGGGACGGAAAGTATTCAGACCCCCTTAAATTTTTCACTCTTTGTTATATTGCAGCCATTTGCTAAAATCATTTAAGTTCATTTTTTTTCCTCAATGTACACACAGCACCCCATATTGACAGAAAAACACAGAATTATTGACATTTTTGCAGATTTATTAGAAAAGAAAAACTGAAATATCACATGGCCCTAAGTATGCAGACCCTTTGCTGTGACACTCATATATTTAACTCAGGTGCTGTCTATTTCTTCTGATCATCCTTGAGATGGTTCTACACCTTCATTTGAGTCCAGCTGTAATTGATTATACTGATTGGACTTGATTAGGGAAGCCACACACCTGTCTATATAAGACCTTACAGCTCACAGTGCATGTCAGAGCAAATGAGAATCATGAGGTCAAAGGAACTGCCTGAAGAGCTCAGAGACAGAATTGTGGCAAGGCACAGATCTGGCCAAGGTTACAAAAAATTTCTGCTGCACTTAAGGTTCCTAAGAGCACAGTGGCCTCCATAATCCTTACATGGAAGATGTTTGGGATGACCAGAACCCTTCCTAGAGATGGCCATATGGCCAAACTAAGCTATCGGGGGGGAAGAGCCTTGGTGAGAGAGGTAAAGAAGAACCCAAAGATCACTGTGGCTGAGCTCCATAGATGCAGTCGGGAGATGGGAGAAAGTTGTAGAAAGTCAACTATCACTGCAGCCCTCCACCAGTCGGGGCTTTATGGCAGAGTGGCCCGACGGAAGCCTCTCCTCAGTGCAAGACACATGAAAGCCTGCATGGAGTTTGCTAAAAAAACACCTGAAGGACTCCAAGATGGTGAGAAATAAGATTCTCTGGTTTGATAAGACCAAGATAGAACTTTTTGGCCTTAATTCTAAGCGGTATGTGTGGAGAAAACCAAGCACTGCTCATCACCTGTCCAATACAGTCCCAACAGTGAAGCATGGTGGTGGCAGCATCATGCTGTGGGGGTGTTTTTCAGCTGCACCGACAGGATGACTGATTGCAATCGAGGGAAAGATGATTGCGGCCAAGTACAGGGATATCCCGGACTAAAACCTTCTCCAGAGTGCTCAGGACCTCAGACTGGGCCGAAGGTTTACCTTCCAGAAAGACAATGACCCTAAGCACACAGCTAACATAATGAAGGAGTGGCTTCACAACAACTCTGTGACTGTTCTTGAATGGCCCAGCCAGAGCCCTGACTTAAACCCAATTGAGCATCTCTGGAGAGACCTAAAAATGGCTGTCCACCAACGTTTACCATCCAACCTGACAGAACTGTAGAGGATCTGCAAGGAGGAATGGCAGAGGATCCCCAAATCCAGGTGTGAAAAATTTGTTGCATCTTCCCCAAAAAGACTCATGGCTGTATTAGATCAAAAGGGTGCTTCTACTAAATACTGAGCAAAGGGTCTGAATACTTAGGATCATGTGATATTTCAGTTTTTCTTTTTTTAATAAATCTGCAAAAATGTCAACAATTCTGTGTTTTTCTGTCAATATGGGGTGCGGTGTGTACATTAACGAGGAAAAAAAATGAACTTAAATGATTTTAGCAATTGGCTGCAATAT
Organism: Aquarana catesbeiana; assembly: GCF_042186555.1. Taxonomy (NCBI): domain Eukaryota; kingdom Metazoa; phylum Chordata; class Amphibia; order Anura; family Ranidae; genus Aquarana; species Aquarana catesbeiana. Next base: position 199,183,808 of record NC_133331.1, read on the forward strand.
AACAAAGAGTGAAAATTTTAAGGGGGTCTGAATACTTTCCGTCCCCACTGTACATCTACTTTAACCTACAAGCATTACTTACTTTAACCACCTACTTTAATCTACAAGCACTTCCATGCATTTAGCAATTTGCTTTGTGTTTATTTTGGATCTTCTGAATGTCTGATCACTTATAGATAGGATTCCCTTTGTATTGACTATATAACAAAATAAAACTCTGTTGTGTTTATAAGACGAATGAACAAGACATATTTAGAATAAATGATTCACTTATATGCCCCCCCTCAACAACAAACTTTTATACACTGAATATATGTATAGGGAACAAAATGGCAAAGTCTAAACATGCAAGCTGCATATTTAGCTATGTTTTTTCATTTTTACCAAACATAGTTGATTTATGTAACTGACAATACACTAATATTTGTTGAGAAGGTTTGCATTTAATATCCTCAAGTCAATAAATCTCACCTGGTTTTCTTTTTTGTATTTCCTGTAGTCTAGATGGGTAGAAGCTATGGTGTAAAGCATTTGGCAGTAAGAAACCACTTAATTATGGGCCCCTGTAAACCTTCTTTAGATTTTCATAGATCATACTAAAGTTGTATACATCAAATATGGTATCCATCCAGGCATAAACATGTGAACTATGCCAAATATGAAGACCCTGGTTTCCTTGCTATAAGACATGCCTTTAACTCTACTGAAAGATGGCACATGTATAATACGGGGCTTTGCAAAGGCATATTCATCAAGGAAAATTAAAAGTTGAAAAGCACAGCTGAAGAAAAAAAATTAGGGCCGCACTATTTTTGAGATAAAGTTGCAGCACAGCCATACCATTTGCAACTATAATACAGCAGTTTGAACATTTCTCAATGATACTCATATTTGTCTAAAATAGAATATGGTCATGGACTTTTCATTTGCGAGTCAAGATATTTCCATGCTACTCAACACTGTGTCATGGTCATAGATAAAAATAACTTCTGTTTTAACTAGTGTTATGGTGTAATTCCTGAATGTCACTTACTGAAGTGGGCCTGTTTTACAAAAGCCTCTTCAGAAGTTTGGATGTTTTAGAGTACTTAGAAATTACAACAGGGATTTATTTGAGTTGTTAAACAGGAATTTAGAAATTATGTTTATAAACAGGGTGCCCTCTGGTGGTTGCGTCATATGATAGAATGACACATAATAAGTGAAAGGTTTGAAGGTGCTTAAATGTTTAAGATTCTTTAGAATAATTACTGTATGTGAGTCTCTTTAGTCAAGACAGCTTTGCTAATCAAATGTCAGATCTGACTGTCAGATAATAATAACTGCCTATTTAAAACACACATAAATAATATGAAACAGTCAAATTAGATTACCAATCTAACAGGTTTAATGACTAAAAGGAAAAAAGTAATTTTCAACTTTTAAAAATGTATTTGTAATTAAATTTGGTATGCCTCAGATAGTCTTATTTGTAAGAATCCATTTAGCACTTTGCAAAATTCAAACCCAGAAAAAGTATCATTTGGAAATAGGAGGAGGTACGACAGACATGCCAACTGCACATTGAAATTTGGTTTTCTATTGTTACCATAAGGGAATGGACAAACACTAAACATCTCCAGGTATTTAGGAAGAAAATTGTGAACTTTAACTGCTTCCCGCCCACTGTACGTCATATGACGTCTTTCACTTTGAGTGGTGATATCTGAATGATGCCTGCAGATACAGACATCGTTCAGATATCTTCTTTTTCAGCCAGCGATTCCCTACACCATAAGAATGATCATAGCAGCTGTTCAGCTGCTTGATCATTCTTACGGCAAGGAGAGGGGATGACCCCCCCGCCGCCCTCCGGTACTCATCCGAGCTCGCTGCTGCCATTGGCGGAGAAGGGATCCGCTGGCCCCGGATGCTGACCATAGAGATTTCCGGCAGACCAGATGGTCTCCAGATTCTCTATGATCGCTCAGAGGCCGGGCGCGATGTTATGACGTCACGCCCGGCCTTTGCATTTGAAAAAATGGCGCCGCCTCTGCTGGGAAGCTGAGATCGTTATTTTTTTTTTTTTTTTGGATTTTAAGGCTTCCCAGCCCAGGAGGAGAGATGTGGGAACTTATTGACTCCATACCTCACTGTAAAGAGGACTCACGTAAAGATGAAGAGAAATAGGAGTAAAAGTGATAAAAAAAAAAGTCAAACTAGAAAAATAAAAGCAAAATTAACAAAAATAAAAATAAATATTTTTAATGGATTAAACTTTTCTCCCAAAAAAAAAAAACGCGTTTGAAAAATAGATGCACAAATACCGTGCGAGATAAAAAGTGCAACAACTGCCATTTTATTCTCTAGGGTCTCTGCTAAAAAAAATATATCATGTTTGGGGGTTCTATGTAATTTTCTAGCAAAAAAAAAAAAAAAAAAAAGATTTTTACATGTAGGAGAGAAATGTTAGAATTGGCCTGGTAGGCAAGTGGTTTAAACAGAATCCCAAGACTAACAACTTAACAGAACAATTAAATAAATATGCGTAAATCAATATGCATATGTTCGGCCAGTCCCGTGACTAACACACCTTTGGAATAAATCAGGTGAAATCACTAATTCCTAACTATGCAGTAAAACAGTGGTGTGTGAATCACAAGAATGTCTAAACAAAAGAGAAAATCATTTTGCAGGTAAAACACTTTGCATGCATGTATTTCACTATCCTATTTAGCTGCCTGCCTGACATTCTGTTTTCAACCACAAAATATGTTTAGGACGTATTTTTTCCCACTAAAAACTACTAGAGGCAGAAATATTTTATTTTACAATTTTCAGAAAAAGATTACCTACTAAAAGCCAAATACGTCAGATCCCAGAAGAGCTGAATCTGCCACATATGATACATATGCGTTCTTTGAATTTCTTGTTGGTGCTTATGGGAAAATTATGCAGATTAGAACTTGATTAGGGTGATTTTGTGAGCCTCAATCTGGACTTTTAATCTATTAATTTCGTATAAACGAGCCAGTAGAATTGCTCCCCTGGTGCCGCTATAATAACTATCAGAGAGAGTTTTTACAAGAAGCATTCTTTAACCAAGAAAGATCAGACATTTTAGCAGTGCCAGAGTGACATTTAACTGGGAATCTCTTATTCTGTATTCTAAATTATGGTACAATGTTTACACTGAGCCACCAGGATGTTTAAAAAAAAGGGTCCCAATTCAGGTTCCCAATAGGCATGACCTTGTTTACAAACTATTTTTAAGAGGTCTTAAAACCCTGAGAAAACACCATGCTTGTTTTTTTCTGGAAGTAATTAAAGCGCTATAATGAGATACACTAGTCAATTAAGGTAGTGATTAGCAACATGTTAATGACACTGACTTAATGATAATGTTCTTAACAGATTCACTGAAAAGTCTGTAGAGAGATGATGGGCCTTTTCAGGCAGAGGGATACACTATTAAAGCAAGACTACAGCCAAAAAGATAAACATGAATAGCCCAATCAAAGATAGATGCACAGTGATGAGCTTTGTCACTCTGTTTTCTCCTCCTATCAGTATAATCCTTGTCAGCATATGAACTGTCTGGCTACATTGTAGCCCTGGAAACCAATTACAAGGTGCTCACCAGATGGTACCTGGTCCCTGCCAGGATCTCTAAATTTCTCCCGCAATACCCCTCACATTGCTTTTAAGGCTGTACTGGGCCAGGCACCCATGTTGCCCATATATGGTGGACATGCCGCACGGTGCACTCATTTTGGTCGGAAGCGTTTTATCGACCCTCTTTGATACATCCTTGACACCTGACCCAGCAATAGCTCTCCTGAATAACAAACCCTTGACTGTGACCCATCGGCAATTTAAACTATTGCTATTCATCACCACCGCAGCAAAACAAACCATTGCAAAAGCCTAGAAATCCCCTTCTCTATGCATCCTAGAGATGAAGCACAGAATCACACAAGCTATGGTTCATGCCAAAATTTAGGCAATTCTACTTGACAAAATTTCCTCATATGAAAAATTGTGAAGGCCTTGGATAACTCACTTCCTGCCGCCTACCTTCAACGCCACACTCCTACATCCGTAACTGACATCCTAATTATTCTAGCCCTGGACCTCTCTAGGGACCCTTCTCCCTCTGGACTCCCTCCCCCCTGTACTTCCTTTCTCTCACCTCTTATCTAGCATAACTTACTCCCTCTTTGCACCTATCCCCCCTTATATTTTTTGCAACCCATATTGCAGCTAAACTTTATCTAAGCAGTGATGACCTGGCACCATTAACCTTCTCCCCCTAGTTATTCTGGGGGAAAGTTAGATGGTAGATAATCTAGTCCTTATGCAACCCCCGGGTTCTTCCCAGATATGTACCAAATGTGTCCCTCTAGGGCTTTACGTATTGTAGTACCCCTACCCCTTAGAGATACTCCTACTTAGTTACTGCAACCTATCCCACATGCCTCAGAGCTCGGATTCTTGGCTCTAGCCTCATGCTTACTTTTTGCCCATTTTTACACTGTATCTATTTTGCTAAAAATCACTTACGTGGTTCAGGTCTATAGGCACCCAGATTTGTCACACTAACACGTGCAAAATTTAGTGCTTTACCACTATGCACAAAAACACTTTGCCCCTAAAAGTGGAGTATACTACACAGGTTTCAAGAAGAGGTGCGCCCCATGGTAGTGAGCTTCTTTACTTTGCTCAGCAGTACATAAACAAAAATGTGACATACAGTGCATCCGGAAAGTATTCACAGCGCTTCACTTTTTCCACATTGTTTTATGTTACAGCCTTATTCCAAAATGGATTAAATTCATTATTTTCCCTCAAAATTCTACAAACAATACCCCATAAGGACAATGTGAAAGAGGTTTGTTTGAAATCTTTGCAAATTTATTAAAAATAAAAAAATGAAAAAAATCACATGTACTTAAGTATTCACAGCCTTTGCCATAACACTCAAAATTCAGCTCCGGTGCATCCTGTGTCCACTGATCATCCTTGAGATGTTTCTACAACTTGATTGGAGTCCACATGTGGTAAATTCAGTTGATTGGACATTGATTTGAAAGGCACACACCTGTCTATATAAGGTCCCACAGTTAAAGTGAAGTTCCATCCCAAAAAAAAAAGTTAGTAATGTGCATAAAAAAAATAAACATTTGGAGAAATTTTTTTTTTTTTACTCACCTCTAAATGCCTGTTGCTAGGGGGTCCCTCGTAGTCTGCCTCCTTCGGTGCCTGGGCTCCTGACGTCACTTCCCTCGGCGTAGGAAGGGAGATCGCCTCTGTGGGGATATACCGCGGAAGGAACTGTCTGCCCTCTTATTGAAGTTTTTATTGAAGGACTTAAACCGAATGGAGTTATATTGAATCACACAAAATATGGACGTTTTTATTCCATACATTAATTTACACCAGCTGTGATATTTTTTCTTGCACTGATTTGTTCATTTGCTAGTTGGCATTTTATGCTGCACACAATCATTTGCACTTCTGGTTGCACGCATTTGTTTGTTAACTTTTTTGGTTGCGCATCTAATTCTAGGTTACACACAAAGATGAATGCAGCAATGTACAAAGACATCCTTGATGAAAACCTGCTCCAGAACACTCTGGACCTCAGACTGGGGTGAAGGTTCACATTCCAACAAGACAACAACCCTAAGCAAACCGCCAAGATAACAAAGGAGTGGCTACAGGACAACCCTGTGAATGTCCTTGAGTGGCCCAGCCAGAGCCCAGACTTGAACCCGATTGAACATCTCTGGAGACATCTGAAAATGGCTGTGCACCAACGCTTCCCATCCAACCTGATGGAGCTTGAGAGGTCCTGCAAAGAAGAATGGGAGAAACTGCCCAAAAATAGGTGTGCCAAGCTTGTAGCATCATACTCAAATATACTTGAGGCTGTAATTGGTGTCAAAGGTGCTTCAACAAAGTATTAAGCAAAGGCTGTAAATACTTATGTACATGGGATTTTTTTTAATGTTTTTTATTTTTAATACATTTGGAAAGATTTCAAACAAACTTCTTTCACATTGTCTTTATGGTGTATTGTTTGTAGAATGTTGAGGAAAATAATGAAATTAATACATTTTGGAATAAGACTAACAACAAAATGTGGAAAAAGTGAAGCGCTGTGAATACTTTCTGGATGCACTGTACAACTTCCAGATAGCTGTTAAGGCCACATATCTACTGACAAGCATGGATTTTTCCTGAATGCCCCTTAGATGGGTTAGCATTGGAGAGATGGTGGGAAAGTGGCCAGAAGACAGTTGGATTGTTTGCACTTCAGCCTTCATCGTTGAGTTAATAAGTCCTAAAGCAACAACCATACTACGGACACTGCCACTAGGTACAGGCAGATAGAACAGTCAGAGTATAGCATTGAAGAACTTTTCGCTACCATCTCCCTGCTTTCTGTCCATACAATTTCCACCTGAGATGACAATGCAACATAAATACTAGTGCATGGAACATGTCACTGTTAGCAAAGGGGATAGCATGGCTTATAGAAACTACCCATGTTACTCCATGGAGATGGATATAATAGGTTTGTTTTTAGATTAATGAGAATTTTTTTTTTTTAGTGGCTACTGTAACTATTTTGTGGTTAACATACTGGCACATTTTAGGTTATATACATGCATATATTTTACAGTCATATATATATACACTATTGCTACTGATTATCTGCCTTTAGGTACCCATTTCTACAGCGTAAGCACAGCTGAGCTAAAATAACAAGAGCATGTTCTAGAACGATCAGAGAAAAAAAAAAAAAAAAGCTTTCCTTTGCTTACGGTGGACCTTCAGCGTGGCAGAAGAGAGCATCCTTTTACCTCAAGTTCAGGCAAGATGACTATTCTCACCAAACATCCCTGTTTGTATAATTAAAGCAGCAGATCATTAAAACAGCTTTCCACACTGCTCTTGTCACACCAACCAGCTATACCTTATGCTTACACAGAACACCAAGGCTGTTTCCAATAAAATGTGAAGTGTGAAATTATGTATTCATTAAAGTGCCATGATAACAGGGTGGAGAAGACGGCCCAATGTAATATTTACACATAGGGCCCTTTTTGTGTTTTTACGTGTGTGGGTGTGTTACTGTAAAATATGTTTTAATATCCAGAGGCACGTAAGCTGGGCTTAAATATTTATAAAACGGTTCAGAAGGAAGCTTGGGGATTTTATACCTCTATGTTGTGTGCACAGACAATCAAGCTTAATATGGTTAAAGAGTGATCTATCATTACAAAGATGCTTCTCAGCTTGCAGTCCCAAGTGAGCAATATAGTAATGTTGTCTACCTAAGCACTGCATGGAAAAATGTTGCATTCTTAACCCCTTCACCTACAGAGGGGTCCGCCTGTCTGGCAGCTCAGAGGTTCACTTAATAGCAGGAAATAAAGAGAGGATAGTGGGTGTTAAGAATATGGATACTGCAATAAATTTTTGTGTGTAAAACTGTTGAAAAGAGAGCATTAAATATAGTGTATTTATCTCCAGGGCATGTGGGAGAATGAAAGATACCGATTTAATATTTCATAACAGTAATGCGATGCTTGCTTTGCTGCTGTATAATTAACTTTCTTAAAAGACTTGTGCGGCTGTGTCATTTTTTTCTTCCTTTAAATGGAACGACAGAAGTCAGCTAAAGTTACTTGAAAGAGATCTACATTACAAAAATACCTGAAAACGAACTTGATGGATAATTGTGGATATACTTATGACGGAAACAGTAATATTAGTTTGTGGTGGTGTCAAATGACATTTTAATGTGCTTCATTACAGTTTTGTATAATACTGTCATCTATATCATAGCTTTAAAACACTGTAAAAAATGAAGTTCCATTTATAAAATACAGATAGAGTAAAAGCTTCACCATTTGCACTTCCTGACTAAACTACATTTTTCACTGAAATAGGCCCAGAGGACCTGCAACTTATGCTGCTAAAGTACTTCACTTATGAGTGCCTCAATGGACTCCAAGAAAAGGATTTCATGGTGAGCACAAAAATCCCATCTTCTTGTCCATTGAGAGAGACAACTTTATAGGCAACCTAAGGTCATCCAAAAGCAGTCCAAACTGAGGGGCAGACACCCCAAAACAAATACAAACAACCAGCCCAACAAAAAACAAAGCAAAAAAGAAATAGCCAATTGCAGAACCTTTCAACCAAAATGAGCATCTGTGAAGGTGGGCACATCAACCTTAGAGAACAAAAACCTGAGAAGCATTCACTAACCTAGTGAAATGGGCTTTAATGTTACTTATTTTATTTTGCAACCCATAGGCCTGCACAGCCAAGCAAGCCATAACTCATAATATCCAGCCTGTAAACCTACATTAGTACATAGGTAAGTACAACAAGAAAACAGTGTTAGAAGTGTTGGGTTTATGTGAGGCTATGGTTGCCAACATCCATATTGTACATATTATACCAATTATGGCTTCCCATGGGACTTTATATGGCAAAACAAACTAGATTATATATATATATATATATATATATATATATATATATATATATACATACATACATACACACAGTGGGGATGGAAAGTATTCAGACATCCTTAAATTTTTCACTCTTTGTTATATTTATATTTGTTATATTTAAGGTCATTTTTTTCCTCATTAATGTACACACAGCGCCCCATAGTGACAGAAAAACACAGAATTGTTGACATTTTTGCAGATTTATTAAAAAAGAAAAACTGAAATATCACATGGTCCTAAGTATTCAGACCCTTTGCTGTGACACTCATATATTTAACTCAGGTGCTGTCCATTTCTTCTGATCATCCTTGAGATGGTTCTACACCTTCAGTTGAGTCCAGCTGTGTTTGATTATACTGATTGGACTTGATTAGGAAAGCCACACACCTGTCTATATAAACCTTACAGCTCACAGTGCATGTCAGAGCAAATGAGAATCATGAGGGCAAAGGAACTGCCTGAAGAGCTCAGAGACAGAATTGTAGCAAGGCACAGATCTGGCCAAGGTTACAAAAAAATTCTGCTGCACTTAAGGTTCCTAAGAGCACAGTGGCCTCCATAATCCTTAAATGAAAGATGTTTGGGAAGACCAGAACCCTTCCTAGAGCTGGCCGTCCGGCCAAACTGAGCTATCGGGGGAGAAGAGCCTTGGTGAGAGAGGTAAAGAAGAACCCAAAGATCACTGTGGCTGAGCTCCAAAGATGCAGTCAGGAGATGGGAGAAAGTTGTAGAAAGTCAACCATCACTGCAGCCCTCCTTTATGGCAGAGTGGCCAGAGGGTAGCCTCTCCTCAGTGCAAAACACATGAAAGCCTGCATGGAGTTTGCTGAAAAACACCTGAAGGACTCCAAGATGGTGAGAAATAAGATTTTCTGGGCTGATGAGACCAAGATAGAACTTTTTGGCCTTAATTCTAAGTGGCAAGTGACAAGTACTGGGATATCCTGGACGAAAACCTTCTCCAGAGTGCTCAGGACCTCAGACTGGGCCGAAGGTTTACCTTCCAACAAGACAATGACCCTAAGCACACAGCTAAAATAACAAAGGAGTGGCTTCACAACAACTCTGTGACTGTTCTTGAATGGCCCAGCCAGAGCCCTGACTTAAACCCAATTGAGCATCTCTGGAGAGACCTAAAAATGGCTGTCCACCAACGTTTACCGTCCAACCTGACAGAACTGGAGAGGATCTGCAAGGAGGAATGGCAGAGGATGCCCAAATCCAGGTGTGAAAAACTTGTTGCACCTTTCCCAAAAAGACTCATGGCTGTATTAGGTCTAAAGGGTGCTTCTCCCAAATACTGAGCAAAGGGTCTGAATACTTAGGACCATGTGATATTTCAGTTTTTCTTTTTTATTAAATTTGCAAAAATGTCAGCAATTCTGTGTTTTTCTGTCAATATGGGGTGCTGTGTGTACATTAATGAGGAAAAAAATCACCTTAAATGATTTTAGAAAATGGCTGCAATATTTTATTTATTTTTTTTTATTTAATTTATTTAAGGTACTTATATAGCGCTGTCAATTTAGGCAGCGCTTTACCTATACATTGTACATTCACATCAGTCCCTGCCCTCAAGGTGCTTACATCTAAGGTCCCTAACTCACATTCATACATACTAGGGCCAATTTAGACAGGATCCAATTAACCTACCACCATGTCTTTGGAGTGTGGGAGGAAACTGGAGTACCCGGAGGAAACCCACGCAGGCACAGGGAGAACATGCAAACTCCAGGCAGGTAGTGCTATCCACTACACCACTGTGCCACCCCAATATAACAAAGTGAAAAATTTTAAAGGGTCTGAATACTTTCCGTCCCCACTGTATGTATATGTATATATATATATATATATATATATATATATATATACACACATATATATATAAATATACACACTCTATATTGTCAAAAGCATGGGGAGGCCTGCCTTTACACGCATATGAACTGTAATGGCATCCTAGTTTTAGCCCGTAGTGTTCAATAATGAGTTGGCCCAACTTTGCAGCTATAACAGCTTCAACTCTTCTGGGAAGGCTGTCCACAAGGTTTAGGCTACATGCACACGGACGTTTTTACAGCCGCTTTTTTGAGCGTTTTTTGCAGCTTTAAAACGCCTTTCCATGTTAGCCTATGACCTCATGACCACCATGGCATTTTTGAGCTGTAAATGGCATAGCCGTTTTTAAGCTGCAAAAAAAACCCAGGACCAGTGTGTTCTGAGGCTCCAGCGCTTGAGCTGTAAAAACGTCAGACGCTGGCAAAAGGTGTTAAACGCGAATTAATGAGGCTGAACGCTGCGTTAAGCCTCGTCCGGCGTTTCTGTCTCCCTATGAGAGCCCATTGATTTGAAGAGAGGTCGCACCAGAAGTCGGATCAAGAGGACTTGTGTGCTGAGAATCTTGAAGGGGAACCCCGCGAAAATGTTAAAGAAAATTTGCGTGAAGTTCCCCCCCAAGACGATACCAGACTCTTCGGTCTGGTATGGATCTTAAGGGGAACCCCACACCAAAAAAAAAATGGCGTGGGGGTTCCCCCAAGATCCATACCAGACCCTTATCAGAGCACGCAGCCCGGTAGGTCAGGAAAGGGGGGCGAGCTGTTGATGAGGACAATGGCCTCTTCCCGACAACCCTGGCCGTTGGTTGTCGGGGTCTGCGGGAAGGGGGCTTATGGGAATCTGGGAGCCCCCTTTAATAAGGGTGCCTCCAGATCCCGACCCACTACCCTATGTGAATGAGTATGGGGTAAATCGTACCCCTACCCAATCACCTGGGGAAAAAGTGTCAATAAAAAAAAAAAACACACTACAAAGGTTTTTAAAATAATTTATTAGGCAGCTCCAGGGGTCTCTTCCGACTTCTCCATGCTCTCCGGCCTCTTCTCCCGCTGTCTTCTCCCGGTCTCCGGTGTCTTCTGCCAGGCTCCTCCGCTATCTTCTGCTAGCGGTGGCCCGGTCTTCTCCGTCGTCTTGTTCCCTCTTCTCTTCTTCCGATGTTGACACGATGCTCTCTCTCGCTGTAATGCCGTGTGTACGGTGTGAGACAACTTATATAGGCATGGGGCGGGGTCACCGGGTGATGTCATCCGGTGACCCCGCCCCTTATGACATCACAGTCCCGGGGCAGATGATATCACCCGGTGACCCCGCCCCATGCCTATATAAGTCGTTGCGCACCGCACACGCAGCATTATAGCGGGAGAGAGCGTCGTGTCAACATCGGAAGAAGAGAAGAGGGAACAAGACGACGGAGAAGACCGGGCCACTGCTAGTAAAAGAGCGGCAAAAGAGCAGAAGATAGCGGAGGAGCCTGGCAGAAGACACCGGAGACCGGGAGAAGACAGCGGGAGAAGAGGCCGGAGAGCGTTGAGAAGTTGGAAGAGACCCCCGGAGCTGCCTAATAAATTATTTTAAAAACCTTTGTAGTGTGTTTTTTTTATTGACACTTTTTCCCCAGGTGAATGAGTAGGGGTACGATGTACCCCATACTCATTCACATAGGGTAGTGGGCCGGGATCTGGAGGCACCCTTATTAAAGGGGGCTCCCAGATTCCCATAAGCCCCCTTCCCGCAGACCCCGACAACCAATGGCCAGGGTTGTCGGGAAGAGGCCATTGTCCTCATCAACATGAGGACAAGGTGCTTTGGGTTGGGAGGCGCAGGCCCCCCCTGCCCCAAAGCACCAACCAACCATGTTGAGGGCATGTGGTTTGGTATGGTCCAGGAGGAGGGGCACTCGCTCGTCCCCCTTTCCTGACATATCGGGCTGCGTGCTCGGATAAGGGTCTATTATGGATCTTGGGGGAACACCCACGCCATTTTTTTTTTTGGTGTGGGGTTTCCCCTTAAGATCCATACCAGGTCGAAGGGTCTGGTATCATCTTGGGGGGAACCTCACGCAAATTTTTTAAATATTTTCACGGGGTTCCCCCTTCAAGATTCTCAGCACACAGGTCACACCGCAAGTCGGATCATCTTGATCTGACTTCTGGTGCGACCTCTATTCAAATCAATGGGCACCCATAGGGAACCATTGATTTTTGAATAGAGACAGAGAAATGAGGCTAGCTTAACGTGCATTGAATTAAATGCATTTAACGCTGCTGTTTTCCTGGTGTCTGTACTAGCTTTACAGCCCCTTTTTTAAAACATACGTGTGCATGTAGCCTTAGGAGTGTGTCTATGGGAATGTTTGACCATTCTTCCAGAAGCGCATTTGTGAGATCAGTCATATTCCTCCACCCCAAACTCGCTCGTTCATGTCTTTATAGACTTTGTTCGTACACTGGTGTGCAGTCATATTGGAACAGAATGGGGCCATCACCAAACTGTTCCCACAAAGTTGGGAGCATGAAATTGTCCAAAATATCTTGGTATGCTGACGCCTTAAGAGTTCCTTTTACTGGAACTAAGGGGCCAAACCCAACCCCTGAAAAACAACCCCACACCATAATCCCCCCTTCACCAAATGATTTGGACCAATGCACAAAGCAAGGTCTATAAATACATGGATGAGCGAGTTTGGGGTGGAAGAACTTAAATGGCCAGCAGACAGTCCTTACCTCAACTGTTAGAACACCTTTGGGGTGAATTACAGAGCAGATTGCGAGCCAGGCCTTCTTGTCCAACATCAGTGCCTGACTTCACAAATGCACTTCTGGAAGAATGGTCAAACATTCCCATAGACACACTCCTAAACCTTGTGGACAGCCTTCCCAGAAGAGTTGAAGCTGTTATATCTGCAAAGGGTAGGCCAACTCAATATTGAACCCACGAACTAAGATTAGGATGCCATTAAAGTTCATGCGTATGTGTAGAGGCATGCATCGCAATACTTCTAGTAATATAGTGAATAAATATATATATATATATATATATATATATATATATATATATATATATATATATATATATTTACTTTATTTTTTTTTTTAAAGGATGATCCCCAGCCAGAAATTTCCAATTTCAATGTATCAATTTTACAAATCTTCTTCATGGAAAGGTTTGCCAATCTACAGATATGCAACACATCATATATGTGATATGATATGATATATCTCCTTTATTATAATCACACTTACATATTAGATATGTTACCACAAAGAACTCTGCCAAACGTTTAAAAACAAATGCCTTGTCTCTAGGGCCATAGACCTTCAACCGTCATCAGGGACATGTATGTATGCATAAAGACAGGCAGGCCCAAAGCCATCCCAAGGAGAAAGCAACTCATATAGCCTATGGAATATATGAAAACTTTCAAGCTAACTGTTGTATATAATATAAACTAACTTTGGACCATAAAAATTACTCTTAACCACTTGCCTACCAGGCACTTATACCCCCTTCCTGCCCAAGCTATTTTTCAGCTTTCAGAGCTGTCGCACTTTGAATGACAATTGCGCGGTCATGCTACACTGTACCCAAACAAATTTTTTATAATTTTCTTCACACAAATAGAGCTTTCTTTTGGTGGTATTTAATCACTGCTGGGTTTTTTATTTCTTACAAAAAAAAAAAAAAAAGACCAAAAGTCCAAAGACCAAAAATTTTGAAAAAAAAAATGTTTTTTACCTTTTTTTCGGTCAGTAAATTTTGTAACCAAGTAATTTTTCGCCTTCACTAATGTGCGCTGATGAAGCGGCACTGATGGGCACTGATAGGCTGAACTTATGGGCACTGATGAGGATTCACTAATATGCTGCACTTATGGGCACTGCTGAACACTGATAGGCGGCACAGATGGACACTGTTGGGTGCACTTATAGGCAGCACTGGTGGGCACTGATAGGCGGCATGGATAGGCGGTACAGATGGGCACTGATGTGTGGCACTGATTGGCGACACTGATGGGCATTGATCGACTGCAGTGATGGGCATTTATGGGCAGCACTGATTGCCAGCACTGACTGGCATTGCTAATGGGCACTGATTGGTGGCACTTGTGGGCACTGATTGCTGCCAATGGTGGGCACTGTTTTTTGACACTGTATTTATTTATTGTAATCGGTGCACTGATGATCAGTGCCCTGATAACAACCCTAGATGTCCCCCTGTGAGGAGATGCCGCTGATCGGCTCTCCTCGCCTCACACTCTGTCAGTGTGAGGCGAGGAGAGCCGATTACCGGCATCTCCTTGTTTACATGTGACCGGCTGTGATTGGACACAGCCGATCACATGGTTAAAGAGCCGCAGACGAGGCTCTTTACAGAGATTGGGGTCGGGCGCTCGAGATCGGCCGTTCTGGGATTCTGTCATATGACGGCGTCCCAGAACGACAGCTGCACTGCCCCACCGTCATTTGACGGTGGGCGAGCACAGCAAGCAGTCAAACAGCATAGGATGGACCATAATCCTTAATACAAAAAAATCTGTATAGGTCTTTGAATTTACAGTGCCTTGAAAAAGTATTCACACCCTTTGAAATTTTCTGCATTTTGTCATGTTACAACCAAAAACGTAAATGTATTGTATTGGGATTTTATGTGATAGACCAACACAAAGTGGCACATAATTGTGAAGTGGAAGGAAGATGATGAATGGTTTTCAAAATTTTTTACAAATAAATATGTGAAAAGTGTAGCGTGCATTTGTATTCAGCCCCCTTTGTAGAACCACCTTTTGCTGCAATTACAGCTGCAAGTCTTTTTGAGGTTGTCTCTACACCTTTGCACATCTAGAGAGTGACATTTTTGCCTATTCTTCTTTGCAAAATAGCTCAAGCTCTGTCAGATTGGATGGAGAGCGTCTGTGAACAGCAATTTTCAAGTTTTGCCACATATTCTGAATTGGATTTAGGTCTGGACTTTGACTGAGCCATTCTAACACATGAACATGAATATGCTTTGATGTAAACCATTAACGGGTTTTCTTCTAAGATTGCTCTGTATTTGGCTCAATCCATCTTCCCATCAACTCTGACCAGCTTCTCTGTTCCTGCTGAAGAAAAGCATGCCCACACCATGATGCTGCCACCACCATGTTTCACAGTGGGGATGGTGTGTTAAGGTTGATGTGCAGTGTTGGTTTTCTGCTACACATAGCGTTTTGCTTTTAGGCCAAAAAGTTCAATTTTGGTCTCATCTGTCCTGAGCACCTTCTTCCACATATTTGCTGCGTCCCCCACATGGCTTCTCGCAAACTAGACTTCTTATGGCTTTCTTTCAACAATGGCTTTCTTCTTGCCACTCTTCCATAAAGGCCAGATTTGTGAAGTGCACCACTAATAGTTGTCCTCTGTACAGATTCCCCCAGCTGAGCTGTGGATCTCTGCAGCTCCTCCAGAGTTACCATGGGCCTCTTTGCTGCTTCTCTGATTAATGCTCTCCTTGCCTGGCCTGTCAGTTTAGGTGGAAGGCCATGTTTTGGTAGGTTTCCTGTTTTTCCATACTCTTTCTATTTTTAGATGACGGATTGAACAGTGCTTAGTGAGATGTTCAAAGCTTGGGATACTTTTTTATAACCTAACCCTGTTTATTCACAACTTTATCCCTGATCTGTCTACTGTGTTCCTTGGTCTTCAAGATGCTGTTTGCCTTTTTTTATGACCATGATGAACACCCTTAGCCCCATGTTAGTAGGCACAGTGATTTTTGGAGGAAATTTAAATGCAGCATTCGATCAGGCTCTTGATAAATCTAAGACAAAAAACAGAACATTCTATAGCTCAACTCACCAACCAGTCTGCCAACTGACAAAATAAACCTGTCCAACAGTCTGTGTTAAAAAAAGGGGTTTTGTTTTTAACGCAGACTGTTGGACAGGTTGATTTGGTCAGTCAGCAGACTGGTTGGTGAGCTATGGAATGTTCTGTTTTTGTCTTTCATGTGATTGCCCTTCTATGTGCTCCTTGCTGTGAAGGCCAGTTATAGGTGGGGGCAGGGGCCATTTGTTTGTTCTTGATAAATCTAAGCCTCTCAAAGACCAAATGACTCGCCCAACCAAAGAAAGCCACAAAATTACCAAAATAGTTTTGGCCCATAATCTTACTGATACTTAGAGGAAATTAAATCCTTCTAAAAGGGAGTTCATGCATTATTCACATCCTCACAATACACATGCTAGGATAGACCATATTCTTACTCCTACACCCCTGCTTCCTTTTATAGTTAATGCTCACATCAAAGATACGGCCCTTTCTGATCACTCAATAGTAATGATATCTATCTGTTCCAATGTTTCAGGTAGGAAACAGGGTCATTGGAAACTTAATGAGTCCATTCTGTCAAATCCAACTTCAATTGAAACATTAAATAATGCACTTAGAGAATATTTTTCTCTCAATGACACAGGTGATGTCTCAAACGAGGTGCTCTGGGCTGCCCACAAGACTTACATTCGGGGCAAAATCATTCAAATTTCCACTCAGATCAAACAAGATCGTAGGGCTGACAGAATTTGGAAGCGGAATATGCAGCCCTACGAACTAGTCATAAACAGGATCCCTCCAAGGTTCCCATAACCCTATTAGATAAAGCTAGATTGGATCTTAACCTTGCTCTTACTACACAGGCAGAAAAAGTAATACGATGGAGCGGTAATAAATTCTATACTCACGCAAACAAAATGGGGCCATTACTTGCTGTGAAACTCTCTCCCAGATTCAGAACTCTCTCTATGCCTAAAATCAGGATATCAGGCCAACCCCCTACAGCCAACCCTGTCAAAATCCTAGATGCATTCCATGATTTCTTCTCTGACCTGTATAATTCTCACTCTCAAACTGACAAAAACTCAATCGCTAAGTACTTAGATAACCTCTCCATTCCAACCCTAATCGCCACGCATAAAAATCTCCTGGAAGCTGCTTTTATGGTGGAGGAGGTTAGGGAGGTCATTAAAAGGCCTCAAAAAAGGGTCGCTCCAGGCCCTGGCGGTTTATCTAAACCCTATTAGAAGACATTTGCAGACATCTTAATACCTTATATGACCACATTTTTTTATGGTTAAAACACAGGGGCACCCCTTGGACACACATCTTAACACAGCATATATCACGGTCATCCCTAAACCAGACAAAAACCCTGAGGAAGTCAATAACCATCGCCCCATTTCCCTTATAAATAATGATGTAAAAATAATGACAAAAATAATAGCCAATCGATTAGCAACGTTCATTAATGCCTACATGCATAAGGATCAAATGGGCTTCATCCCGGGCAGACAAGGTCCAGATCAAATAAGACAAGCGATTAATATAGTTTCAATACTACAGTCAAAATTGGGAAGGAGGAACGAGACAGAAGGGACTTCTCCTGTCATTAGACTTACAGAAGGCCTTTGACACAGTGTCTTGGCAGTACATATTCACCCTTATAGAACGCAGGGGTTTTGGAGAGCGCTTTACGGGTCTTACAATTCCCTCTATTCTAGTCCTACAGTACTAGTTGGTCTACAAGGTTATTTCTCTAAACCAATTAATATAACACGAGGCACTAGGCAAGACTGCCCGCATTCCCCTCTCATTTTTGCTACAGCCATAGAAACTCTGGCAATAGCTATCCGACAAAATCCAAATATTAAAAGGGGTATTTTGTGGAAAACCAAACTCATAAATGCGGACTCTTCGCGGACGATATACTCCTATTTGTGACCTCTCCGTTATTCTCTCTTCCCAATATCTGCCAAGTCCTACATAATTTCTCTAAGATTTCAGGCCTTAAAGTCAACTACACGAAAACACAGGCCCTTAATGTCTTGCTTCCGCTCTCAGATATTTCCCTACTAAAGCAATCATTCAAATTTGAATGGAATGACACCTCAATCAAATATTTGGGTATCACATTAACAGCCCACGTTGAAACTTTATATACACACAACTATCCCCCACTGTTGAAGAAGTTAGAAAATGACCTTTCATCCTGGTCCAAACACGAATTATCCTGGCTGGGTAGGATCAACTCGAATAAAATGACATTGCTCCCTAGAATCTTGTATTACTTTAGGCCACTCTCTATCCCCATCCAAAAAATCCAGTTGAAAAAAGTTCAGCGTAAAATACTTAAGTACACTTGGGGCTCTTCTGAATATCTAATACCCCAAAACACCCTATTCCTTCATAGGAATAAGGGAGGCCTAGGTCTCCCTGATCTCCATAATATTTATATTGCAGCTAGATTGGCACAGATCTCTACGATCTACTCCAAATCAGAAGAGCCGGACTGGCTCAACATTGAAAGACAGGCGGCACCACATTTTTCTCTTGACTATCTTTTATGGTGTCCTCCCAAAAAAAAAAGACCCCCCTGTTCTGGCCCCATCCCTATCTCAATCCCTTGCGTTCTGGGATGTTCTTAGAAATCATCCGGCCCTTGCATCTGTTGGGCGACCACTTGCAAATTTGTTAGGGAACCCTGACTTTCCCCCTGGTTTAGATTTAGAAGCATTTAATTGGTGGGTGGACAAGGGACTATACCGTATAGGACAGTTCTTCCACTCTGGTGGTCCTATGTTCCTAAATCACTGTATAAAAACACTGGAACTCCCTGATTCCAAAATTAGTTTTGATCAAATTTCACGATTTTTACAACTAGAATATGAAATATGGCATGACCAAGCCGGGGGACAAAGGGGAGGTATTTCTGTAATATATTCAAGCCTCACTCACTCTGTAGTGAAATCCTCCTATATGGAGGCTTGGGAAGATAAGCTCCAAAATGGTTGGGACCTGGACACCTGGCATAGAGCCATCTCAAAGTCCTTTAAGGGAATTCTAAATGTCTTGCTGATGGAAGCTAATATTAAGGTCATAACTAGGTGGTATTTAACCCCCTCTAAACTTGCATCCATTTACCCTACAGCTGATCCGACTTGTTTCAGGGGCTGTCGACTCCTAGGGTCAATGACCCATATCTGGTGAGAATGTCCTAGTATCTGTCCCTTTTGGAGCAAAATTTTCAAGGTTACTGGATGCCAGGTGACTAGGTCCCTACCAATAGCTCTACTAAATGCTCATATAAATGAAGGGTATGGTGCTGCGCTAATCCAGTAGTAGGTAGAAAATATTGTTAAAGGTAGTGATGTATAGCATATATCCTAGTGGGTGGATAGGTGTACTGATTGAATATCACAACTTAAGGCTGTGGAGCCAGAAATTAAATAATATATAAAGTGCCAAGTGCATAAATAGTATAATACAACATAAACTTGCTAATACTGTAAATAGTGTTCAAACAGGTGACATAGTGCCAAACACTTCAGTGCAACCAATATAGTGCCCTAATAAGGGTATAAACTAAAGAACTCAAAAGCATAACAACATAGATAAAATATTATGTAATGGTATGTTCATAAATAAATATAAATGCAACTAGTGTAAATGCTCATATATCTCAAATACCAAAAACTACACAAAAACTAATCCATTTTATTCTCACAGGAGCCAAGCTTACAACTGCCAAAGCATGGAAGACACCTAAACCCTCTTTCTTGGAAGCCAAAAAAAGAATATCTTGGATAATGACTCAAGAAAAGTTAACTAGCATTCTGACTGATACTGTTATGAAATTTGAAATCCTTTGGGAACCTTGGGCTAGATAAGTCAGAATCTCACTTACCCAGGGTGTGCCTCTGATTCCTCCACAACTCTAAGTTAGGCACGTACTCTACCTTTTTCCCCTCCCTCCCCCTTCTTTCCTTCTTCTCTCATACTTTTCCCCTCCTATTTTTATTTTTCCCCTTCTATAGGGGTTCCTGGTGATGTCCTGAGGGAGATCCTTCTCCCTTCTACTTTTTTTAATATAAATAAAAATTAGAGACAAAATAACCTCTTTTTCAGATAATAAGGCCAGTCCCTCTTGGCCTGGCAACTTTGGGAGTCTTAAAAAATAACCGTGAGTATGGTGAGAGGTTTCCTCCCCTGGTGCAGTTAGTACTCAATAGGGGCACCAGGAAGATGAAAGTGTCTTAATTTTTTTTAATGGCCTATATAAGGGAACTTCTCTTCTTTTAATTCATTATTTTAATTATTCAACACTCTAATTCCCTGTACACACGTTCGGACATTGATCGGACATTCCGACAACAAAATCCATGGATTTTTTCCGACAGATGTTGGCTCAAACTTGTCTTGCATACACACGGTCACACAAAGTTGTCAGAAAATCCGATCGTTCGGAACGTGGTGACGTAAAACACGTACGTCGGGACTATAAACGGGGCAGTAGCCAATAGCTTTCATCTCTTAATTTATTCTTAGCATGCGTGGCACTTTGTGCGTCGGATGTGTACACACAATCGGAATTTCCAATAATGGATTTTGTTGTCGGAAAATTTTATAGCAAGCTCTCAAACTTTGTGTGTCGGAAATTCCTATAGAAAATGTGTGATGGAGCCTACACACGGTCGGAATTTCCGACAACAAGGTCCTATCACACATTTTCCATCGGAAAATCCTATCGTGTGTACAGGACATTAGACCACTTATATTGCTGTATTGCTTTGTCTTTATTTTTTCTTCAAATGGAAGTGATTATTTTTAGTTGGCATTTACCAGGTTTGGTTAATAACGATATGTATCGTAATGTACTAAATTGTATTATTTTATTTCTGAAAATAAAATATTTTGAAAGTAAATGGCCTACTCAGTAGTAGCCTATATAGGAAGCCTATGGCTGCCAATTCCATTCTGCACGCCAGTAGCTTCCATCCCAGGGCACATATTTCATCAATTCCATATAGCCAGTACTTAGGGATAAGGAGAAATTGTTCAGACAACTTAACATTCAAACATGAGGCTGACCTACTCAAGGATAGACTTCTAATACGGGGGTACTCAAATACGTGTCTCAAGAGGGCCATCATGAGGACACGTAATGATCAGTTATGCAATCCGTAATCTAAGACAAAGATAAAAAGAATGCCAATTCTATTATAACCAAATTTTCTAATCAGCAGGAAACCATTAAGGGCATTGTCAAAAAGTACTGGCATGTTCTAACTATGGACCCTACTATAGGTCCTTTTGTGACAGACACTCCATCTTTCACCTTCAAACAAGCAAGGTCTCTTAGAGACCAGCTGGTCTCAAGTGAATTTAAGAGTGATGGGCGAAAAGATCCTTGCAAACGCACAGGAACTTTCACCTGTGGAGGCTGTAATTACTGTCGGTTTATTAATACCTCTAAAGACATCAGATTACCCAATGGTGGACGATACAAACATAGACACTACGCCAACTGTCAAACACCTGGCATAGTGTATATCTTCCTCTGTGACTGTGCCTGCTTCTACATGGGAAAAACGATCCAGGAATTTTGGCACATAGCCTACCGTCATATTATTTCAATGAAAACATGTAATCCGAGTCTCCCTCTTGGGAGACATGTAACTGATACACATGACGGGTTTTCACAAGGATATCCTTCTTGATCCTTGACCACATACATCCAGGTATGCGGGGGGGGGGGGGGGGGGGAGACTGGAACAAGTTCTTGTTACAACTGGAACAAAGGTGGATATTCCGCATTATTGCAACTCAACTCCCTGGGTTAAATGGTGCCATCTCTTTCAGACACTTTCTAGAGGGTTTCACCTCAGGGGATTCTGAATGGGAATTGGCCGTTTAAAATCAATAAAGCAATTAGTAACTATGGTATCAGGTCAGTTTGAACAAGTGGTCTAAACTTCATCTATAGTCCAATGTTGGCTGAAATCTCCTTTCTCCAGGTCCTTTTTGGGTATTTTTTATCCCTGAGACTTTAGTATTATAGATATAATCTGTATTACATATCTATACTACCATATTCTGTGTTTTGTTCTTTACTTTAGGATCGTTTGATCCAACTGACTTGCATGCCTTGTGTGTTCACCACCTGGGCTTGGATGGATGTTCACACCCCATTATCTGCCCTTATTGTCACTTCACTCGGCGCAAGGACGGCCGTAATATGTCCTGATGACGTTTGGCCTTTCTCCCTTCTGGTATCTGCGGAGCCAGTCGCTATGGCGATGCTGGGCATGCGCCGCGAGACTCTGACGGGGGGCGACATAGCCCACACGTCACATCCGCCGGGTATACGCCCTAGCGCCGTGATGTCACCACGCTCTTTGGGTGCCTTGGGATGCCAATCACGTTTCTTCCTTCTCGGGCAGCGTGGCGGAGACGCCGCTGCGTACCATTGCACTCGGGGGGTGCTCGTTCACAGCACCGCCCCCCCTTTCAATACCTGGGCTCTTATTGGTTGGCAGACCACTATATATATTGCCTATATAAGCATACACATCATACTGCCTCCTTTGTATGCAGCATACCGTGACGGTTGTGGACCTATTCAGGCTTTGTCCCCAACAGAGGTAATGCATCACTTAGTAGCTATGCAAGTTTGTTCAATAACGGGGCATATATATATATATATATATATATATATATATATATATATATATATGAATTTTTCATGGGGTACATATTTATGTCTCCTTTTTCAGCCCCTACATCTTTCTTCATAGTTTATTATTCATTATCTTTTCACTTACTTGCAGTCCTCTGTCCTGTTCTTTCTGGGTGAGTGGGAACTTTTTACCTTTTGGCATCCGAAGCGTGGGTTCGTTTCATAGTGACCAGGTCCTTCTCCCTCACATACCTTGCAGCCTGTTTGGCCTGGTAGGTACATACATGCACAATCATTAGAGTAGCTAGTTTAGCCTTGGAAACATTGTTGTTCAGCTCTTTGGTGCCCATATCAAATAATTATTATATTGTTACTCTACTTTTAGCTATCCTCAGCCATCTGCCAGGCCACCATCTGGGTTTTCTTAGGGGGTGCTGCTCAGAGCGCCCTTTGTAAAGTGACAGTTCTTTGAGCATCTTGGTTTACCCAACTGAGTGTGTCCATCTCTTCAGAGCCCCTCTGGTCGTTCCAAGGCTGCAGCATATCTCAAATTGTTTTTAAATTGGATGCAAAAAGTCTGGCAAATCTTCATGCAATGTGCAGGGTTAGTGTTTAATTAGTTTTGAATACAGACCTAGCAATTTACCAAGTACTTGTTACTATAATGTCATGATTATGTATTTTTACACTCATGTCTTTTTTAATTGTAGAGGTATTATCATCTTGATGTAACCACTTACCCCCGAAAAAGAGAACTATTATGATTTGAAGCGCGTTGGGTTATCTCTGTTGTTATAATTGTTTCAATAGAGTATTGGTTTACATGCATTGTATTTCTAATTATTGCATTGCATATCTACATCCTGTATTTTCATGTTTTAAACTATTGTGATATTTTTACCTCACTTAATAAATAAAAAATATTTTGATAGTAATAACTGCCTGATTCGATTGAAGCAGCGCCCCGTTTAAAGTCCCATTAAACGAAACAAACTTCTTAGTGATTTATTCATTGATCAACAAGAGTCTGTATACAGAGGTATCGACAGACTATCCCAACATGGAGAAAGGATTCAGTTAAAGCTGTATAGTAAGATTCTGAGAATGGTCAAAGCGTAGGACCTTATGCCCAGAAAACCTCAGAGCACAATATACAGAAATGTACAACAGTCAAATATGTCCATATCTGCCTGAATCCATGCACAGCCAAGAGAGTTTTTAATATAAAACAGAAGGAAGATAGAATAAAAAAGAAAGAATGTGAGAAAGAGGAAGAAGGAAGAGGGGAAAGGTGACCACCACTGGGGGAGCCCGGAAAGTTTTTTTTTATTATTAAAGTAATCACAGTGCCATCATCCACATACAGAACTAGAAGGGATAATGTTAAATTAAACAGTGTGTGTTCAGTATCACTTTAAATGAATGTCATATGATCCTAAGATTGGTCACAACATTCCACCAGATTTTAAAGATATTAAAGATCTAGTTTCCCTACTTGATAACAATGCCCCTAGGGATCTGATAGACCAAATTGATTTGAAACAACTCTTGGAAGAGGCAGGGGAACTAGTAGCAGATGTCCCTACATCCTTTAAGATAAAAGCCCAGCTTTAAGGGAGGCAATGTGGTACTTATGGAATACACCACGACGTGCCAATAAAAATTTTGGAAAATCGAAGTTGGTACCAAAAAATCCAGCCAAATTGATAGAAAAGTTCAACCCTGATACAACTTTGTTGATGAAACATTTGAGATGGGCACAACAGTATTTAAAAAGATATTTGGGAAAACGCGAGGACTAAGCACCCACGAGTGCCCACTTTTTATAGGCCGCTAAAGATACACAAAAAACTCAGTTGACCTCCCCGGAGGGGCCATTGTATCAACGAATAGGAATCTGGCAGGTATATTTAAGTCAAGTCATCTACTCTAATTTCCAACCACATCTAGTGAGCCTATTGTCCTTTGGTAAAGACACTATTCATTTCTTACAGATAATTGAAAATCTTTCTGAAAATTCATTATTGGTAACCATTGATGTAGATGGCTTTATAGCTCCATCCCCTTGACCAAGGGGTGGAGGCTATTCGAGGGTTCTCTTGCAGAGAAGTGTACAGGAGTGGTTCTTTAATGAGTTTGGATAGAAATGTGTATGTGGGCTTGGACTTTATAGGCACGATAGCACGATCTTCAAGCTCTAAATACCAATTTCTACCAACTACATAGGTCTCTTTTGAAGCACAATAATTCTATGATGGAATGATTGGCATCCTATCCTCGAATTACCTATTATACCGCATTGAGCTATGTATGGAGTGTATAATTGTAACTGTATTTTTATGGACTGATTTTCTACAGATTTCTGTATTCGCTTTATGTTCCCTTTTTTAAAAAATAATGTTTTGTATATTTAATATATTTTAGTTTTTAACTGTAGAATACTTGTTATCTTGCCTATAAAGTCCAAACCCACATACACATTTCTATCCAATATGTAATTTCGGGATGTGGCACATAATATTTTATATGTATCCACAGTACCACTCTGTGTTGATACTCAGTTGTTGAATATTTAATGAGTTTGTCCTGACAGGACTGGACTTTATTTTACGTCACAATATTTTCCTCTTTGATGGCTCCCATTACCTCCAGGTGCAGGTCTTAGCAATGGGGACATGTTGGGCCCCATCCTATGCTAAATTGTATCTGGGTTAGTGGCAGCATCCTCTCCGAAGCGAGCCTCTCAATGTACACATGCCACAGTATTATGTGGCAAAGGTACATTACATCAACAATGTTTTTCTCATTTGGGAGGGTCTTTGGTCAAGTTTATGTCTGTAATGAACTCTTAACAATGATAATCTCAGGTTCACTATAACATGTAATAAGGAAATGGTCAGCTTCTTGGATGTACAGTCAGGTCCATAAATATTGGGACATCGACACAATTCTA
Source organism: Aquarana catesbeiana (assembly GCF_042186555.1). Taxonomy (NCBI): domain Eukaryota; kingdom Metazoa; phylum Chordata; class Amphibia; order Anura; family Ranidae; genus Aquarana; species Aquarana catesbeiana. Next base: position 199,209,605 of record NC_133331.1, read on the forward strand.
ATCTTTTTGGCTCTATACACCACCACAATGGATTTGAAATGAAACGAACAAGTTGTGCTTTAACTGCAGACTTTCAGCTTTAATTTGAGGGTATTTATATCCAAATCAGGTGAATGGTGTAGGAATTACAACAGTTTGCATATGTGCCTCCCACATTTTAAGGGACCATAAGTAATGTAACAGATCAACAATCATCCATCAAACTTTCACTTTTTAATACTTGGTTGCAAATCCTTTGCAGTCAATTACAGCCTGAAGTCTGGAACGCATAGACATCACCAGACGCTGGGTTTCATCCCTGGTGATGCTCTGCCAGGCCTCTACTGCAACTGTCTTCAGTTCCTGCTTGTTCTTGGGTTCTGAGTCATTTTGCTGAATATGAGCAGATAATATTGCCTGAAACACTTCACAATTCATTCTGCTGCTTTTGTCAGCAGTCATATCATCAATACAAGAGAACCAGTTCCATTGTCAGCCATACATGCCCACGCCATGACACTACCACCACCATGCTTCATTGATGAGGTGGTATGCTTTGAATCATGAGCAGTTCCTTTCCTTCTCCATACTCTTCTCTTCCCATCAATCTGGTACAAGTTGATCTTGGTCTCATCTGTCCATAGGATGTTGTTCCAGAACTGTGAAGGCCTTTTTAGATGTTGTTTGGCAAACGCTAATCTGGCCTTCCTATTTTTGAGGCTCACCAATGGTTTACATCTTGTGGTGAACCCTCTGTATTCATTCTGGTTAAGTCTTCTCTTGATTATTGACTTTGACACACATACACCTACCTCCTGGAGAGTGTTCTTGATCTGGTCAACTGTTGTGAAGGGTGTTTTTTTCACCAGGGAAAGAATTCTTCGGTCATCCACCACAGTTGTTTTCCGTGGTCTTCCGGGTCTTTTGGTGTTGCTGAGCTCACCGGTGCGTTCTTTCTTTTTAAGGATATTCCAAACAGTTGATTTGGCCACACCTAATGTTTTTTGCTATCTCTCTGATGGGTTTGTTTTGTTTTTTCAGCCTAATGATGGCTTGCTTCACTGATAGTGACAGCTCTTTGGATCTCATATTGAGAGTTGACAGCAACAGATTCCAAATGCAAATAGCACACTTGAAATGAACTCTGGACCTTTTATCTGTTCCTTGTAAATGGGATAATGAGGGAATAACACGCACCTGGCCATGGAACAGTTGAGCAGCCAATTGTCCCATTACTTTTGGTCCCTTAAAAAGTGGGAGGCACATATACAAACTGTTGTAATTCCTACATCGTTCACCTGATTTGGATGTAAATACACTCAAATTTAAGCTGAAAGTCTGCAGTTAAAGCACATCTTGTTCGGTTAATTTCAAATCCACTGTGGTGGTGTATAGAGCCAAAAAGATTAGAATTATGTTGATGCCCCAATATTTATGGACCTGACTACAAATTGACAGGGAATATGATGGACTTTGTCCAGCAGTCTATCTTAAGGAGATCATGGGCAAAACAATCCTACATGCTTTGAGTTTTCACCCACAGGCACTAATAAATTCTGTACCATATAACCAATACCTCCGGGTGAGGCATAACTGTTCCACTGAACAAATATTTAAGAGAGAGTCTGACAAATTGAGGAACAGATTACAAAAAAGAGGTTTTTCTAAGACATGTCCATGTAAAGCATTTAACCATGTACGACAACAACCCTCATGGATTTAACTTCCTTTCTTTTACCCTGCAAAGTAAAAGCATAATGTGCTAGTATGCATTGCATACTAGCACATTACGTGACACCTACAAACAAAGCCTGCATCGTTCCCACTGCAGGCCGCATCTAACTTTTCCTTCTAACCCTTCCCTCTGTGACTTGTCGGAGCCGAGTGACATCACTCCCGCGTGCATGCGGGAGCCACTGGTCACTGCACTTGCTCGTGAAGAAATCGCACGAGAGACCATTTTATCACAGCGCATGTACTGATGACATCATTGGCGCAGTATACAGTAAATCTATCTCTTAAACAACGCATGTTTAGGAGATATTTACAGTACCTATAGGTAAGCCTAGAAGAAGGCAAGTACAACTTGCAAAGGGAGGTTTACAACCTCTTTAATCTGTACCAGTATAAAAGTGTTCTAAGAATATAACCCGGGTGATCCTGCCTTACTTTAATCAACATGCAGAGATTAGAGGCATCCTGAATAAAACATTGGTCAATTTTAACTGATGATCCGGTTTTTGGCTAATTTGTGAGTAATATACCATTCTATTACTTTTACGGGCGGCTTCCATTAAAGACAAATTAGTGCAGAATGAATTTAAGTGCGAGCACAGGGGCGATCCGTGTCAGGATTTGGCACCTTTCCATGTGGCAATTACTCCCATTGTTCTTTTATAGACAAAAAGAGAGTTCTTTTGCCTGAGTTCTTTGTGGTAACACATCTAATATGTAAGTGTGATTATTAACCACTTGACGACCGCCTCACGCCGATTTACGTCGGCAAGGTGGCACGGACAGGCAAAATCACGTATATATACGTGATTTGCCTTCCGCGGGTGGGGGGTCCGATCGGTCCCCCCCCGGTGCCCGAGGCGGTCGCCATTTCTTCCCGGGCGATGAGAGGTGAGGGGGAGGCCATCCATTGTTGGCCACCCCCTCCCGATCGCTCCCGGCGAATGAGAATGCTTCCTTTCCCTCTGTAAGGTAAACAGAGGGAAAGGAAGTGATGTCATCCCTCCTCGAGTCGGTCTTTTTGATCCGGCGCCGAGGAGAGAAGACATCAAGTAAGTCTGCACAACACTACACTAACAGTAGAACACGCCAGGCACACTTGTCACCCCCCAGCATTTTTTTTTTTGCATTGGTGTCAGTTTGTGTCAGTTACAAGTGTTAGGGCAGTTAGGTTAGCCCCCTTTAGGTCTAGGGTACCCCCCCTTAGGTCCAGGGTACCCCCTAACCCCCCTAATAAAAGTTAACCCCTTGATTACCCCCCGTCACCAGTGTCGCTAAGCGATCGTTTTTCTGATCGCTGTATTAGTGACACAGGTGACGCTAGTTAGGGAGGTAAGTATATAGGTTCGCTGTCAGTGTTTTATAGCGACAGGGACCCCCATATACTACCTGCTAAAGGTTTTAACCCCCTGATTGCCCACTAGTTAACCCTTTCACCAGCGATCACCGTATAAGTGTTACGGGTGACGCTGGTTAGCTAGTTTGTTTTTTGTAGTTTATTACAGTTTATTACAGTTTATTATAGTTTTAGGGCACCCGCCGTTTATTACCCTATAAAGGTTTAACCCCCTAATTGCCCGGCGGTGATATAAATTACATTTTTAGGGTCAGCTAAGGTCTGCGTCGCCCCAGGCAGCGTCAGGTTAGCGCCAGTACCGCTAAAACCCACGCACGCAGCATACACCTCCCTTAGTGCTATAGTATCTGAGCGGATCGATATCTGATCCGATCAGATCTATACTCCCCAGCAGTTTAGGGTTCCCTGAAACGCAGTGTTAGCGGGATCAGCCCAGATACCTGCTAGCACCTGCGTTTTGCTCCTCGGCCCAGCCCTGCCCAGCCCACCCAAGTGCAGTATCGATCGATAACTGACACTTACAAAACACTAAGCACACATAACTGCAGCGTTCGCAGAGTCAGGCCTGATCCCTGCGATCGCTAACAGTTTTTTGGTAGCGTTTTGATACAGTTGCTGACAGTCAGGAGCTTTTTTGCCTGTGAGTCTCACTAGTGTACCCCTAAATTTAGAGCCCAAAATGGCAAATCGAAGGTACACTAGTGAAGAGGCCTACACGTTTCTGAGTATGACAGATAGTGAAGAGGAAGTCACTCATCTGTCAAGTTCAGGCTCAGAATACGAACCTGTAGAGGACAGCGGCTCCATGACAGATAGCTCTGACGACAGAGTTGTGGTCCCTGCTAAGGTCAGGCGTACCAGACCCCAATCTTCTTCTGTCCTTGAAGTGCAAGAACCGCAGGGCTCTCGTATGGAGCAGGTGGAAACAGTTGACTTTACGCCACTGGATTTTTATTCACTGTTTTTCACCGAAGATCTCTATAGATCTATTGTGGACCAAAGCAATTTATACGCTGGTCAACACATCGCCGCTAATCCCCAGTCCTCCCTTGCCAGAGATTGGAGACCAATTACGGTCTCCGAATTTAAGACCTTTCTGGGCCTTTCCCTCCTCATGGGGTTGAATAAAAAAAGAGTAAGTTGCGGTCATATTGGTCCACTGACCCAATTTACCATTCACCCTTGTTCTCTGCTTCCATGGCCAGGGCACGATACGAGCAGATTTTGCGGTTCATGCACTTCAACGACAATGAACTCTGTCGTCCTCGTGGAGACCCTGCATACGATCGGCTCTACAAAATTCGGCCCCTCGTAAACCACTTCAACCAACGTTTTGCAGACTTGTTTACCCCCCATCAAGTTGTCTGCATTGATGAGTCCCTGATTAAATTTTCTGGCCGCTTGTCATTCAAACAGTACCTTCCCAGCAAGCGTGCCAGATACGGGGTCAAGATGTATAAGCTCTGTGACAGGGCCACAGGCTATACATATAGTTTTATGGTTTACGAGGGCAAAGATAGTCACGTAGAGCCGACAAACTGCCCTGACTACATAGGAAGCGCTGGCAAGATAGTGTGGGACTTGGTGTCACCCTTATTTGGAAAGGGGTACCACTTGTACGTGGACAATTATTATACGAGCGTGCCACTTTTTAGTCACTTGTTTGATCAGCAGATTGGAGCATGTGGCACCGTGCGACCTAATCGCCGGGGCTTTCCCCAGCGGCTTGTAGATTCCCGTCTTAGGCTGTAGGAGAGAGCCTGCTTGAAGTATAATAATTTGCTCGCTATGAAGTGGAGGGATAAGAAGAATGTTTTCGTTCTCACCTCCCTTCATGCAGACACAACGACCCAAATTCCTACGGCGACGAATACAACCTTAATATGGGAGGGGTGGACCTCAACGACCAGTTGTTGGCGCCGTACCTAGTTGCCCGTAAGGCCAGACGCTGGTACAAAAAAGTGTCTGTATACTTATTTCAATTGGCTTTGCTGAACGCTCATGTGCTATACAGAGCTTCAGGACAGACTGGATCCTTCCTTAAATTCCAGGAAGAGATCGTCAGAGCCCTTCTGTTTCCAGACGGTGCTCTACCTCACCTTCCCCAACCAAATGCAGTAAGCCGGCTGCATGAGCGGCATTTTCTTTATGCCATCCCGAGTACCCCTACCCAAAAAGCCCCCCAAAAAAGAGGTCGTGTCTGCAGCAAGCGCGGATTTAGGCGTGACACCCGGTCTTATTGTCCCTCCTGTCCTGGCAATCATGGTCTTTGCATGGGTGAATGCTTTGAACGCTACCATACATTAGTTGAGTATTAGCGTAGGGTTCAGCACTACACAGACTAGGCACACTAACACAGGGTCTCACAAGATGCCATTGCATTTTGAGAGACCCAAACCTGGAACGAGTTACAAAAGTTAAAAGTTACTAAAAAAAAGTGTAAAAAAAAAAAATAAAAAAAAATAAAAACACAAAAAAAAATATAAAATAAAAAAACCAAAAATAGTTGTTGTTTTATTGTTCTCTCTCTCTCTCTATTCTCTCTCTATTGTTCTGCTCTTTTTTACTCTATTCTATTCTGCAATGTTTTATTGTTATTATGTTTTACCATGTTTGCCTTTCAGATTTTTTATACTTTACCGTTTACTGTGTTTTGTTGGTAACCATTTTATTGTTTTCAGGTACGCCATTCAGTTGCAGCGCGGATTTATTTATCTTGACAGCAACAGCGTTTGCTCCCACGATATATAAAGCCGTGACTCCAGCGCTGTCGGAGGTGATTTCACCACCACAGTTACATACTTCAGCATATATGCCGAAGCGTGGGGGCAGCAGTGGGTGGAGGAGCAATTTGCTCCTGCCTTTTGCGGGAGGATGCCCCCATGCTTCGGCATATATAAATGGTGCATGTATGCCCATCATTAGAAGTGGGTGGATGAAGGGAGGTATTCTAATGGTGGGCATACCCACCGATCAATATCTTTTTTTCGTTCAGCCCACAGGCTGCATGAAAAAAAAGTTTACAATATATGCCTAACAAGGACCAGCAACGTACTGGTATGTTGCTGGACTTTGAGTGGTTATACCAGAATGATGCCTGCAGGTTTAGGTATCATCTTGGTATCATTCTTTTCAGCCAGCGGTCGGCTTTCATGTAAAAGCAATCCTAGCGGCTAATTAGCCTCTAGACTGCTTTTGCAAGCAGTGGGAGGGAATGCCCCCCCCCCACCGTCTTCCATGTTTTTCTCTGGCTTTCCTGTCCCAACAGGGAACCTGAAAATGCAGCCGGTGATTCAGCCAGCTGACCATAGAGCTGAACAGAGACCAGAATGGCTCCAAACATCTCTATGGCCTAAGAAACCGGAAGCTACGAGCATTTCATGACTTAGATTTCGCCGAATGTAAACAGCGCCTTTGGGAAATTGGGAAAGCATTTTATCACACCGATCTTGGTGTGGTCAGATGCTTTGAGGGCAGAGGAGAGATCTAGGGTCTAATAGAGCCCAATTTTTAAAAAAAAAGAGTACCTGTCACTACCTATTGCTATCATAGGGGATATTTACATTCCCTGAGATAACAATAAAATTAATAAAAAAAAAATAAAAATGAAAGGAACAGTTTAAAAATAAGATAAAAAAGCAAAAAAATAATAAAGAAAAAAAAAAAAAAGCACCCCTGTCCCCCCCTGCTCTCGCGCAAAGGCGAACGCAAGCGTCGGTCTGGCGTTAAATGTAAACAGCAATTGCACCATGCATGTGAGGTATCACCGCGAAGGACAGAACGAGGGCAGTAATTTTAGCAGTAGACCTCCTCTGTAAATCTAAAGTGGTAACCTGTAAAGGCTTTTAAAGGCTTTTAAAAATGTATTTATTTTGTCGCCGCTGCGCGTTTGTGCGCAATTTTAAAGCATGTCATGTTTGGTATCCATGTACTCGGCCTAAGATCATCTTTTTTATTTCATCAAACATTTGGGCAATATAGTGTGTTTTAGTGCATTAAAATTTAAAAAAAAGTGTGTTTTTTCCCCAAAAAATGCGTTTGAAAAATCGCTGCGCAAATACTGTGTGAAAAAAAAATATGAAACACCCACCATTTCAATCTGTAAGGCATTTGCTTTAAAAAAATATATAATGTTTGGGGGTTTAAAGTAATTTTCTTGCAAAAAAAAATTATTTTTTCATGTAATCAAAAAGTGTCAGAAAGGGCTTTGTCTTCAAGTGGTTAGAAGAGTGGGTGATGTGTGACATAAGCTTCTAAATGTTGTGCATAAAATGCCAGGACAGTTCAAAACCCCCCAAATGACCCCATTTTGGAAAGTAGACACCCCAAGCTATTTGCTGAGAGGCATGTCGAGTCCATGGAATATTTTATATTGTGACACAAGTTGCGGGAAAGAGACAAATCTTTTTTTTTTTTTTTTTTTTTTTTTTTGCACAAAGTTGTCACTAAATGATATATTGCTCAAACATGCCATGGGAATATGTGAAATTACACCCCAAAATACATTCTGTTGCTTCTCCTAAGTATGGGGATACCACATGTGTGGGACTTTTTGGGAGCCTAGCCGCACACGGGACCCCGAAAACCAAGCACCGCCTTCAGGCTTTCTAAGGGCGTAAATTTTTGATTTCACTCTTCACTGCCTAGCACAGTTTCGGAGGCCATGGAATGCCCAGATGGCACAACCCCCCCCAAATGACCCCATTTTGGAAAATAGACACCCCAAGCTATTTGCTGAGAGGTATAGTGAGTATTTTGCAGACCTCACTTTTTGTCACAAACTTTCGAAAATTGAAAAAAGAAAAAAAAAATACATTTTTCTTGTCTTTCTTCATTTTCAAAAACAAATGAGAGCTGCAAAATACTCACCATGCCTCTCAGCAAATAGCTTGGGGTGTCTACTTTCCAAAATGGGGTCATTTGGGGGGGTTTTGTGCCATCTTGGCATTTTATGGCCTTCAAAACTGTGATAGGTAGTGAGGAGTGGAATCACAACTTAACGCCCTTAGAAATCCTGAAGCCGGTGCTTGGTTTTCGGGGCCCCGTATGCGGCTAGGCTCCCAAAAAGTCCCACACATGTGGTATCCCCGTACTCAGGAGAAGCAGCAGAATATATTTTGGGGTGTAATTCCACATATGCCCATGGCATGTTTGAGCAATATATCATTTAGTGACAACTTTGTGCAAAAAAAAAAAAAAAAAAAATTGTCACTTTCTCGCAACTTGTGTCAAAATATAAAATATTCCATGGACTCAACATGCCTCTCAGCAAATAGCTTGGGGTGTCTACTTTCCAAAATGGGGTCATTTGGGGGGTTTTTGTGCCATCTGGGCTTTTTATGGCCTTCAAAACTGTGATAGGCAGTGAGGAGTGAAATCACAACTTTACGCCCTTAGAAATCCTGAAGGCGGTGCTTGGTTTTCGGGGCCCCGTATGCGGCTAGGCTCCCAAAAAGTCCCACACATGTGGTATCCCCATACTCAGGAGAAGCAGCTGAATGTATTTTGGGGTGCAATTCCACATATGCCCATGGCCTGTGTGAGAAATATATCATTTAGTGACAACTTTGTGCAAAAAAAAAAAAATTGTCACTTTCCCGCAACTTGTGTCAAAAAATAAAATATTCCATGGACTCAACATGCCTCTCAGCAAATAGCTTGGGGTGTCTACTTTCCAAAATGGGGTCATTTGGGGGGGGGTTGTGCCATCTTGGCATTTTATGGCCTTCAAAACTGTGATAGGAAGTGAGGAGTGAAATCAAAAATTTATGCCCTTAGAAATCCTGAAGGCGGTGCTTGGTTTTCGGGGGCCCCGTACGCGGCTAGGCTCCCAAAAAGTCCTAAACATGTGGTATCTCCGTACTCAGGAGAAGCAGCAGAATGTATTTTGGGGTGTAATTCCACATATGCCCATGGCATGTTTGAGCAATATATCATTTAGTGACAACTTTGTGCAAAAAAAAAAAAAAAAAAAAAAGTGTTACTTTCCCGCAACTTGTGTTAAAATATAAAATATTCCATGGACTCAACATGCCTCTCAGCAAATAGTTTGGGGTGTCTACTTTCCAAAATGGGGTCATTTGGGGGGGTTTTGTGCCATCTTGGCATTTTATGGCCTTCAAAACTGTGATAGGTAGTGAGGAGTGAAATCACAACATTACGCCCTTAGAAATCCTGAACGCGGTGCTTGGTTTTTGGGGCCCCGTATGCGGCTAGGCTCCCAAAAAGTCCCACACATGTGGTATCCCCATACTCAGGAGAAGCAGCTAAATGTATTTTGGGGTGCAATTCCACATATGCCCATGGCCTGTGTGAGAAATATATCATTTAGTGACAACTTTGTGCAAAAAAAAAAAAAAATTGTCACTTTCCCGCAACTTGTGTCAAAAAAGAAAGTATTCCATGGACTCAACATGCCTCTCAGCAAATAGCTTGGGGTGTCTACTTTCCAAAATGGGGTCATTTGGGGGGGTTTTGTGCCATCTGGGCATTTTATGGGCTTCAAAACTGTGATAGGTAGTGAGGAGTGAAATCAAAAATTTATGCCCTTAGAAATCCTGAAGGCATTGATTGGTTTTCGGGGCCCCGTACGCGGCTAGGCTCCCAAAAAGTCCCACACATGTGGTATCCCCATACTCAGGAGAAGCAGCTGTATTTTGGGGTGCAATTCCACATAGGCCCATGGCCTGTGTGAGCAATATATCATTTAGTGACAACTTTTTGTAAATATTTTTTTTTTTTTTTGTCATTATTCAATCACTTGGGACAAAAAAAATAAATATTCAATGGGTTCAACATGCCTCTCAGCAATTTCCTTGGGGTGTCTACTTTCCAAAATGGGGTCATTTGGGGGGGTTTTGTACTGCCCTGCCATTTTAGCACCTCAAGAAATGACATAGGCAGTCATAAACTAAAAGCTGTGTAAATTCCAGAAAATGTACCCTAGTTTGTAGACGCTATAACTTTTGCGCAAACCAATAAATATACGCTTATTGACATTTTTTTTACCAAAGACATGTGGCCGAATAAATTTTGGCCTAAATGTATGACTAAAATTGAGTTTATTGGATTTTTTTTATAACAAAAAGTAGAAAATATCATTTTTTTTCAAAATTTTCGGTCTTTTTCCGTTTATAGCGCAAAAAATAAAAACCGCAGAGGTGATCAAATGCCATCAAAAGAAAGCTCTATTTGTGGGAAGAAAAGGACGCAAATTCTGTTTGGGTACAGCATTGCATGACCGCGCAATTAAAAGTTAAAGCGACGCAGTGCCAAATTGGAAAAAGACCTCTGGTCCTTAGGCAGCATAATGGTCCGGGGCTCAAGTGGTTAATGAAGGGGACATATTGATAACATAATTGTGAATACACTTATTTATGTGTTGCAAAACTTTTTGTAGATTGGCAAACCCTTCCCTGAAGAACATTTGTAAAATGAATAAATTGAGACGCTCTGGAATTTTCTGGCTGGGAAACATCCTGTGAAGAAATTTCTGTATGGGGTGTACTGTGACTAATCTCTACCAGTCATATATGGGTTTTTCATTTATATAAAAGATGTATTACTCCTGGGGTGGGTTAATTTGCTAAAAATGAAAGTGTTACCCAAGTTTACCTACCTCTTCCGACACTCTCCTTATTGGATCCTTAAATCCTTTTTTACCCACCTGAATCAACTTTTCTCCACCCTTTTATGGGGCCCTCACCCTCCAGGATACAAATTATCCACACTTATGAGACCCTCCTCTCAAGGGGGCATGGTTCTCCTGGACTCTCACAAATATTTTCTGGCCACCCAACTGGTTACTGCCGCTTGGTGGCTCTCTCCAGACTAATTCATCTACAATCCTAGAGGCAGCCATTGTTGGATCCCTGGAGGTTCTACATGCTCTCATATTTCATGGCTCCATGCTCCTTAACTCCATCTATGTCCACAACTATTAGAGACTGGAAGGCCAGTTTGGCTATCAAAAAATACCCTGACACCACGCTGTCATCTAATACACTCCTCTGGAAGAACCCCTCCTTATCGCACTTCTTTATGTTACCTGATGCGATTGTGTGGACCAAATACAAAATCAAATGCATCTCTCAGATAGTGGATCAAGGCTCATTATGCCCTTTAACCTGTCTATCTGAAGACTTTAATGTCCCCCCCACACATGCTTTTAGCTAAAGGCAGCTCTCCCACGCCTTCTATACCCAATTTCCACTGACTTCTTTGAGGATAGTGGAGCTGGTTTGAATCACGACACCATCTGCCTGGAGTTTGCATGTCCTCCCTGTGTCTGCGTGGGTTTCCTCCGGGTACTCCGGTTTCCTCCCACACACTAAAGACATGCTGATAGGTTAATCGGATCCTGTCTAAATTGGCCCATGTATATGTATGAAAGTGTGTTAGGGACCTTAGGTTGTAAGCTACTGAGGGTAGGGACTGATGTGAATGTACAATGTATATGTAAAGCACTGACAGCGTTATACAAGTACCTGAAATAAATAAAATAAATCTGAGCTTGAACAGATGCTCAGAACTGAATGCCCACATCACGCATTTATGCTCACCTGGTGTCAGTTGCCCTGCCTCCATTAGACAAACTGAGAGAAAAATGGCTGAGAGATGCACCACACTTAGATAATGACGACTGGGACGACATATGGGACCTACAGTTTAAAGCACTTGTTTCTTTACATGACAGATTAATCCAGTACAAAAAATATTATGTAGAGCTTATTTCACCCCTGCTAGGCTCCATATAATGAATCCCTCCAATTCCTCAGGATGATGAAGGTGTGGCTATTCCCAAGGGGACTATTCCCACATCTTTTGGTCATGCTCTGTAATCACAAGATTCTGGCTGGAGGTGGTATCCAGCATTAACACTTACACATCAGTACCAGTCCCCCAGGCCATTGAAATCTGTATCTTAGGCCTTGTTGGCAATCTTCTTTCTACCAGGGCAGAAAAAACCCTATAATAACCCAATAATCTCCCATTTTATATACGTCTGGGAACACAGGATGCCCTACCAAATATGATAAAGTATGGGCCAAACGGTTGGCAGACCCTGCCATGGCTTCCTAGATATGAAACAACAAAAGGCCTAGAGACGTCTGGCTAAGTTTTTATTAGCTTTGTTTTGGGTGCGAATAATTGGGTCGAATTATCTCCATGTCTTTGGATACTGCCACCTGATGGCGAAGGTTGCACGGTCACACCATTGCCATCCTGGACTTGATCACACTGACAACATTTGTACCATGTATTTTGTATTCAAAACCCCTGTGTGGGAAACACTACTCTATTTGTTGCATTGTCTTAGTATTTTTCTTGTCGTACTTGTTTTGTACATGAAAACGCTAATAAAAAAAGATTTGATTTGATGTAGTATTACTCTGCCAAGAATGTGTTTTTGCCAAGAATGTGTTTTTTATGTAAAATGATCTTAAAAATTGTATATAATACATATATTTATATTGCCATAAAAAGTCCCATGGGAAGCAACAAGAAAACATTGAGGCTTCAGAGATGAGGGCAGTGAACACTTGCAGCTTTGGCCCTGATGACTCAGCAAGGAATCCCCAGATACACTGGCCTGACCTGAATAGCGGAGTCCTGTGGTAACTGGAGCATAAATGGGTTGTAACTACTGGTTGCAAGACCATTGCAGAGAGAACACCAATGGCTGAAAGAGTAAAACCTGTGTTTGTTGGTTAACTGTAGAGAATTTTAGGATTTTCAATTTCCGGCATGTCTCTACTGGTAGATGTTGATAGTAGAAAAAAAAATATAGCAGAAGAGAAGCAACATCCATCCCCCTAAGGACACCAAGTGAAACTATGATAAAGTGAGGAGGGAGGAGGCTGCAGTATCAAGAGAGCTAGCCTACAGTTTTCTGTGTGTAATGTCTAGTATAATGCTAGGTTGCTTATTATCATCAAGCTGTGTCCCTTAGATTATAGAGAATGCATTTTTCAGTCTTCTTAAATCTTCAGCTTTCATCAAAATAATACCTTAAGATCTGCAATGAAGGGCCTTGTCCAGGCCCCTCCTATTATAGGGTCCTTATCTCCCAGCTGTGCCACTGTGCTATTACCCTGTCACGTCTGTATAAAATAAAACTGTATATTGTAACACACATTATGCAGGCAATTTTTCTCCATCAGGAAACCCACCCTGTGAAATTCCTTGCAGCCATCTCTGGATCGCATGTAGACAAGAAGTTGCTGCAACAAAGCTGCAGAATCAGCAGCACTGAAATGCAACAAGAGGATGTGTATTTTACCGAATAATGGCACGGATAAGTGAACAAGCAGGTCACCCTGGCTGATGACACAGGCTCACCCAAGGTGTTGGGTCTAAGTACTAAGCAGCGTTCACCAGAGCTCCTGATGGTGGAGATGGTCTTTGCTGCGTGTTAGTACCAGTTTGTATTCCTCAGGATCACCCTCCCAGGAGGTGAGGAAGCTGGGTCCAGTAGCAGGTAGGGATCAAGTAGAAGCGTAGTCAGTAAACAAGCCAAAGGGTTAGTAACAAGTGGTTGCAGGTGGGAATCAAGCAGAAATGTAGTCAAGGAACAAGTCAAAGCTTGTTAACGAGTGGTAGCGAAAATTCAGATAGCAGCAGAAGCGACAAGAGCAAGATATTGGCTGGAGACAGCACAATAATCTGACAAACAGGAAGTGCAGAGCCATGGCTTAAATCATGGCCTCTAGACTGTGTCTATGGTCTACCCCTATGTATTTACTCTCCTTTCACGTTAAACCATCCCACCTATATGCATACCTACCCTCAAAATCTTCATCTTGCCAATCTACAGGTACATCTGGAAAGCCTCCTCTCCTTGCTTTCTGGGGTGACTGCAATTCCTTTGGGATCCTTGTGTGGGACATCCCAGGCTTCAGGGGTTCCCCTTTTATTTGGGCGATATACCGACAGGGAATTCTCCAGTCCCCCTAGCTTCATCTGATAACTTTTTAAGAAATCTTTAACCTTTGACATGATGCAATATCGGTATGTATGTGACTTTACGGCTGCCACGATGTACATGTGTACGTATTTCATGCCTTGACATATGTCCTTAAATTCTTTGTTTTGTTCTGTTTAGAGTATCTTCGAGTTTATGGTCTTCTCTAAGCCCCTGAAGAAGGGATATATTTCGAGATTGAGAAACAACCTTCATGTCCTTTATTAGCTCCCTATGAGCCTGGTATCATAACTTGTATCATGTATCTCCATGGTGATGTATGCACCAACATGTTTTTAATACTTTAAAAAAACCTTTTTCATGGTTTAAAATAAATGTCTATTATAGTTTGCCCTTAAAGTCCCATAGTACCAGGGGAGGGGGTGGTACTTTTTACTCTATACATTTAATTAAGGGATGTTGGCAACATACATTGAAGACGTAGTTTCTCCATGGTGGCATGGTGGTTTCTTCTTTCTAAACATGGCTTGAATCAGGAAATTCACAGGAGGAGCAAAGAGTTCACGAGAAACAAGAAATAAGGCAAGGTTTTCTAAGCATAGGACAGACAGACAGACACACACACACACACACACAGTATAGGATTGTGGGTTTGGTGCTTCTCTCTCTAGATTACAGACTCTACAATAGACTGCAGGAGGATGATACCAGTCAAATTCAGGTATACGTGTACCTAAAAAATACATTTCATTACCTACTAATGATTACAGATCTGTATAAATTTGTGGGGGAAGCCTCAAATGAAAGCCAACGATCTCAAACTTCTGGGTTGCATGCTACTTTTGCAGCATTGATTTAATTTTGAGTCAAAATGACTGAATTCAGCTTCCCTGCTTCAGAATGGGTGTACGGTCTGAAATTTCAGAAAAATGTTAGTTTCTATTTGCAGAATTTCATGGGTACTTTTCTTTGGAATTCTTTGTCAATTCTCAAATCACTGAAGGGAACATTTTAGTTTCCACATTCCTAAGATGTGCATAGACATTAAAAATGCAACTGAAGTCCATCTTTCTCTAATCAAGTTTACACATCTATTAGCTCTGCTAGGCTCCATTAGCATTCATGTCAGCTATAAAAACTTCATCCCCTTGTCAATCTTTACAAAAATCTATAACACAGGTCAACACTTACTCTATTTGAATGTAAAAAGTGCGATGAGCAGATTTAATCTGCAATTCATCTTGCATTCTACAAGTCTTCTAAAAATATTATTGGAACTACAATTCCCATAATTCTCAGTAGTATTTCATGTCTCTGTGGGAAGTCCTTTGGGGCCAGAGCAATCTGCATGTAATGGCAGATGATGTGTGCAGGGTAGGTTTAGGCAGTACTAAATTTAGCTTTTTATCTTTTACCTAAAAGGTAAACCTATTATAAGTCTTAACCGTAGGTACAGTAAATATCTCCTAAACGTGAACCTTTTAGGAGATATTTATATGTGTGGCAGCCGGTAACGTCACCAGCGCATGCGCACTGCACTCTCAATGGACGGTATATGGGTTTATGAGATTTTAAAATCATTGCACTGTTTTTTTTTTGTAGATTTCACACAGCGTCCCAAATTTTTGGACCTGGGGTTGTAAATGACAACTTCCTGCTTTGATTTCTAGGGCTCAAGCAGCAACATAACAACAGTCTCACTGTTACTATATACCCCTTATTCACATAGAAGGGGAGAAGGGGGGAAGGGGGGCATATCTGGGAGTCCCCTTATTTTAACCAACATAGGGCATGACATAAAGTGGCCCTGACAGAGTGTTCACCCCATATTGAGGGCATGTGGCCTGATATGGTTGGAGGAGGGGGGCATGCTTGCTGCCCCTCTCTTGCCTGGCCAGCCACTCTCTCCAGGATGGGCTTTTGGGGGGGCTACACTGTTTTTTAAAAGTTTCTGGTATTTTCTGCAGAGGGAGCATAGAGCTCCTGCAAGCATTTGGGACTTTGTGAGTTTCACCTAGGGGACATATAGCTCCTAAAAGAGGAAATTTTACACTGATCCATTAAAGACTGACATTATTCCGTAGGTAGTACAGTCCAGGATCTGCCTTTTTTTGTACATAGATGAAAAGTTTGTCCTTATGTTGTTCTACCAAGTTCAAAATGGGCATACCGTTATCCCTCATCCCTATCCAAGTTGATTTCCCTCAATAAAACCCAAAAAAAAGCCCATCAACTGGTTACGGACTCTGGTAGTTGGAAAATGCATGTTGCCTGGCTGTGCAGGAATAAGGGGACCCAAAATCCAGCGGCTCTCTAGGGGGTAGCGCTGCACTTTACTATATCATGCTCTATAGCTCATATATTATATAAGCAGGCCAGAGAGAAACATTCACAGTTTATCAAAGGTTACATAGTTAAATAGTTGGTAAGGTTCATCCAGTTCAACCTGTGTCTGTGTATGTGTTTATGTCACTGCCATTTTTGACTAAGATGCCCAAGTCACTCTAACAGTATACAACCCCTTACGCAGTTTAGGGCTAAACAGCTTCTTGTCCAACTTCATTGCGTGTCCACGTGTCTTCTTAAGTGACCTGAGACTGAAAAGTTTTCTCCCTAGAAGTTGTTTATTGTTTGTAATCATTCCTCATAACTGAGGTTTTCCAGCCCCCTTATTAACTTGGTTGCCCTTCTCTGGAATTTCTCCAGTTCCACACATTCTTCCTGAAGACTGGTGACCAAAACTGGACAGCACACTCAAGATGTGGTCAAACCAGAGTTTTGTGAAAGAATTATAGTTTTATCTTCTGACTAAATACCAATTTTAATGCATGCCAATAGTCTGACATTGCATACAATTGCTGAGCTTGTGATCTGAACCCCAGATCCTTTTCCATCCTCAATTTCCCGAAAGGTTCTCCAAGCAAATAACTTGCACTCATATTATAGCCCCAAGTGCATTAATTGACATTTTTCAATAATAAACCTCACATGCCATGTGGTTGCCCACCCCTTCATTTTATTGAGGTCTTTTTTTGTAAAGTTTCTATATACTGTTGTGACGTTATTCCCTGTTTAGCTTAGCAAACAAAAATAAGGAGTCACATGACCACAGATGGAAATTTTAAGACTATTCTTTGGTGTTCACTTTCACTGATGAAAACCGTATCATTGTTAGTAACCAGCGATGAAAGATCATTCTTGCCAGACCAACCTGTTAACATCCGATAAGGAAGTGAGCTGTAATCTGGATAGAGGAAGGCCTTTGGATGTGGTGTATCTGGGTTTCGTCAAAGAATTCAATACAGTACCATATAAATGCTTAATTTACAAATTGTGGTCTGTTGGCATTGATGATAGTATACGTACCTGAAGAAAAAGAGAACATTGGGACTTTAAATGAGGCATGACCTGGTAAGGTCAATTGCCTCCATTCCTATATAAATGAGACAAAAAGGAAGACTGAGGATTGGGACTTTAGATGAAGCATGCAGGTGTAAAAATTCAGTTATTGGAAATCAATAATATGTTACACGAGGGTAATCATGAGTAAACATAGATAACCAATACAATTCATTCAATAGATATACATACAGTAATTACAAATTGCCACATAATAATGAAGGATGAGCTCCGATGTGTTCGCACACTCCACGTGAAGAGTCCGCCAGGTAGTCGACACGGTGCTGCGCTAATCATAGGCAGTGAGACATTTCCCGATCTCTACAGCCGCACATCGGGAAAATGTCTCCCTGCCTGTGATTAGCGTAGCGCCGTGCCGACTTCCTGGCGGGCTCTGCATGTGGAGTGTGCGAACACACCGGAGTTCATCCTTAATAATAATACATATCGCACAATACAAGTAATGATTTGGTCAGGTAAAACATATAATTAGGCATAAAAACGGGGCATATAATAGCTCTATGCATTTCGTGGATTCATCCACTCTTCAGGAGCATGCACGTGGATAAATGAGTACTGTAGTATTATAAAAAGAATATCTATATGGTCTGACCCTGTCAAGGAAGAGAAATTAAAATGGAATAAGTGGGAGGTAAAGTTAACTAGGAAAGACCCCCCCCCAAGCCACTCTCAAAAGTACTTACATTATATGTATCTATGCAATGGGAAAATGCCAACATGAATCAGAGAACCCCTAGGGTTCCGGGAGCTGCGATGGACCGCCCTGCGCTACGTATTGACATCACGCTCCTAACGACGGAGCTGCTGTGCCACGTCCATGGCACCGCCACTTTCCACCGCCTTTCACATCGAGCAACCAGGTGGAGGGATGATTTTGATGACGTTTTTGGGTGGCTTGTCCACCCAGCTGCAGGTGCCTCCTCTCCACAATGCACGCCAGCGTGACGTTGGTGGGTGTGGTGGACTTGCCCTTATAGGTTCATTCTGCGGCGTTTGACTCACATGGTGGCTCCATCTGTTCACTTGGACACTTTCTGGATCACTTTGAACTCAAGTTTGCATTAGGTAATCTGATTTTCACTCTTCACTTATTATTTTACTTGGTACGTCTGGGTTTCATTTCATCTAATCCTTCTGGTGATACTGTTTCTTATGTTTAATTTATGTACTTCATTATTATGCTCCTGAAGAGTGGATGAATCCATGAAATGCATAGAGCTATTATATGCCGTGTTTTTATACCTAATTATATGTTTTACCTGACCAAATCATTATTTGTATTATGCGATACTTATTATTATGTGGCAATTTGTTATTACTGTATGTATATCTATTGAATGAATTGAATTGGTTATCTATGTTTACCCTCATGTAACATATTATTGATTTCTAATAACTTTGAATTTTTACACCTGTGTACTACAGCTAAAGTCCCAATCCTCAGTCCTCCTTGTTGTCTCATTTAGATTGGGATGGAGGCAATTGACTTTACCAGGTCACCGCCTCATTTAAAGTCCCAATGTTCTCTTTTTCTTCAGGTACATATACCATCATCAATGCCAACAGACCGCAATTTGTAAATTAAGCTTTTATAGGCAGAAGGGCACGTACAGGCAGATTAACGTACCTGTACTTTGGCTTGCACGTGCGCCGGGAGCTCCGTGAGCATGATCGCGGGTCCCGCGGACTCGATGTCCACAGGGATACCCGCGATCGTCTCATGGTGGGGAAGAACGGGGAAATGCTAATGTAAACAAGCATTTCCCCTGCCTAATGACACTGATCACAGCTCCCTGTAATCAGAAGCTGTGATCAGTGTCGTGTCATGCACAGCCCCACCCCCCCGGAGTTAGAATCACTCCCTAGGACACGCTTAACCCCTACAGTGCCACCTAGTGGTTAACCCGTTCACTGCCAGTCACATTTACACAGTAATCAATGCATTTTTAATCGCACTGATCGCTGTATAAATGTGAATGGTCCCAAAATAGCACCAAAAGTGTCTGACCTGTCCGTCATAATGTCGCAGTCGCGATAAAAATCGCTGATCGCCACCATTACTAGTAAAAAAAAAATAATAATAAAAATGCCATAAAACTATCCCCTATTTTGTAGATGCTATAACTTTTGCGCAAACCAATCAATAAACGCTTACTGCATTTTTTTTTTTTTAACCAAAAATATGTAGAATATGTATCGGCCTAAACTGAGGAAAAAAAATGTTTTATATATTTTTTGGGTATATTTATTATAGCAAAAAGTAAAATATAATGCGTTTTTTTCAAAATTGTCACTATTTTTTGTTTATAGCGCAAAAAATAAAAACCGCAGAGGTTTTTTCAAATACCACCAAAAGAAAGCTCTATTTGTGGGAAAAAAAAGGACATCAATTTTGTTTGGGAGCCACGTCGCACAACCGCGCAATTGTCAGTTAAAGCGACGCAGTGCCGAATCGCAAAAAGTGCTCTGGTCTTTGGCCAGCCAAATGGTCCGGGGCTTAAGTGGTTAAGAAATACAATATGTTTGATAGCTATTTGATTCTGATTTACTACGTGCTTCATTTTTTACAGAAAAAACAGCAATGACATTTCAGGTTGGTTGCTCCAATTCACTCCCCATTCTATGTAGCAGCTTTTTACAAACAGAAGATAGCGCTGTTAGGTAGTTATTATCCTCTTTCTTTTTGCTCTCTTTGGAGAGTAGTGGCTCTGTTATAATCACGCAGTTAACGTGGCACTTGTGCAGATCTTCTGCTGTGAATAGGCTCCAAGAGACACATCAAGCACATCAGCAAGTTAAGTAATGTCACAAGTAAATAAGCAGATCTATGTGTAGATGAATGAGGGATATTTCTTATGCCAGCTCTGCGTCTTCAGGGCTGTACTGCCAAGTGAGAGAGGGACTAGCTTACCTTGAGAGTTAGCTTGCAAGACCCCTATGCTGTCATCAAACTGCATGGATTTGATGTTGAGAGATGCCAAGATACATTCCTTGTCCTGAAGTGAAGTATCATCAATATTGTTCTGATTGGCTGACAGGATAACGCACATGTCACACAGGTTAATGTTGACAGCCCTTAGATCAGCTCGGCTTAATGGTGTGCCCTAAAGGAAAGATAAAACAAGCAGAAAGGGAGGGAAAATGTAATCATTATCAGATCATATTAACAGGGAAGTTAGTTAAATAAAGAATATCTATCTATTCTTTCCTAGCTCAAAAATATATATTTTTATTCTGTCTTATTGCCACAGTGGACATTCTAATGAACTCAAAATAGAAAAGGACTATATTGAACTGAGCACCAGAAAACTATTCAGTGCGACAATGTCACCTTGCTTCAGATGCTTGTGTGATTATACAAGGGTGGAAACAGGGTAGTCTGCAGGGGGTTTGCTGCAGCCAGCTGACTGCACCCTTCTGTTAGATATGTAATCTTACTATGACATTGAAATATTGAGGAACAAGTAGCTTGCATGAATTTAGGCATATGATTTTAACAGGAAAATTATTAACGTGAATTTAAGAAATAAATAAAAAAAAAAAAACCTAAAGACCGAATATAAATTAGGCTATGAGATATACCATATTTCAATGAATAAACATACCAATATGTGTATCAAACATAGACCATTAGAGCCCATTCACACAGGGGCAACTTTGGATCCAACTTCAAGTTGTCCCAAGTCGCCCCTAGTCGCCCCAAGTCGCGCTACATGAGAAAATCAATGTAAGTGAATGGATCCGTCTTAATGTACACTACTGCAGTCGCTCCGACTTCAGAAAGGGTTCCTGTACTACTTCAATCCGACTTCTAGGCAACTTGTACCCATTGATTTCAATGGAAGTTGCCTCCAAGTCTGATCACTGTTCATACTGAGGCAACTTTACAGGAAGCAGAAAGGAAACAGAAAGTAATTTCCTCCACTAAACAGCCAGCCCCCTCCTTCTCACACACAGCTGATAAGCTCTGATTGGCCACTTGTAAAGTTCCCTGTCCTGGAGGCGACTTCAAGTTGTGTTGTAAGTTGCCCCAAGTCGTGCTGTGATTCATACTCAAGTCGTGTCCAAGTTGCCTCCCAAAGTCACGCTGGAAGTCGTGTTGCCCCTGTGTGAATGGGCTCTTATTGATCATGTAATGGTTTGTGATAAACAATATAGTGATTAAATGAATTCCTCTTAAAATAACCTCATAGTATATGCCCAGCTAAAAAATGTTGTTCATTTGGATAGGGTTGGGAAGGGCCAGAACTCCTGTTAAGTTTTTACTGCTATCCAGTCCACTGTTGTAGAAATTTTCCCTCACTTACGGTCACAGTGACAATGGTTTTATCAGACAGGTAGAGAGGGAAATCTGCAACAGGGACACACGACAGAAATGAAAAATACTTATTTTCAGTTGAGTAGGGAGAGGATAAAACTCCTGCCAGCTTTTATTTCTGTCTGTGTTGCAAGTTTTATCCTCCCTTACTGCCTAGTGAAAAAGCTGTCAGCAGGACAGGAAGTGAGGGAAAATCTCATCACTCTATGCAAATGAAAACAAAAAAATAGCCAGACTTACAGTACATTTTAAAAAGATCGTAAGTTGTCCTAAAGATTATATTTTCTCACTTGTGGTTTAACACCCCTATGTGACCTCCATACTTTGCCTTAGTACTTACAGGCAGGATTGAAACCTTTGGGAAGTTGTGCAGCGTCTCCCATTCTCTCTTTAAGTATTCCAAGGATCCAACAAATACTATAGGTTTCAGTTCGTGATAGTGAAAGTTACTGGCTCTTAGTGGCATCACCAAATTCCGAAGCCCAATAAGCGCTGATGTTACATCTCCAAATATACAGACAACGACATGCCCACTTAGAACTGTCATGGCAGCTTCACTTCGTGTCTGTAGTAATTGATAGAACGAGAAAATCAGAAAAAAGCATACATTACCTTTTTTTTCAGGTAAACATGCAGAGGATACATTACAACATATTTACTCACAATTGTTATTGGTTTCTACCTTTTTTTATCATGAATCTCTGTTTATCTTTGATCATATGCATGGCTTTTCAAGCATATATCTATGCAAGGCCACATCACAGGACCCCTTACCTGCAGTTCTAGCAATCTGCTAGAAGTCTAAGGGTGTTTCATTAGTCAAAATATTGAGTCATGAGATTATAGCCGGCAAAACTCAGCGTTCAATTCAGTAAGCGCATTGGAATGTTATATCTCAATATACGCTCAGCGGTCATTTTGTTAGGTACTTTATTTTATTTATATAGTAGTACAATAATACCTTGGTTTGCAAGCATAATTCATTCCAGAAGCATGCTTGTAATCCAAAGCACTCTTATATCAAAGCAAATTTTCCCATTAAAAATAATGGAAACTCAGATAATTAGTTCCACAACCATTTATTTATATAAAAATGATTAAAATATGAGCAAAAGCTCATATTAATACTGTAACAGTACTGTAGTAGGAATACTGTACCTCTGTTGAAAAAAAAAAAAAAAAGAATTACAGTTTTAATGTAAAAAAAAAGAAGAATTACACTCACAATGTTACGGAGTCTGGAGCTCATCCATGTAAAGCTGCTGTGTATATTACAGTAAAGCCGCTGGTGTACAGTATACAGCGCTATATGTGGCCAGAGGTTCGGGGGCGATGGTGGCTTCCAGGGCTCCATGGAGAACTCTGAGACACTCGGGAACTGTTGACATCACTTCCGGGTGCTCCGAACGCACGTTACGCCCCAACTGGGAGTGTCTCTGGGTGTCTCCGACAGCTATACTGTACATATACACAGCGGCTTTACATGGATGAACACCAGACTCCTTAACATTGTGAGGAGTATAACTCTTTTGTTTTTATAGTAAAACTACTGTTCGTATATCAAGACAGCGCTCGTATATCAAGACAAAAAAAAAAAATGTTGCTGGTCTTTCAAAACGCTCGTATACCGCATTACTCATGAACCAAGGTATCATTGTACTATAATTATATAAAGTTTTAGCCAGTACATAGACCAAGTGACATCAGATAAATCTATCTAGTACTGGGTAGGACCCTCTTTTACTTACAAAGCACCCTATATTTGTTATAGCATAGATTAAACAAAGCACTGGAAACATTCCTTAGGGATTATAGTCTATGCCATTCCTGCAGATTTGTTGGCCATACATTTATGCTGTAATTCTGCTCAACCTTATCTCAAAGGTTCTAAGTTGAATATACCAAAATGTGAACCCCGCACATTCTGTGTGATGCACTAAAAATTGAGATTTGTCAGGTCAGACAATGTTTTTCAGTTTGAACTTGATAAATGTGTGTCATTTTTTTTCAAGCTATATATAGTATCTCACAAAAGTGAATACACCCCTCACACTTTTGTAAATATTTTATTATATCTTTTCATGTGACAACACTGAAGAAATTACACTTTGCTACAATGTAAAGTAGGGAATGTACAACTTGTATAACAGTGTACATATTCTGTACCCTCAAAATAACTCAACACACAGCCATTAATGTCTAAACCACTGGCAACAAAAGTGAGTACAAAAAATGTCCAAATTGGGCCCAATTAGCCATTTTCCCACCCCGGTGTCATGTGACTCGTTAATGTTACAAGGTTTCAGGTGTGAATGGGTGGGTGGGTAAAGTTGGTGTTATCGCTCTCAGTCTCTCATACTGGGCACTGGAAGTTCAACATGGCACCTCATGGCAAAAAACTCTGAGGATCTGAAATAAAAAATTTTGCTCTACATAAAGATGGCCTAGGCTACTGAGCTGCAGCATGGTGGCCAAGACCATATAGCGGTTTAACAGGACAGGTTGCACTCAGAACAGGCCTTGCCATGGTTGACCAAGGAAGTTGAGTGCACATGCTCATTGTCATATCCAGAGGTTTTCTTTGGGAAATAGATGTATGAGTGCTGCCAGCATTGCTGCAGAGGTTGAAGGGGTGGGCAGCCTGTCAGTGCTTAGACCATACGTTGCACACTGCATCAAATTGGTCTGCATGGCTGTTGTTCCAGAATAAAGCCTCTTCTAAAGATGATACACAAGAAAGCCCACAAACAGTTTGCTGAAGACAAGCAGACTAAGGACATGTATTACTGGAACCATGTCCTGTGGTCTGATGAGACCAAGATAAACTTATGTACTTTAGATGGTGTCAAGCGTGTGTGGCAGCAACCAGGTGAGGAGTACAAAGACAAGTGTGTCTTGCCTACAGTCAAGCATGGTGGTGGGAGTGTCATGGTCTGGGGCTGCATGAATGCTGCCGACACTGGGGAGCTACAGTTCATTGGGGGAACCATCAATGCCAACATGTACTGTGACATACTGAAGCAGAGCATGATCCCCTCCCTTCGGAGACTTGGCTGCAGGGCAGTATTCCAACATGATAACGACCCCAAACACATCTCCAAGATGACCACCACCTAGCTAAAGAAGCTGAGAGTAAAGGTGATGGACTGGCCAAGCATGTCTCCAGACCTAAACCCTATTGAGCATCTGTGAGGCATCCTCAAATGGAAGGTGGAGGGGCGCAAGGTCTCTAACATCCACCAGCTCCGTAATATTGTCCTGGAGGAGTGGAAGAGGACTCCAGTGGCAACCTGTGAAGCTCTGGTGAACTCCATGCCCAAGAGGGTTAAGACAGTGCTTGCACTTTGGGCCCAATCTGGACATTTTCACTTAGGGGCTTACTCACTTTTGTTGCCAGCGGTTTAGACATTAATGGCTGTGTGTTGAGTTATTTTGAGGGGACAGTAAATTTACACTGTTATACAAGCTATACACTCACTACTCTATGTTGTAGCAAAGTGTAATTTCTTCAGTGTTGTCACATGAAAAGATATAATAAAATATTTACAAAAATGTGAGGGGTGTACTCACTTTTGTGAGATACTGTATGTAATTATCAGTTGTGTTTTTACATGACTGTAGATGTTTTTAGCTTTACAACTTTGCTCACTGTAAACTGTAGAGACTTCATTACAATACAAACCCTTAAAGACAGAAAGGCGTGAACTGTACTAAACCAGGGGTGCCCAACCTTTTGAAGAGCGAGGGCCACTTAAGTGATTTGGTAACCGGTCGCAGGCCATATTGAAATGAAATGGTTCAGAATTTAGAATTTTATATTTTGAATAGCATAATGATTTTAAATAACAATCAGGATAATCATTTTCCATGGGACCAATCCCCATTGAATCTTTACCCACAGGATATAATAGAAGTCTATGGCTCAGTGCAGCTAACCCACAGGAAATCCACAGTGCAGTGCGCTGCACCCACGGATCAGTGTGAAAGCAGCCTACTAGTTGTTAACCTACTTAGTGTTGTTGCTACCATCCCCTCTGTTATAATAAATGCTGTGCCCCACTGTATGTGTTTTGTAAAAAATCTGCAAATACCTTATTTTCTAGCGCCGATCGGTGGTCACATGACTGGCCATCTCTCTCCTCTCCAGGCCTGACAGCAAAGCGAGCGGAGCCAAGAATCCCCCTCTGACATCAGCCAGGGGGAGGAGAGAGATGGCTGGTCACGTGACTGCTAAGTGGCGCTATAAAATAGGGTATTTATTGGTGGATTTTTTTAAAAACACATACAGTGGGGCACAGCATTTATTATAATAGAGGGGATTGTACTAACAACAATAATGTTATGATACCAGCAGGAAAGGGGGGGGCACTGGTATGAGCTGACAGGCAGTGAGGGTAGGGGGGAGAGCAGGGCTGCGGATGACGGCATCATGTGAACTGACCACATAAACTGACCACGGTGTCAGGGCTCAGCAGCCGTGATACACTGTAGTCAGTTTACAGAGGGGAGGGTATAGCCAGGCAGGATCATCCAGTTATTTCAGGTGTTACAGGGGGCCAAATGACACAGCACAAGCACTGTGCTGTATAACATGCTTTAAAGTAACAGAATCCGATATTCTTTTTTTTTAGGTTATCAAACACTTTAACCCTATTATAGGTGCTAATATGCCCATTGCAAAAGCTCTTATGCCCAGAGTATGTGTTGTTTAATACACTGACTAGACATGGGCCGAACACCCCCCTGTTCGGTTCGCAGCAGAACTCCCAAACAGGGGAAATGTTCTAACCCGAATGATGAACCCCATTGAAGTCTATGGGAGCCGAACAGGAAAAATTAAAAGTGCCCATTTTGAAGGCTTATATGCAAGTAATTGGCCATAAAAGGGATATATGGGGGTCTGGGTACTGCCCTGACCCCCATATGTATCAATAAAACATTTTTTCCTCAGGAGCAGTGGTTCTAATTATTCTTAAAGTGCAATAAAAATGAAAATTACTTTAACTATAGTGCCTGGAGGTCCCCTTAATGTGCCTGTAAAGTGGCCCATCTGTAGCATATATAGAACATTATGCAGCAAAAATGAAATTTCTAAAGAAAAAAAACACGAACCAATTCCCATTTAAATTGACTTACGGTTGCAATTGCCGGCACCTGGCTATTGAAAAAATAAAGAAAGAAAATGGCGTGGGGTCCCCCCCAGTCCATACCAGACCCTTCGGGACTAGTATGGATTCAGAGGGGAATACCACATCAAAATTTAAAGAACAAATGGCATGGGGCCTCCCCAAAATCCATACCAGACCCTTATCCGGGCTTGCAGCCTGGCAAGTCAGAAAGGGGGAGGGATAAGCGAGTGCTCCCCTCCTAACCATACCATGCCTCCAACATGAGGGGGTGGGCGCTTTGAGTCAGGGGGGCTCTGCCCCCCGTCCCAAAGCACCTTGTCCCCATGTTGATGGGGACAAGGGCCTCATCCTCATCCCCATGTGAATCGGATACATAGTACCCCTACCCAGTCACCAAAAAAAAGTTTTTGACAATTCCTTTATTAAAAAATAGTGTCCTTCGATGTAAATCCACCGTCAATCACGTTGCCCGCCAACCCAATAAACAAAAAAAAATTGCTCCCGCCTCCTGGGAGGCCTCCCGCAGAATGCCTGCTCTGCTCTTTGACAATTATATATAGATAAGGGGTGGGGCCACCTCACTACATCACCTGGTGGCACCGCTCCCTTCTGACATCACGAACAAAGGATTTACATGGAGGGACACTATTTTTTTAATTTTTACATTTTTTAATAAAGGAATTGTCAAAAATTGTCTCTTGTGTTTATTACTTTTTGACACTTTTTTGGTGAATGGGAAGGGATACTATGTACCTGATACTAATTCACATAGTGGGAGGGGGTGGGATTCTGATAAGCCCCCCACCCGCAGACCACCACAACCACTGGCCACAGTTGTGGGGATGAGGCCCTTGTCCCCATCAACATCCCCCTGCCCACAGCACCCACCCCCCATGTTGAGGGCATGTGGCCTGATATGGTTCAGGAGGGGGGGGGGCTTTCCTGACCTGCCAGGCTGCATGCCCGGATAAGGGTCTGGTAAGGATTTTGGGGACCCTACGCTGTTTTTTGGAGCGGGGTTCCCCTTCAAATCCATACCACATCCGAAGGGCCTGGTATGGACTGGGGGGGAACCCCACGCCATTTTTTTCTTTATTTTTTTACCAGCACTTTTTATTTTGTTCAGCTGTCAGCGGGGAAACCCATTGACAGCTGATGACTAATCGGTTGTTGAGGACGCTGCGGCCGGCTTCCCGACCATGCTCCTCAACAACCAGCTTACACTGCTCCCTGATTGGGAAAAGCTTGGAACAGGCAAATGTTTGAACCAAACTTATGCTTGGGCCGAACCCTTCGCCCATTTCTAACACTGACTGGCCTTTCTGCTTGCAGCTGCTGCTGGCATCATTCTCCAGGCTGCTAGAAAGGATTAGAGGCAAAGTGCACTTGGTACCACTCTGCCTGGGACAGGAGCAGGCGCTACAGAGGAAGCATTGGCTTATGCAGCTCCTGTTCCCTGCTTGTGCTGGCTCACTGCACTGATGCTCTGCGATGGTGGGTCAGCAAGCCCAGATCGCAATAAATGGTTGTGCTCTTCCCTGGTTTGAGGTCACAGGCCACATCAGAGCGCGCCACAGGTTGAGCACTCGTGTACTAAACACTAAATCTAGCAATAACAATCATTCAAGTAGTAGCTTAGCTTAGACCATTTTCCCCATTCTGTTGTATCCATAAAACAAATAACCTTATGGCCACACCTACAAGCTTTATTGTATTGGAGTGAAGCCAAAAGATTCACTTTTTGGATATTCACAAAAACAAGCAACTATACACAGTAAAGTGACTTTGAGTGTGGGAGATTTTCCCTTAGTTTATATTTGGAAAAAAAGTGATGGCAAATCTCTCAAATAGGGCCATAGTCAAAAAAACAAAATTTTTCAGTTCAGTGAGAAAGGGTAAACACATCTGAAAATGTTTTTTCACCCCCATTACTTGTATGGGTGTTACAGGAATATAAACTGAAGAAAAACCTCCCCAGTGGGGTGACAGAAATAAAAAATAAAAACTTTAACTCTTCCCCACTGCATCCAAAATGCAAAATGCTAGAGTCATTTTTTCATGTTTTCATTTAAATTATCTGTCTTTTTGAAATAATTGAAGAACTTTTAATGTACATTTTATAGAATCCCTAATTGTAGCTTGGAAGCCCAAAGGTCTTAGAATGTCGAACGAATATAAACATTCTAGGTGCTATAAGATTTTACAGAGGTTAAAGAAATAGAATATCTTGGGTTTTAACTATAAACTTAAACCAGCTCTAACATGGTACAATACATAAATAACTATGATAGACATACATACATACATTCCTTTTCCTTTCATAAGTATGTCAGTAGTCCTATCTATTTTTTACATTTATCATAAATGATAAAGACTATATCTGTTTTACAAAGCAAAGTTTAACAGTTATGAACTAACTGAATTGTTAAATGTAACCAAATATAAATATGTTTCTAGTTTCCTATGAATTAGGTTCCTGTTTAAATCAGACACTGATCAGACTGACACCAAAAGACCATCACGCAGGAACTATAAGGATTTAATAAAGGATACTTTGGCACATTAAGACGACTATTCAGTTTTAAGGGCATTTTACGGGTTAAGTTAATGTTGGATTATAGATCAATGGTACAAAAAACATTTTAAGTGTTTAAAAGTCAATTTTCAGTGAGGAATAAGGTTTAACCCTTTCAATGCCAGGTCCGTACGCCATACGGACGTACAGAAGTGCCTGTAGGTGGTCAGGTCAGTAGGGAGTACGGACCTCATTTCTCCCTCTCCTACAAGCTTATGGTCACATCAATGACCATAAGCTTATATCAGAATTGTTCAGCAGACTCTGCTGAACAATTCTATAACTCAGTGGATTACAACCCGCTAAACAGAGTTATTAACTCCTAATTTGACTGTCCCCCCCTTCCCACGCCGCCTCCCAGTCCCCTGCCTCTCTACTCCCGCCGCACCCTTCCATCTAAAACTACCCCCCATTCCCCTCTCCTATCCCCTTCACCTCCCTTATCCACCCCCAGCATTGATTACCCCCTCTCCACCCGATCCGACCCCCCCTTCAAACCCGCTCTCTGCAGCCACCATCATTAGCTGGCATCCCTTCTTTTCCACTCACGCTGGCTTCATGTGCTGCTTGGGGCTTGGGGGGGTCCCCCTGCCAGTCAGATCGCCCCCCAACTGCCCCAACACCCCCGATCCATGGCCGCGCTCTGAGCGGCATCTCTCCTTCCCCTCCCTCCGCCTGTAGCTTCTCCCTGCACAGATCTCTGTGATCTGTCAGGCTGGAGAGAGCCGCGGGGAGAGGGGGGCGGGGGGTGGTGGCTGTGAAGTTGGGGCTTGGGGGGCTTTAGTAAACATGTGTTTACTAAGCTCCCCCCTGTAGAAGAGAGAGCACATGCAGCGATCAATACTGATCACTGCTATGTGCCCACTGACAGCTGATATATTGTAACCGTGCGTGTTACAATGTATCAGCCTGTAATTTTCTGAATGAATGGAATCTCTATACAGATTCTCATTCAAGTAAAGTGCAGCAGAGTAAAGGGACTATCTTCAGTTCCTTTCTCTGTCTCAAAAAAAAGAGATATGGGGGTCTGTTTAGACCTCTGATATCTCACCAAAGACCCCCCCAAAAAAAAAAAAAAAATTGTAAAAAGTAAAATGAAAAAAAAAAATAAAAAACACAAACATAGTAAGACGCCCCAGGTCCGCCCGCACTCACCCCTCCGCAGTGATGGTCACCCCCCCACGGATACCTTAGCTTCTCCTCCTGGCCAACCCGATCCGTCCTGATCGGCCAGGAGGAGAAGCTGGAAGATGATAGATAGCGAGTATTAATTCACTATTTTCACAACTCACAAGTGGGTGGGTTCAAAATGCAATGCTATGTGCCCAAACCCAATCTTTTTCAATCCAATTAGAGCCTCAGGCTCTAATCATGTGGCTTTTAAAAAACTCATACAAACGTATGAGTCTGGCACCCTGCAGGGGAGCGGTGCCCCAGTGCCCCTAATGGACCAGCCGCTTCTGGTAAGACCCCTTTCACATGGAGCGGACTCAGAAAAAGCATATCGTCCTGCTCAGCGGGGGATCTGTTTGCTGATCCCCGCTGAGCAGGTGGATGACAGGTCCGTGTCAGCTAGGCTGATGCAGAGCGGACATGGACATAGCTTGCTATTCTCTATGGGACGGTCAGATGGAAACGGACCGCCTGTCCATTTCCATCGGATGCCATCCGATCTGATCTGCTAGATGGATGGGGAATGGAATCTCCATCGGTCTGTTTTTAGCAGACTGGATCACATGTCCATTTACATCAGTCTCTCCATAGAGAACAATGGGTGGTCTGATTGGTCCCGCCTAAAAACAGGCAGACCCTATTCGTGTGCTTGTATGAAAGGGGCCTAAGGCCTTGTTCACAAAGGGCATACACAGAGTACCTTTACAAGGATGCACGAGTGTTCCGTGCATCTTTGTGCAGACAGTCCCATTGATGTCATTTGGGATGTAGCACCTGCACGAACAGAGCCATTGCTCCCAATTTTAAATCCATGTAGGTCCGCATGCATGTCCCTGAGCTCACACTGTCTGCATTCAGGGTCATGTACCCACACCCACATGGATGTCAAATTGGGAACAGCAGCTATGCCTGTGCAGCCATTGCATCCTAATTGACTTAAATGGGACTGCCTGTACAGGGATGCACGGTACACCTGCGCATCCCTGTGTGGGTAAACATGGCCCCCCCATGGGCGTACACTTTAGTATTCCACATGGGAACGAGGCTTTAGTACTAATTTAGAAGGAATTTTGTAAGTTACGTTGTGTTTGTGTACAATATTAATGATTTTCACCATTTTGCAAAAAGGCGCAATGTAAAAATGAAAACTTGTTATTTATTAACTCCATACAGGTTAAGCTTTTATATTTAGTAGGGATTGACTTTTAAACTTTAGAACATTAAAATCCCTTTTAAAATCAGTAGCACTTTTTTTTTTTCTACTGGCCAAGAAAATGTCTAGTTTAACCACTTGCCGACCGCCTAACGCCTATATACGTGAACAGAATGGCACGGGCAGGCAAAATCACGTACCTGGACTCGATCGGACTCCCCCCCCGGTGCCAGCGGCGGTCGGCTTGTGACTGGAAGCATTCAGAGATGAGGGGGAGGCCATCCGATCGTGGCCCCCCCCCGCGATCGCTCCCAGCCAATGACAATCATCCCCTGCCTCTGTGTAGTACACAGAGGCAGAGGATGTGATGTCATCTCTCCTCGGCTCGGCAGTTTCTGTTCCGGCGCCGAGGAGAGAAGACATGTGAGTGCACCAACACACACACACAGTAGAACATGCCAGGCACACTTTACACCCCCGATCCCCCCCGTTCGCCCCCTGATCACCCCTCCCCCCCGTCACTCTGACACCAAGCAGTGTTTCTGTTTTTTTTTTTGTTTTTTTTTCTGATTACTGCATTGTGTCAGTTTGTGACAGTTAGAAGTGTTAGGGCAGTTAGTATTAGCCCCCTGTAGGTCTAGGGTAACCCCCTAACCCCCCCTAATAAAGTTTTAACCCCTTGATCACCCCCTGTCGCCAGTGTCACTAAGCGATCATTTTTCTGATCGCAGTATTAGTGTCACTGGTTACGCTAGTTAGGGAGGTAAATATTTAGGTTCGCCGTCAGCGCCTTATAGCGACAGGGACCCCCATATACTTCCTAATAAACATTTTAATCCCTTGATTGCCCCCTAGTTAACCCTTTCACCACTGATCACCGTATAACCGTTACGGGTGACGCTGGTTAGTTCGTTTATTTTTTATAGTGTCAGGGCACCCGCCGTTTATTACCTAATAAAAGGTTTAGCCCCCTGATCGCCCGGCGGTGATATGCGTCACCCCCGGCAGCGTCAGATTAGCGCCGGTACCGCTAACACCCACGCACGCAGCATACGCCTCCCTTAGTGGTATAGTATCTGAACGCATCAATATCTGATGCGATCAGATCTATACTAGCGTCCCCAGCAGTTTAGGGTTCCCAAAAACACAGTGTTAGCGGGATCAGCCCAGATACCTGCTAGCACCTGCGTTTTGCCCCTCCGCCCGGCCCAGCCCAGCCCACCCAAGTGCAGTATCGATCGATCACTGTCACTTACAAAACACTAAACGCAGAACTGCAGCGTTCGCAGAGTCAGGCCTGATCCCTGCGATCGCTAACAGTTTTCTTGGTAGCGTTTTGGTGAACTGGCAAGCACCAGCCCCAGGCAGCGTCAGATTAGCCCCAGTACCGCTAACACCCACGCACGCAGCATACGCCTCCCTTAGTGGTATAGTATCTGAACGGATCAATATCTGATCAGATCTATACTGGCGTCCCCAGCAGTTTAGGGTTCCCAAAAACGCAGTGTTAGCGGGATCAGCCCAGATACCTGCTAGCACCTGCGTTTTGCCCCTCCGCCCGGCCCAGCCCAGCCCACCCAAGTGCAGTATCGATCGATCACTGTCACTTACAAAACACTAAACGCATAACTGCAGCATTCGCAGAGTCAGGCCTGATCCCTGCGATCGCTAACAGTTTTTTTGGTAGCGTTTTGGTGAACTGGCAAGCACCAGCGGCCTAGTACACCCCGGTCGTAGTCAAACCAGCACTGCAGTAACGCTTGGTGACGTGGCGAGTCCCATAAGTGCAGTTCAAGCTGGTGAGGTGGCAAGCACAAGTAGTGTCCCGCTACCACCAAGAAGACAAACAGGCCCGTCGTGCCCATAATGCCCTTCCTGCTGTATTCGCCAATCCTAATTGGGAACCCACCGCTTCTGCAGCGCCCGTACTTCCCCCATTCACATCCCCAACCAAATGCAGTCGGCTGCATGAGAGGCATTTTCTTTATGTCCTCCCGAGTACCCCTACCCAACAAACCCCCTCAAAAAAGATGTCATGTCTGCAGCAAGCGAGGATATAGGCGTGATACCCGCTATTATTGTCCCTCCTGTCCTGACAATCCTGGTCTTTGCATTGGTGAATGTTTTGAACGCTACCATTCACTAGTTGAGTATTAGTGTAGGGTACAGCACTGCACAGACTAGGACACACTTTCCCAGGGTCTCCCAAGATGCCATCGCATTTTGAGAGACCCGAACCTGGAACCGGTTACAGTTATAAAAGTTACAGTTACAAAAAAAAGTGTAAAAAAAAAAAAAAAAAAAAGAAACACAAACAAAAATATAAAAAAAAAAAAATAGTTGTCGTTTTATTGTTCTCTCTATTGTTCTGCTCTTTTTTACTGTATTCTATTCTGCAATGTTTTATTGTTATTATGTTTTATCATGTTTGCTTTTCAGGTATGCAATTTTTTTATACTTTACCGTTTACTGTGCTTTATTGTTAACCATTTTTTTGTCTTCAGGTACGCCATTCACGACTTTGAGTGGTTATACCAGAATGATGCCTGTAGGTTTAGGTATCATCTTGGTATCATTCTTTTCAGCCAGCGGTCGGCTTTCATGTAAAAGCAATCCTAGCGGCTAATTAGCCTCTAGACTGCTTTTACAAGCAGTGGGAGGGAATGCCCCCCCCACCATCTTCCGTGTTTATCTCTGGCTCTCCTGTCTCAACAGGGAACCTGAGAATGCAGCCGGTGATTCAGCCAGCTGACCATAGAGCTGATCAGAGACCAGAGTGGCTCCAAACATCTCTATGGCCTAAGAAACCGGAAGCTACAAGCGTTTTATGACTTAGATTTCGCCGGATGTAAACAGCGCCATTGGGAAATTGGGAAAGCATTTTATCACACCGATCTTGGTGTGGTCAGATGCTTTGAGGGCAGAGGAGAAATCTAGGGTCTAATACCCCAATTTTTTCAAAAAAGAGTACCTGTCACTACCTATTGCTACCATAGGGGATATTTACATTCCCTGAGATAACAATAAAAATGATTTAAAAAAAAAAATGAAAGGAACAGTTTAAAAATAAGATAAAAAAGCAAAAAAAAATAAATAAAAAAAAAAAAAGCACCCCTGTCCCCCCTGCTCTCGCGCTAAGGCGAACACAAGCGTCGGTCTGGTGTCAAATGTAAACAACAATTGCACCATGCATGTGAGGTATCACCGCGAAGGTCAGATCGAGGGCAGTAAGTTTAGCAGTAGACCTCCTCTGTAAATCTAAAGTGGTAACCTGTAAAGGCTTTTAAAAATGTATTTAGTTTGTCACCACTGCACGTTTGAGTGCAATTTTAAAGCATGTCATGTTTGGTATCCATGAACTCGGCCTAAGATCATCTTTTTTATTTCATCAAACATTTGGGCAATATAGTGTGTTTTAGTGCATTAAAATTTAAAAAAGTGTGTTTTTTCCCCCAAAAATTGAAAAATCGCTGCGCAAATACTGTGTGAAAAAAAAAAATGAAACACCCACCATTTTAATCTGTAGGGCATTTGCTTTAAAAAAATATATAATGTGTGGGGGTTCAAAGTAATTTTCTTGCAAAAAAAAATAATTTTTTCATGTAATCAAAAAGTGTCAGAAAGGGCTTGGTCTTCAAGTGGTTAGAAGAGTGGGTGATGTGTGACATAAGCTTCTAAATGTTGTGCATAAAATGCCAGGACAGTTCAAACCCCCCCCCCCCCCAAATGACCCCATTTTGGAAAGTAGACACCCCAAGCTATTTGCTGAGAGGCATGTCGAGTCCATGGAATATTTTATATTGTGACACAAGTTGCGGGAAAGAGACAATTTTTTTTTTTTTTGCACAAAGTTGTCACTAAATGATATATTGCTCAAACATGCCATGGGAATATGTGAAATTACACCCCAAAATACATTCTGTTGCTTCTCCTGAGTATGGGGATACCACATGTGTGGGACTTTTTAGGAGCCTAGCCGCGCACGGGACCCCGAAAACCAAGCACCGCCTTCAGGCTTTCTAAGGGCGTACATTTTTTATTTCACTCTTCACTGCCTATCACAGTTTCGGAGGCCATGGAATGCCCAGGTGGCAAAACCCGCCCCAAATGACCCCATTTTGGAAAGTAGACACCCCAAGCTATTTGCTGAGCAGTATAGTGAGTATTTTGCAGACCTCACTTTTTGTCACAAAGTTTTGAAAATTGAAAAAAGAAAAAAAAATGTTTTTCTTGTCTTTCTTCATTTTCAAAAACAAATGAGAGCTGCAAAATACTCACTATGCCTCTCAGCAAATAGCTTGGGGTGTCTACTTTCCAAAATGGGGTCATTTGGGGGGGTTGTGCCACCTGGGCATTCCATGGCCTCCGAAACTGTGATAGGCAGTGAAGAGTGAAATCAAAAATTTACACCCTTAGAAATCCTGAAGGCGGTGATTGGTTTCCGGGGCCCCGTACGAGGCTAGGCTCCTAAAAAGTCCCACACATGTGGTATCCCCATACTCAGGAGAAGCAGCTAAATGTATTTTGGGGTGCAATTCCACATATGCCCATGGCCTGTGTGAGCAATATATCATTTAGTGACAACTTTGTGCAAAAAAAAAAAAATTGTCACTTTCCCGCAACTTGTGTCAAAATATAAAATATTCCATGGATTCAACATGCCTCTCAGCAAATAGCTTGGGGTGTCTACTTTCCAAAATGGGGTCATTTGGGGGGGGGTTGTGCCATCTTGGCATTTTATGGCCTTCAAAACTGTGATAGGAAGTGAGGAGTGAAATCAAAAATTTATGCCCTTAGAAATCCTGAAGGCGGTGCTTGGTTTTCGGGGGCCCCGTACGCGGCTAGGCTCCCAAAAAGTCCTAAACATGTGGTATCTCCGTACTCAGGAGAAGCAGCAGAATGTATTTTGGGGTGTAATTCCACATATGCCCATGGCATGTTTGAGCAATATATCATTTAGTGACAACTTTGTGCAAAAAAAAAAAAAAAAAAAATAAGTGTTACTTTCCCGCAACTTGTGTTAAAATATAAAATATTCCATGGACTCAACATGCCTCTCAGCAAATAGCTTAGGGTGTCTACTTTCCAAAATGGGGTCATTTGGGGGGGTTTATGCCATCTGGGCATTTTATGGCCTTCAAAACTGTGATAGGTAGTGAGGAGTAAATCAAAAATTTACGCCCTTAGAAATCCTGAAGGCAGTGATTGGTTTTCGGGGCCCCGTACGCGGCTAGGCTCCCAAAAAGTCCCACACATGTGGTATCCCCATACTCAGGAGAAGCAGCTAAATGTATTTTGGGGTGCAATTCCACATATGCCCATGGCCTGTGTGAGCAATATATCATTTAGTGACAACTTTTTGTAATTTTTTTTTTTGTCATTATTCAATCACTTGGGACAAAAAAAATGAATATTCAATGGGCTCAACATACCTCTCAGCAATTTCCTTGGGGTGTCTACTTTCCAAAATGGGGTCATTTGTGGGGGTTTTGTACTGCCCTGCCACCTCAAGAAATGACATAGGCAGTCATAAATTAAAGGCTGTGTAAATTCCAGAAAATTTACCCTAGTTTGTAGGCGCTATAACTTTTGCGCAAACCAATAAATATACACTTATTGACATTTTTTTTACCAAAGACATGTGGCCGAATACATTTTGGCCTAAATGTATGACTAAAATTGAGTTTATTGGATTTTTTTTAGAACAAAAAGTAGAAAATATCATTTTTTTTCAAAATTTTCGGTCTTTTTCCGTGTATAGCGCAAAAAATAAAAACAGCAGAGGTGATCAAATACCATCAAAAGAAAGCTCTATTTGTGGGAAGAAAAGGACACAAATTTCGTTTGGGTACAGCATTGCATAACTGCGCAATTAGCAGTTAAAGCAACGCAGTGCCAAATTGTAAAAAGTGCTCTGGTCAGGAAGGGGGTAAATCCTTCCGGGGCTGAAGTGGTTAAGGAGTCTTTTCAAATTCTGAAAGCTGTAAGTGAAAAATAAAAACCTCCAGATTGTTAGAGAAATATTTGGGTACGTTCAATTTTCACCATTTTGCAAAAAAAAAAAAAATAAAAAAAAAAAAATTACAAATATTTGTTATTTATTAACTCCATACAGGTTAAGCTTTTATATTTAATAGGGATTTAGCAGGAATTTTGTAAAATTAGCTGTGTTTTTATCTGCTAATAATGCTTTTGGTGTATTTTTTGCCAATGTATTGGTTCGATAAACATTTGCTCAAATACCGCATTAAAACAGTAGCACCTTCTTTTTATTCTAGAGGTCATATGCTTTCAGAAAATATGGTTTTGGGGGTATTTCACAAATTCTGAAAGCTGTAAGGGAAAAATTAAAACCTTCAGATTTTTTGAGAAATTTGGATATTTACATTTTTGCCTACATTTGAGTTTCACCATTTCGCAAAAAGGCGCAATTTAAAAGTTACAAATATGTGTTATTTATTCACGCAATGCAGGTAAAGCTTTTATATTTAATAGGAATTTTGTAAAATTTGCTGTGTTTTTATCTGCAAAAAGATGGTTTTAGTGTATTTTTTGAAAATATATTGGTTCGATAAACATTTGTGCAAATACCGCGGGGTCTAAAAAAATCAGTAGCACCTTCTTTTAATTCTACTTATCATGCGGTTTTAGAAAATAGATGGTTTGGGGGGTCTTTCACAAATTCTGAAAGCTATAAGTGAAAAATAAAAAACAAAGGAAAAATTGCAAAAATGGTCTGGCCACCTGAGTGCACAAAATAGAGCACAGGGCCTGGCAGTGAAAGGGTTAAATCAGTATTAAACCCAAAAGAAAACATTTATTATATTGCAGCTCATCAATTTTTAGATCAGGTGGATGCAATAGTTTTCTTTGGTAATCTTGGGGCCCCGCCTATTTTTATAGGGGGCTTCCAGATTCCAATAAGCCCCCTGCCTGCAGACTCCTGCAACCACTGGGCCAGGGTTGTGGGCAAGAGGCCCTTGTCCTCATGAACATGGGAACGAGATGCTTTACCAGGGGGGTCCCTCAACAAAATACCCCCACCCCATGTTGAGGGCATGCAGCCTGGTATAGTTCATAATGGGTGGGGGGAGTACATGTGCGTTCCCCCCCTTTTTCCTGGCCTGCCATGCTGAATGTTCAGATAAGGGTCTGGTATGGATTTCTGGGTGGGCCCATGCCATTTTTTTAACCACTTGCAGAACGCCCATCGTCATTATACTGCAGCTATTTGAAGTAGAATACCGTTGATATGGCAGCAGATGGCTGCCATAACTCCAGTATCCTCAACGGTGCACCTCCTCTTTCAGATAAAGGTGATTCCCACTGCAGATTCGCCACAAGATCACTTTTATTGGGCCCCCTCGCTCCGGTCGCCTCTGGTAGCGGTGGAGACGCTCACATCCTCCCTGAGGCTCAATGCCGAGTGAGAGAAAAATGGCTCCCGCTCGGCTCCATACCATTGGATGACAGAAGCGACGTCAAAGGGGAATTTTATTTTTATTTTTTGCAAAAAAGAAGACTTTTTTTTATTGCATTTAAGTGTAAATGTGAGATCTGAGGTCTTTTGACCCCAGATCTCACATTTAAGAGGTCCTGTCAACAAGGGATGTTTACATGTAATAGGAATAAAAGTGACCCAAATATTTTTTTTGTAAAAAAAGGACAGCGTAAAAATAAAAGTAAAATAAATAAGAAAAAGAAAAATTGAAAGCGCCCTGTCCCGCTGAGCTTGCGCACAGAAGCGAACTTATGTTGCGGGCGCAACGTAAGTTGCGCCTGCATATGAAAACGGTGTTCAAACCACACGTGAGGTATCGCCACGATCGTTAGAGTGAAAGCAATAATTCTTGCCCTAGACCCAACTCTTGGCCCTAAACCTAACTCAAAACTGGTAACCTACGGGCGCAATTTTAAAGCATGACATGTTGGGTATCAATTTACTCGGCATAATATCTTTCACAATATAAAAAAAAATGGGCTAACTTTACTTTTGTCTAATTTTTTTTTTTCAAATATGATTTTATTAAATTTTTTTCAGGAATGAATTGTATATACATACTATAACAATGTTTACAGAATGGGAGATCATAGTCTCCTAAAATAATAAGCATATATTACCAAAGAAACTTAACATATATTACAATTATACATACAAACTCAAAAATCTAACTATCCCCTTATCTCACTGCTACAGTAATCTAAGTTCCTGCTTCTTATCACCTTATGTGACAAAGCACCTCTGCTTCATTCCGTATACTTTAACTTAAAAAACAAATCTAGATAGAGGACAAGAGGAGATATAACATAAAACATAAAAAAAGGGGGGGGGGAGAGGGGAAAGGGAAAAGGGAAGGGAAGTTTTAGAGAGGCGGGAAGAGAAAAAATAAATAAATAGGGAAAGGATTCCGAAAATGGCGCTTAGTATCGCATCTGATGTCTCTTTGATCGCACATCCATCATATCTCTTAACTCAGACTCATATCCGCGTTTCCCAGCCCTAAGAGGGAGCTACCTTCTTCTGAATTAATAAACAAATTCCAAGAGGTCCATGTCTTTTTATATATCTCCTGTCTATCAGTTGCTGTCAATATCAGGTCCTCCATCTTTCTAATGTTTTCCACCTTCCTCAGCCATAATGCTGTGGTCGGTGGATTCTGCTGTTTCCACATCAAAGGTATACATGATTTAGCTGCATTTAGTAAATGACATAGGACAGATTTTGTATGTTTTCGTTGGTATAGTGGTAATATGTAATAAAAAAAAAACGACGGGTCATTTGGGATTTGAAAATTAGTAAATTTCTGGGCAATCGTTTGAACCATTGCCCAGTAAGAAGTCAACTTAGGGCACGTCCAAAATATATGCAGAATTGTCCCTTTATCTGTACCACATCACCAGCAATGCTTTGACGCATCTGGAAAGATAGCATGAAGTCGATTAGGTGTCATATACCATCTTGTAAATATCTTATAATTGGTTTCCTGTATTTTGGTACAGATTGAAGATTTATAGGAAAGCTCAATCATATTATGAATTTGTAAATCAGTAAATGTGTCATGCAAATCTGTACTCCATTCAACACACAGGCCAGTTCTGGTTGCTCCCTAGGAGAGTTAAGTGACTTATACATCTCCAAGAGGACATGAGACAATGGTTCTTTTCCCGAGCAATGCTCCTCAAATTTAGTCAGTTGTCTAGTATATGCCTGCGGGTCTGGTATAGTCTGAAGGAAATAATATAATTGAGCTGCATTCCAGAACGCAAGTTGGTAGGGGCCCCCCGGGGTCAGTCAGCTCCTCCATATTAGGCCATCTATCTCCCATCACAAATTGTGATGCAATAGTTCGCTCAGTCTCCCTTAGAGTCAAAAATTGCGTGGTTGAAAGGCCTGGTATAAATTTGGGGTTCCCAATTATCGGGGTCAATGGAGATGTCGTTTGTTCCGCGGATGTAATAGCGTGTAGGCATTGTTTCAAAGTATTCCCTATCAAGGGATGAGATTTTAAATCCGGCGGCACAAAATCCCAGCACCACAGCGCCCTCCTCAAAGGTATTGGGGATTGGCACTGTTCTACTTGCACCCACAACTTCAGGTCACTATGGCATTGCCAATCAATTACTCTACCAAGTTGAACTGCTTGATAATATCTCCTGACATCTGGCAACGCCAAGCCACCATATTGTTTTGGTAAGGTTAATAAGAGACCACGTCTTTCACGCACCTTATGTGCCCAGACAAACCTTGTAAACAATGCCTGCACTTGTTTAAAATAAGAAAGCTGTATCTGTATCGGTAGGGCCTGAAATAAGTATAAAAACGTCGGCAGAATGCACATCTTATTAAATTACACCTACCGATCCAAGAATGTAAATTAGCGTGCCACTTATCTAAAAGCAGTCTGGACTCTGTAAGTAATAGTGGAAAATTAAGCTCATAAGCACGGGTTAAATCTGCTGCCATTTTTTGTGCCTAAATAATGCAGGGCAAGTATAGGCCACTTAAAGTGGAAGCATCCTCGGATTTGTATAAGAGTTCGTACTGGCAGTGCAGCCCCCATCGCCTCTGATTTAGAAAAATTGATTTTCAAGTTTGATAAGGCACCATAGAAATCAAATTGTTTAAGGAGATTTGGTAAGGATACTGCCGGATTCGTTAAAGAAAATAATAGATCATCGGCATAAGCCGAGACCTTATGTTGTGTACTACACACTGTCACTCCTTGTATATCCTGATTTAGCCTGATCATGGAAAGAAAAGGTTCCAAGGTAAGGGCATATAAAAGAGGGGACAGTGGGCATCCTGCCTTGTACCATTCCCAATTATAAAAGACTCAGTGCACCCCATTAACCTTAACCTGTGCGGTTGGATTTAAATATATCTTGGCTATCTGGTTCATCATCACCTCCCCAAGTCCAATATGTCTGCGTATGGACAGCATAAATGGCCAACTTACTCGGTCAAATGCTTTCTCAGCATCTGTATTTAAAAAGACACATGGAGTTTTTGTGGACTTGGTCACGGGAAGTAGGTTCAGCACTTTAGAAGTGCTGTCCCTCGCTTCATGTGTTGGGATAAATCCAACCTGATCTAAGTGGATTAATTTTTGTAAGTGGTTTGACAGTCGGGTAACCAAGATTTTAGTATAGCGCTTAAGGTCTACATTCAAAAGTGAGATAGGCCTATATCTACCGCACAAGGTAGGGTCCTTACCTTCTTTATATATCACATCAATGTGGGCTCCTTTCATAGACCCTAATGCTTGTTGAAGTTCCAACAATGTTATTGGGGTATCTAGTTCCATATATATCTCATGGGCTAAGGACGGCATTTGAGATGTTTGAATATATTTATTTATAGCAGATCGAGGCGGTATAGGTAATGCTAGAACATATAGGTGTGAATAAAATTCTTTAAATTCCTGGGAGATATGCATTGGTAAATTTACTTTTTGGCCATTCCCATTGACAATTTGGGGGATATACAGTATGTTGACAGTTTATGTTCTCTCACTTTTCTTGCCAATACTTTCCCACATTTATCACCCAATTCGTAGTTCACCCTACGGCAAAACTAACGCTGCTTTTGCCTTGTATTGAAGCAAGTCGGTAATTTGCTTCCTCAGTACCGCCAAGTCTGTTTCTAGAGTCTTATTAGGAGCATGTTTATGACTATATTCCACAATAGCTTAAGTAATACAGTAAGCTGTTTCGTTCGTTCTCGTTTAACACGAGCCCCATGCTTAATAAAAACACCTCTAAGAACTGACTTATGTGCTTCCCATAAAATTCCTGGGTCACAATTTGGTAGGTCATTTGGTCATCTGTAAAAGACTTTCCTTAAGTCACCAGTAGCGATGTCTAGATGTCTGAGCTCCTGTCAGATCATAAGTCAGGAATACAGGGGCATGGTCTGACTACTTTTGTCTAATTTTTTAATTAAAAAAGTGAGTGTATTTTTTAAAAAAAAATTGCGCTTGTAAGACTGCTGCGCAAATACGGTATGACAAAGTATTGCAACAAATACCATTTTATTCTTTAGGGTGTCTGAAAAAATATATATATAATGTTTGGGGGTTCTAAGTAATTTTCTAGCAAAAACAAAGTTTTTTTTCTACAGCTTACCTGTAAAATCCTTTTCTTGGAGTACATCACAGGACACAGAGCCGGTTATTATATTAATAACTACTTGGGTTATATGCCACCTATAGGTGAATGGACACTGGTAGATCAATCAAACAGGAATTCATCCCCTATATAACCCCTTCTACATAGGAAGCACATCAGTTTTGTAAACCCGAAAAGAAAAATACTGCGCTATCCCTTAGGTAAAATAATCCATAGTGTAATACAGTAAAAACTCTTTAATTAAATAAAAGAATAACACTTACAGTGTGTGCAGTAAAAATCGCTTTAAAAATCACTAAGTGCCGGCCGGCTTCAGCTGCTGCCTGTTCCTTCCGGGTTCAGCGTGGTGTGGTGGTGACGTCAGCACGCCGCTCCTCCCTACGCCGTTTCGACAAAGCTGTCGTCTTCCTGGGGTACGGGCGGCGTGCTAACACACCACCTATATGGGAAACGATCACAAACAAGGGAACGCCCCCCTCTGAGATCAGGGCGTCCGAGGCCACCGCCGCCATTTTTAATTTGGGCAATCGGGACTTGTGTGTTACTAATTAAAATGTAGTTGATTTCAGGGCAAAAGCAAACATCAGCCAAGTGAGCTTATACTCTGTATTGTAGCCAATAATATGCAAGCCATAATGATGCCCTGGATGTCACTGGGACTGTAGGAATCAGATCAGATTATAACAAATCCGAAACTGATTAACAAGAAAAATAAAAAATAAAAAATAAAGAATAAAAATAAGATCACAAGCGTGCAAGGGCACCCAAGTGGCCTAATAGTATTGATGGCTCTAGCTAAAAAGATTGGTGATTTTACCATTAAGTTAAAAAAAATCCTCACATAGAATAACCTATTAGAGTAAGGTGTAGAACAATGTAGACACGGGGGTCACACCATCCCTGTAAATATTAGACAATATATTGCTGTCTATTCCAAGTAAGGAATATGTATTATAATTGAAAAAAAATTAGAAGAAAAATTAATAACAGGATAGCCCTTGGGACCATCTAGGTGACGAAAAATGAACACGTCAGAAAACATTGCAATGCATTGCAATGCCAAACACCACAGTGGCTCACATGCACCTGACACCACTGACCATCGGGAGATGTGGACACCGCCTGATCCCTGAACCTGAGAGCAGTGCACATGCCTCCCCCCAGGCTGTCTCTCTTTTCTGGAACCATTAACAGGTAAGTAACGCAGCAACTATATTAGCCAAC
This sequence comes from Aquarana catesbeiana, assembly GCF_042186555.1. Classification (NCBI taxonomy): domain Eukaryota; kingdom Metazoa; phylum Chordata; class Amphibia; order Anura; family Ranidae; genus Aquarana; species Aquarana catesbeiana. The sequence continues at coordinate 199,254,219 of NC_133331.1, forward strand.
ATAATATACAGTCCTCCAGGCCTAAAACAATGTCGGTTTACCTCTATGCAACCCCTTAGGTATGCAGCTATGTAAGTACCTAGGCATGCAAACATACAGATATACAAGTATTCTTGTCATTCATGCATTTTTGTATGCAGTTCAAGTCCAATAAGCACACACGCATGTACCCCCCAGGCAAGTAAGCACATATACCTGTAGTCCCAGGCAAATAAGCACTTATGCCTGTAGTCCCAGGCAAAAAAGCACATATTTATGTAGTCCTAGGCAAATAAGCACATATGTATGCAGTCCTAGGCAAATAAGCACATATGTATGTAGTCCTAGGCAAATAAGTACATATGTATACAGCTTAATGTAAGCATGTGCTTATGCAACTATGCATTTAGTCAAAACATGAAAGCGTGCATCCCTGTAAACACGCATTAATAAAATACGTGCCCATGGAAACATGCATTTACGCAATAAGCAAGCATGCGTTTATGAAACGTGTTTATGCAACACGCATCTATGCAGACATATATAAAGCTGCCTCTTTATGCAGACATGTATCTTTATGCAACCATGTAGATTTATGCAAACATTTATACACATGCATCTTTATGCAATTATGTATAAACATGTATATTTATGCAAACATGTATAAACATGCATCTTTATGCAACCATGCATCTATATGCAAACATGTATAACCATGTATATTTATGCAAACATGTATAAACATGCATCTTTGTGCAACCATGTAGCTTTATGCAACCATGTATAACATGTATTTTTAACAACCATGCGTTTCAGTAATCGTGCGTTTTAGCTAATTTGCAAGCATGCACCTGCTTAACTGCAGTTGGCTCCATACTAGTCCTGCAGGATTTAACCAAGCACATATGCAACCAATGCAGCCTCTATGCTGTATCAGAACAATGAAAAAAGAAAAAATAAGCTTCTGCAGACCAAACGCACACTATACTGGAGACACAATTCCTTAAAGTGCTCCCATGCCCATGTTATTTCCAAACATGTTTATATTTAAACATGCTTTTAAGCAACAAGTTTGCAACCATGTATATTACGCTGCACCTGCCTTCTGAGCAGTAAAAAACACTTTAAAGTGAACTGCCAGGGGTGTATCGACTTACAGTTGAACAGTCCCCACTGGATTAAGCAGTAAATATGCAGCATATAATCAGGACTTGTCCACACAGATCTCCTATGGTAAGTACTCACACTTTGTTAGGATCCATGGGTTGCTGTTATGTCTCCAGAGGCCCTGCTGAACCTGTTGACCACACAGCAACATGGCCACCCTTCCACTTCCTGCCTACATAAAAATAGGCCATACTGAGCAAGCATGCGCCCTCTAGTGGCTGGAGGAGAAACCGCAGTCCACACAACTAAGAAGTACACAGCACGATTAAACAGCACACTGCCCCCAGTGGCCACTGGAAGAAGACAGTCAGTTCTCTCTCTTTTTTTTTTAAAAGAGAAACTGCAAACAAATGCAGACTTACCATTTCTGCTGCAGGACTCTGAAAATACCAGGAGCCCAATCGTCACCCATCACTGCAAGCTTTGTCATAAAAGACCTTCAGAGACTGGGTTCCCCTTAATGTGGGGTCCACTCCCCTGGACCTGTATAGCACCCTGCAGGAAAATACCTTGGTCAGAACAAACACTGCACAGGGCTCCATTACGCAGGGTCCAGCGCCATAAGGCTGCATTACAGGCAAACCTCTAGGAATCTTCTCTCCTTCCAATGAGGCTCGGGTACCATCCATTTTGGCTGATAGCTTTTTCGAATGGATCCGATTGTCCATGATTCTTAATAGAACCTTCCAGACCTCCAAGTATGCTCCAAGAGCACATGTATGACATCAGCGACCACCACCTTACAGACACTGGCTAAAAAACTGATGTGCTTCCTGTGTAGGAGGGGTTATATAGGGGAGGACTTCCTGTTTGATTGATCTACCAGTGTCCATTCACCCATAGGTGGAGTATAACCCAAGTAGTTATTAATATAATAACCGGCTCTGTGTCCTGTGATGTACAATAAAGAAAAATAATTTTAACTTGTAAACACCAAGTCTGAAAAATAGGCTCGGTCCTTAACAAGTTAAAAAAAAGTTTGCATTGAGGTCCCTCCTAAAACCCATACCAGACCCGAAGGGCCAGGTATGGATTGGAGGGGAGACCCCTACATCATTTCATTACATTTTTTTTCACTTGAGAGCTCATTTGTTTACATTCTGCTGTCAGCCGGGAATCCCCTGGCTGACAGCAGAGATAAGTCACTGGTTGTTAAGATGACAGCAGGTGCCGGCTCATTAACCTTTGCTCCAGAAGGTTTTAACCCTTCACGACCAGGGGATTTTTTTGCTATTCTTCAGTGCGCTACTTTAACTGGAATTTGAGCGGTCATGCAATACTGTAGGCAAAATAAGTTTTTTTAATTTTTTTCACACAAATAGAGCTTCCTTCTGGTGGTATTTGATCACCATTTTTTTTTTTTTGTGATATAAATGAAAAAAGACTGAAAATTTTGAAAAACAATATTTTACTACTTTGTTATAAAAAATAAATTTAGGCCAAATTATATTCTGCTACATGTCTTTGGTAAAATATATTAATTGGTTTGTGTGAAAGTTATAGCGTCTACAAATTATGTTACATATATTTGAAAATTGATCAGTTATCAGCCTCTCATTTCTTGAGGCCCTTAAATATGGCAAAACAGTACAAATACCCCCCAAATGACTCCTTTTTGTAAAGTAGACAGTCTTACATTTTTTCCTTTTTACCTGGCCCAGGTACCATGTGTAAGCTGTGAGCCAATCACAGCAGAGGAAACACAGCTGTTATGAATGATTTCATTCATAACAGCTTTGTTGACATTGTGATCATGTATTGAAGGGGTAACACCATACAAGTAATGTGCCACAGTGGGGTTATGGTAATAGTGCTTATAGCCAGGCATGTACTGGCCAACAGGACTACTGGGAGTTTCCCGATGGGCCCATGGTTCAGTGGGCCGGTTTCAGTGACAGACAGCCTGTCAAAATAATGGATGCGTGGCCCACGTAGCCATTATTTTGAGCACTGCTGTGCTGACCAGGGCCGGCCCTACCATGGGACTGAGACAGCAATTCAGGGGTGGACTGGGCCAGGATGGTGGGAGCTTGCTGGTTGCTTCAGTGTTTCACTGCTTCTTATTGTTGCCGGCCCACCACCTGTAGCACAGAGCCGACAGGCTTTTGGAGCACTTCCTTTGGCTCTGCCGCTGCGCTAGGTGTCTGAAAGGTCACGCTGGTGGGCAGGGACTGAAATGCTCCGACGGCCGCTGCCGCTCTATCCTCCGTATCATCCCTGTTGTCAGTGTGTGAGCAGCGGTTGGCAGCCAGCTTGGTGCAGCTGCCCTAGAAGAGGGTATTCGCACACTGCTCCGTTCAGCATGCCTGAGCCAGCTTGTGACACACACCGCTTCTCCCGTCCCTCTCTCCCTGCTCGTGCATTGCATCTATGGAGGGCAAGAGGGAGCGGGAAGATTAAACAAGCAGCCGACAGCCAAATTAAAGCCCAGCCTGGACCATTCAAGTGAGTGAGCTGAGCACTGTCACTGACCAGACCCGGATACCTCTCTGCTCCCCCTCCCTGTCCCCCCTCCCCACTCTCTCTCCCCCCTCTCTGTCAGCAGGCGATGGTGACAAGTGGCACGCTGCATCTGGTGGCAATTGACAGTGGCATGTGACACACTGCAAAATGTTGGCAAGTGACACACTGCATCTGGTGGCAGTTGATGGTGGCATGTGACACACTGCATCTGGTAGCAAGTGACATGCTGCATCTGGTGGCAGGTGACAGTGGCATGTGACCCACTGCATCTGGTGGCAAGCAATGGTGACATGTGACACACTGCATCTGGCGGCAGTTGACGGTGGCATGTGACACACTTCATCTGGTGGCAAGTGACACGGTGCATCTGGTGGCAGGTGACGGTGGCATGTGACATACTGCATCTGGTGGCACGCGACAGTGGCAAGTGACACGCAGCATCTGGTGGCAGGAGATGGTGGAAAGACACACGCTGCATCTCGTGGCAGGCGGCGGTGGCAAATGACATGCTGCATCTGGTCGCAGGCAATGGTGACAAGCTGCATCTGGTGGAAAGTGACAAGCTGCATCTGGTGGCACAAGTGATACTGGCAAATGACACGCTGCATCTGGTGGCATGCGATGGTGGCAAATGACATGCTGCATCTGGTGTCAAGTGACAAGCTCAGGGTTCCCACGGATTCTGCATTATGGTGAGTTGAACTATTTCATTATATATTACAATGTAGTAATAGAAATAACGTGATTTGATCATCCTGACACCATATTAAGTATGGTGTCGGGATGTTTTCAGTGCTAGCACCTGCCATTCACCAGACAAATCACCCCCACTGCTGAAATCCCATCAACCCTGAGACTACAATCCCCCCCGGTCCTCTGCAAAATTGTACCTGAATGGCAGTATCCATATTGCGCAATTGTGTATAGTTTTATATATGGTTTTTGTGCATAGTACAAAATTAAAGTGGGCCGGTCTGGGTGAAGTCCAGGGCCAAATTGTTGTCCCAGTCCAGCCCTGCTTATAGCGTATGTTACTGACCTTAATATTTCACGGTCAAGGTCTCTTTCAAATCGGAAATAAACCCTCCTATTCTTTACAGAAGCTGCCATTTTAGCCTCTGTTGGACCTTTAGTTGCCATAGTCCTGCACATGTGGTCAGTTTTGACACCAGCCATTTGATGGTTTGACAGTTTGGTTGAGAGTACAAGCAACTGTGACAGTTACCATTTATGGCACACCTTGAATGTAAATGTTTTGGGAAACAGTTAAAGCGGAACTAAACCCTTCTATCCTTTTCAGCCAAGGAAGCGGTCATCTTTGTTTCTGTTTGATCTGCAGCTGTCATGGTGTTGCACATGTGATCAGTTATGACTCCAGCCATTTGATGGTTTGACAGTTTGGTTGAGAGCACAAGCAGACGTTACATTTGGCATTCCTGACATGGGTTTGCTTCCACTTTTAGGCTGCATTCACACTTGAGCGTATTCTCCTCTTAAAACGCTCATCTCAAAAGTTCCAAAACGCCCAACAATCAAAATCCCATTCATTAAGTCTATGTAGCTGCGCTTGATGCGTTTTTCAGGCTTGTTTTTCAGTGCATTTTGGCATGCAGTTTTCATGTATTTTGTGTTTTTTCCCTCTTTAAACACACTGTATATACAGCTGGTTGCTAAGGAGGCGGCCGCCGTGTCCGTAGCAACTGATGAGTCATCAGCTGTCAGGGGGGTTACCCGCTAAATGCTGAATGTAAAAATTAAAATAAAAAATTTGCTGGCAAAAAAAATGGCATGGGGTTCCCCCCCAGGTCCATACCAGGTCCTTCAGGTCTGGTATAGATTCGGAGGGGACCCCCACGCCAAAGTCTAAAAAAAAAAAAAAAAAAAGGCGTGGGGTCCCCCCAAAATACATACCAGACCCTTATCTGAGAATACCACATCCGGCAGGTCAGGAGAGGGAGGGGACCATGGATCAGCCCCCCCGAACCATACCAGGCGCATGCTCTCAACATGTGGGGGGTGGGTGCTTTGGGGCAGGGGGGCTCTGCGCCCTCCACCCCAAAGAACCTTGCCCCCCATGTTGATGAGGACAAGGGCCTGTTCCCGACAACCCTAGCAGGTGGTTGTCGGGGTCTGCGGGCGGGGGGCTTATTGGAATCTGGAAGCCCCCCTTTAAGAAGGTGTTCCCAGATCCCCCCTATGCGAATTGGTATCAGGTACATCATACCCCTATCTATTCACCAAAAAAGTGAAATGTAATAAAAACACAAGTGGTAAGTAGGCTTTGTTTTTTTCCTGGGCATTCCCCAGACTTTGTTGTTACCTATTTTAGCCTTCCAATGCCGCTTACTGCAATAGCCAGCTATAGATGAGGGTGGTGGCAAGTTTTTGTTGGTGTTTGTATTGGTCCAGCAACGCACCAACACCTTTGCAGCCATTGTGCTATTTGCTGGGTGTTTGGTGTGCTCCTGTACCTTTAAGAAGGGGTGGGCTCCCCTTCAGTCCACCTGCCCTCATTTATCCATCAGAATGCATGTGCCTCCACTGTGGGGACACTCATATTTTAGTGTTAGGACCACAGATACCAGGGTGCCATGACGTGGCTCTGTGGCTCACGCATGCGCTTGCAAATGCGTGCGGACTAAACCCCTGTTTTTAATGCATACTGTTAGACAGGTTTATTCGGTTGTTTGCGAGCTGGTGGGAAGTAGGCTTTGGTTTTTTCCTGGGCATTCCCCAGACTTTGTTGTTAATAAAAGCACAAGAGCCGGTTTTTAACAATTCCTTTATTAATAGTTCTGTCTTCTACAGCTGTCTCTCCTGCCGTCTTCTCCTCGAGCTGTCTCTTCCCACTGCTGTCTTCTTCCTTGCTGCCGGTTACACGCTAAAAAAATTAAAAAACCGGTTCTTGTTCTGTTAAAGTCTTCATCTCTTTTGTTGTTGCCCGCTCTCTGCCGACTCTTATATAGCAATGGGGGGTGGCCATCCGATGACATCACCCTGAGATCCCGCCCCCGCCCCTTGTCATAGAAGACAGCTCGAGAAGGGGACGGCGGGAAGGAGAAGACAGCGGGAAGAGTCAGCTCAAGGAGGAGACAGCTGGAAGAAGACAGCTAGAGAAGATGGCAGGAAGAGACGGCTAGAGAAGACAGAACTATTAATAAAGGAATTATCAAAAACCGGCTCTTGAGTTTTTATTACATTTCACTGCTTTTTTGCTGAATGGGTAGTGGTATGATGTACCCGACACCCATTCACATGGGGGGCAGGATCTGGGGGCCCCCTCTTAAAGGGGGGCTTCCAGATCCTGATAAGCCCTACGCAGACCCCGACAACCACCAGCTAGGGTTGTTGGGAAGAGGCCCTTGTCCTCATCAACATGGGGGCAAGGTGCCTCCCCATGTTGAGGGCATGCAGCCTGGTATGGTTCAGGAGGGAGGCTGCTCACTCGAACCTTTCCTGACCTGCCGAGCAGTATGCTCGAATAAGGGTCTGGTATGGATTTTGGGGGGACACCACGCCATTTAAAAAAAAAATTAGCATGGGGTCCCCTCAGAATTCATACTAGACCTGAAGGGCCTGGTATGGACCTGGGGGGGGAACCCCACGACCCTTTCCAGAAACGCACCGGCCGCAAAATGCATAGATGTGAACTATAACCATAGGAAACCATGTTAAATGGACTGTAGTGCATTTGTGCAAACTGCAAAAAAGGACTAAAAAATGCATAGTTGTGAAGGTGGGGTCAAATGGCTCTTGTTCACATCTGAGCATTCTGTCGTCTGAAGCAAAATGCCTGAAGCTCAAAGAAAGTACAAGAGCTTCTTTTTGGGCAGATTACAAGCGTTTTACTGCTTTTTACATTGGTGACCTTTGGACCTCAAAAGGCGTTCATTAAAAAGGTAATTTATTGCTGTATGTGCCCTCTTTTTTGTTATTTATGTTTTTTTCTGGAGGTTTAAAAGATCCCCAATCCAAATCAACAGAAAAATTATAATATATATATATATATATATATATATATATATATATATATACACACACAGGGCTTTTTTTCAGCGGGAACGCGGGGGAACGCAGTTCCGGCACCTCCAGCATTGAATGTATCTAATGGCAAGGCGTGCTGGGGTGTGCTGGAGGGTCTTCTGATGCTGACTGCTGAGAGATCTATTGTTGCTGGAGGGGATCTGTTTTCTGTTTGCCTATTGTTGCCGGGGAAGTCTATTGTTGCTGGTGGGGGATCTATTGTTGCTGGGGGTCAACTGCTGCTGGAAATGATCTACTGTTAAAGGAGGGGTCTATTGTTTCTGGCTGCTGGAGAGTCTATTGATGCTGGCCGCTGGGAGATCTGGTCTTTCTGCCAGGGTCTTTTGCTGCTGGGATGATATTTTGTTGCAGGGGTCCTATGTTGCTGAGGGGGTCTATTGTTGCTGGGGGGGTATATTGCTGCTGCCTGCAGGGAATCTATTGCACTGCTTTTCTTGTTATTACCAATTTCCATACAAATTACTTTAGCATAGCAGGACATAATCATACTTGGCTCTGTATTCTCTGAATGAGATGGTGCTAGAAGGTGGGTAGGCGGCAGAGACAAGAAGTGACTCAGTAGGTGGGAGTTCCAGCACCTATTCTCTGAGAAAAAAAGCCCTGTATATATACACACATACAAACACCAGACTCCCTGTCATCATAGGATCATGCACGTGAAAGGAATAATTGCTCTACAATATTTTCATAAATAAAATCCACTATCCCTTATATTTCATGAAACTTTTATCTGCTATCTTACTACCTGTTATTTATATTGGCACTCACCAACAAAACTTTCTCCATCTCTTTTGCCGGACACCAGTGGAACATACCGGTAGAGTCATACTTCTTCACACTGCTGGAGTCCATGTTATCTATCTGATCATTAGCAGACATTAGCAGTGGATCATGTCTGTGGGGGAAAAAAAAAAACTTTAAGCATGGGAGATCATGCAGTCATTTTTTTGTTGTGGGCTTGTGCATATCAATGAACGGTTACAGATCACAAAGGAATGTATAACAGTTTCCTTAAGTAACTTTTTTTCTGTGGACCCCAATATAGATCACCTTGGAACACACTAGTACGCTTTTAGTTTTTTTTTTTTTTTTAAATCCGGAAAATGTTTATTGTATAAGACAGTTTACCAGTCCAAAACATAACAAAATAATAAAGTCTGAATCAACATATATATAGCCAAAGGCAATAATTAGTTAAACATTGTCAAATATAGGTATCCATGCCCACATACCTGAAGGATGTACCAACACAGTACAACCATGGCTCCAGCCCACTTGAATTAAATCAAAATCACATACAGTCATCAGATTTAAACATACGTCAGTCCCTTATGGCCTATTCAGACACAGAAACAATCTCTGGTATACTAGCTCCTGTGGGCTGAGACCAGGGGTATCTAACCACAATCCCCACAATTTTTCAAATTTGCCAGGACGGCCCCTGTGTATAAAGATATGGCTTTTTAGGAGCAGAGAGGTACCAACACAAGACACCCAGGACTTGTGCATAGGGGGATCTGGGGTTTTCCACAGCAATAGGATTAATTTACGAGCATGAAAGAGGATCCTTCCTACCACTATCCTAGAATGTTCATCCTCAATTATTTCCTCCAGTACATTCAGGAGACAGCATTTAGTGTCCAATGGGATTTTCACATTAAATACCATATTTAATGTGTCTATAACCTGTCTCCAGTAGAGATGTAATTAGGGGCAGTGCCATAGTAGATGGAGTAAGTCACTGTGGTCTCTTTTGCATCCATGGCAGTGTGCCTTCGCACTGTATCCAATATTTTAAAGCCCCAAGGGAATGTAGTGAGAGCATAGGCGAATATAGAGCTGAGAAAGCTTCTGAGCCACATTTAGAGAGCAGGTTACAACAGCCTAAGCCTCCTCCCAGTGGTCACTCAACGGCGGTCCCAGATCCATCTCCCAGAGCAATGTTGCCTTGCTACGATGCCCTTTATGGAATTCAGACAATAGCATGTTATATCATTGTGAAATAAAACCTTTAGAGCTACCAGCCATTTGGATTAGGTTGAAAATAGGGGTGGGAGATAAATGCCACTCCTGCATGTCCCCCTGTGCCCTGACTGCATGCGGTATATGCACATAGTAGAAAAGCATATGTGCAGGTACCAAGTATATGGCTTGCAGGGAGGCAAAAGTTAACAGAACACCATCCTTTAGGATCTGGGACATATTATATATCCCATATACCTTCCACCGAGCGCCATGCACGAATTTGGCTAGATCCAAATAGTTATCATTACGCCATATCGAGATATACTTTGAATACCCAGTGACATGTTGTAGGTATTTAACCTTGTTCCATATTTTTTGAATGAGACCGTATGTCGGAAGGAGCTTATTTGGTTTAGCAAAGCTAAGGGCCTCAAGACCATCTGAAACTGCATCTCTCTGATAATAGGAAAGCATAATATGGGTCATGGAAGGAATGTGATCCTCAGCGGGCTGAGTAGTAGCAAACTTGGGGCCAAATAAATGTTGCAATCGCGCTGATATATAATATATATATATATATATATATATATATAGAGCCAAGAACTGGGAAAGGCTAGGCCCCCGTCATCCTTAGCCTGCTGTAATTGCTCCAACTTAATTCTTGGTGGGCGATTTCACCATAGAGTTCTAAAGATGGAGTTCACTACCCTAAACGTTTTTAGAGGGACAACAGTAGGAGAGTTATGTAATGGATAGAGGAGCTGGGGCATCAGTATCATTTTAATGAGGTTCGTCTTTACCTGTAACTGACAATGGCAGTTTATTCCAAATTAAAAATGTTATCTCAGAATCTGTTTAGCAGGGGGGAGTTGTTCAGTGAGCCATTGTCAAGGGGAGAGGAATCTTCATATATACCCAAGTATTTAAATTTATCTGTAATTGGTATGAGATAAATGGTTGTGTGACATCAATGTCCAGTAGTAGTAGTGCTGATTTGGTCCAATTGATTGTCAGTCCAGAGTATTGGCCAAAGTCTAAGACAGTAGACATGACTGTTTGCAAAGACAAGGTCGTGTTCTCTAGCAATAGTAAGATGTCATCTGCATACAACATGATTTTTTTCATTAATGTCGTCATATTGAAAACCCATAATTAGGGGGTTGACTCATATGCGGTCTGCTAGTGGTTCAATGGCAAGCGCGAAGAGCAGTGGAGATAGGGGGCAGCCCTGCCTAGTGCCTCTGCCCAGAGCAAATGGAGGAAAGACCCTATCCAGAACTCTGATAGATGCACTTGTGCACAGTAAAAGAGGCAGAACCATGATATAATCTGTGTTCTGAATACAAAATTGGTCAGGACCAACCAGAGATAATCCCAGTCAACACTATGTGATCGCATGTGAGCATCAAGGGATAGTAAGGCTCTGCTACCCATGTTATCTGCAGGGGTCTGTATGTTGCTAAAAAGACTTTGCAAATTAACCACTGTTGATGCTGTTGGTAGAGAACCACCAAGGCTTGTTACGTCTCACTTTCAACAAAGCATTGAGCACCTTTAGCAAATGTGGCAAAATTAACTCTCCATATATACTAGCATCAGAATGCCATCATCACCAGGGGCCTCACAGGCAGGAAAAGAGCTGGCCGCCCTCTGTAGGTAATAGGAGCATCTAATCTCACCCTCTGGGCTATCGTCAGAGTGGGAAGGGAAATCCCCTGAATATAGTGAGAGAGGTCCTCTAAGGACTGCGACCTCTGTGGTTGGTAAAGAGAAGCATAAAAGTCTGTTAACTCCTTCATAATTAATTATGGGGAATTAACAACCCTACCGGATTTACTCCAGATAGCACCATTGGCCGGGGAGGCCCGTTGTGATTGGACAATCCTCTCCCACTCCTCAAAAAATGTAGCTTTATCAAGGAACCTTTTACGTTCCGCAGAGGATGGCCCACGGACGATCCAGAGGTTATGCTTTAAATTTTCAGTTATGAAGCAAAACGTAGATTACCCTTACTTGCTTGCAATAAGTATAATAACAAATTATCTTTTAGCATCATGTAGGAAAGCCTCCTTTTTTGATTCAGACTTAGGTAGTCATAAAGAATTCAATGTGGGGAGTGCATACATATAGAAAAAAGAAAAAGAAAGTTTTACTGAAAGGAATTCTATGGTGACAGCATACATTTTTATTTTATAACAGCTGCATTTTACTAGCAATACAAACAATAGGTGTTTTTGACAATGCAATATAAACTTACTTTAAACATCTCCTTTCATGTTGTGAGTGCTGCCTGTCTGCTGGTCATCTCTTTCCACAATTTCCTGGATTCTCTGCATGCTTTGCAGCTGCTCCTTTGCTGTTTACTTTTAATTTCTAAGGACTACATGTCCCATGGTACCTTGCTAACTACAAGCAGTGATTCCTGTACCGACTCAGCCTCCAAACTCCTCCTCTCAGCACCTCTGTAGCTCAGAAGGCAGACTTTGTGATTTCTGTGACATAGTGATAGGGAAGAGCTTTCTGTTCGAGTTGAACACGAGTTTGACCCGAACATTGGCTGTTCGCCTGTTCATCGAAAACTGAACATTATGGGCCGTTCGCAATAAATTCGAGCAGCGCATAACGGCCCATAATGCACTGCGAGAGCGCAGTGCATTGCTGTATGATGATTGGCCAGAGCATGCAACCTGACCTGCATGCTTTGGCCAATCACAGCGCCCTCAGCTAAGAGAGCCATAATTGGCCAAAGGCAGGGTGCCTTTCGCCAATCATGGCTCAGGGGGACTAAGTCCACGCCCCACACTATATAAGGCTGCCTGCACGTTAGCCTTGTGTAGTATGTTATTGCCGGCGTGGACAAAGAGAGAGTGCCATTTAGACTGAGCAGGCAGGCAGGTTATTTAGTTGGCTGCAGTGTATTTAATATATATATATATATATATATATATATATATATACAGTCAGTCTCGTATATATATCCACCGTATCCAGTTTAGCTAGATCTGACTGCAGTCCGTTCCTGGTGTACGGTTTCTAATATACTTCAGGCAGGCAGGTGATTCAGTTAGCTGCAGTGTATTATATATATATATATATATATATATATATACATACACACACACACACACACAGAGTCATATATATGTATATATACACACACAAACACTGCATACAGTTTAGCTATATCTCACTGCAGGCTGTTCATGGTGTACTCTAATATACTTCTGGCAGGCAGGTGATTCAGTTAGCTGCAGTGTATTTTTTATATTATATATATACATATAGTCTCATATATATATATATATATATATATATATATATATATATATATATATATATATAGATATAGATATACACCACATACAGTTTAGCTATATCTCACTGCAGGCTGTTCCTGGTGTACTGTTTCTAATATACTTCAGGCGGTGTACACAGTATACAGTGCTGTGCACCCATAGTGCAGTTGCTCATACTTTTCTGGTGGTCAATACAGTACACCCATAGTTGTTATTAAACTTCTGTTGGTGTACACAGTACCATGCACCCCTAGTGCACTTGCTACTACTTTCCAGGTGGTGTACACAAAGTTGTTTTTATACTTCTGTTGGTGTAAACAGTATCATGCACCCCTAGTGCACTTGCTACTACTTTCCTGGTGGTGTACACAATACATACAGTGCACCCATAGTTATTACACTTCTGTTGGTGTACACAGTACTGTGCACCCCTAGTGCAGTTGCTACTACTTTCTTGGTGGTGTACACAATACATACAGCATACCCATAGTTGTTATTATACTTCTTTTGGTGTACACAGTACCGTGCACCCCTAGAGCAGTTGCTACTACTTTCCTGGTGGTGTACACAATACATACAGTGCACCCATAGTTGTTATTACACTTCTGTAGGTGTACACAGTACCGTGCACCCCTAGTGCAGTTGCTACTACTTTCCTGGTGATGTACACAATACACTGTAGTGTTTTTGTGCTAAACAAAATTTACAGCATATCCGGAAGGCTACCAAGGATAGGCAGACGCTCACAGGCCACTAAAAAAGGGCAAGCAGGCTCTGTGTCTACAGTCGACAGTGCTGGTCGTGGACACGGTGCATCCTCAGCAAGTGGCTGTGGGGCACACTTGTCTTTTTTTCCTGCAGCTGGCCCTGTTATTGAGCCACAACATGCAGAAGAGTTGGTGGAATGGATAACAAAGCCCTCCTCATCCTCTGTCACCCAGATTCAGAGTAGTTTGCCTGCCAATGCAGCTGCCAAAGTGGCCTATTCCATTGGCTCCATGTCAACAGTCACTCCTTCCCTAGCCCCACCATCATGCACGGAGGAGTCCCCCGAACTATTCAACCACAGTGTCGGGTACATGCTGCAGGAGGATGCACAGCGATTTGAAGGCTCCGATGATGGTACCCAGTTTGAGAAAGGGTGTAACGTCAGCCTAGAGAGAGGGGGTGCCCAAGAAGGTCAAGAAACTGGCAGTCATGTTCCCCCAGCTACAGCATACTGCCAAGTTTGCTCCAGTGATGAGGAGGGAGGGGATGATGAGGTCATTGACTCAACTTGGGTGCCTGATAGAAGAGAGGAAAGTTCTTTGGTGTGGGCCTTTTTTGACACGTGTGCAGCAGATCACACCATTGCTGTTTGCAACATATGTCTGAAGCGTATCAAGCTGGCCAAAACAGCAGCCGCTTGGGCACCACATGCTTGACCAGACCTCCCATGCAGTCTGTTGGCAACAGCACTTAAAACACCCACATCAAAGAACAAGGCAGACCTCTCCTAGCTCCTCATCTGCTGAATCATGGTCCAGCAGGCATGGACAGGGACGTTACCTTTCTTTAACGGCACACTGGGTAACTCTGCTGGCAGCTGGGAAGGATGCAGGACAGGGTTCAGTATTGTTGGAGCTTGTTCTGCGACCACGCCTCCAAAATGCTAGTGGTGATTCTGCCACAGCTCTCTCCTCCACCCCCTCCTCTTCTTCTTCCTCTATGGCCTCTTCCTCTGTAGATTTTTCCTCTGAACCAGCGGTGCTCCGTAGGCATTCAAGGGGCTATGCAAGCACTCAGGCACTGGGGCAGAGATTCTGGCAGCTCTGCAGGGGCAGGCTCAGAGGTGGTTGACGCCATGCCAGCTTCAGCCATGAATGATTGTATGCGACAATGGCACCAACCTCCTCTCCACCCTCTGACACTTGATCCATGTTCCCTGTTTGGCTCACAGCCTGAATTTGGTGGTGCAGCAGTTCTTGATCAAGTACTCGGGCTTACAGGATCTCCTGAGGCAGACCAGGAAAGTCTGTGTTCATTTCCCCCAGTCATATAATGCCAGTGCTCAGCTGGCTGACATTCAAAGAGAATGCAACCTGCCCAGGAACCGCCTCATTTGTGACATGCCCACCAGGTGGAACTCAACTTTGGCAATGCTGCAGCGGCTGCACACGCAGCAGAGGGCCATCAATGAGTACCTATGTGAGTATGGCACCAGGACAGGGTCAGGGGAGCTTAGCTTTTTTTCGCCACACCAGTGGCTACTGATCAAGGATGCATGCACTGTCATGTCACCATTTGAGGGGGCCACGAGGATGGTGAGCAGTGACAGTGCATGCATCAGTGATACTGTTCCTCTAGTCTTCCTGTTGAAGCACACGCTCCGTGGAATAATGGACAGGGCACTTGAGGCAGAACAGCGGGAGGAAGAGGAGGATTTCCTTACCGCTCAAGGCCCCCTTTATCCAGATACTAGTATTCCTGCAGGCCCACCGATCACGAAGGAAGAAGAAGAGGAGGAGGAGGATTGTGTCAGCATGGAGGTGGAGGATAACACTCAGCATCAGCAGCAGTCTTCAAGGGATCATTTTCAGTCCCCAGAAACCCATGGAGTTGTACGTAGCTGGGAGGAGGTGGTTGAGGATCATGTGATCCTTAGTGACCCAGAGGACTCAGGATCAAATGCCTCTGCAAACCTACGCTGCATGGCCTCCCTGATCCTGCACAGCCTGCGAAAGCACCCTAGGATTCATGGTATCAAGAAGAGGGATCATTACTGGCTGGCAACCCTTCTTGTTCACACATTACAAGGGTAAGGTTGCAGAACTTATCCAGCCTTCGCAGAGGGAGCAGAGGATGAAACATCTTTGGGAGGCTTTGCAGAAAGGTTTGTGCAATGCGTTTCCAGAGCCTGGGAGGTTACAATTTCCTGGTGCTGGACAACGTGTTGCTGAGGCTTCGTTCAGTCACAGAAAGAGCAGTGGAGAAGGTGGCCGGCTAACCAATGCCTTCAGGCAATTCTTCAGTGCTCAGCACCCAGGTCTGATCGGTTCCAGCAACCATCGCCAGCATCTGGATTACATGGTGCAGGAATATCTAGGGGCAAGATCAGACTTTGAGACCTTACCAGCAGAACATCCACTGGTTCTTGAGGATGGACCACTGGCCAGAGCTTGCTCAATATGCAATTGAGCTACTGGCCTCAGTACTACTGGAGACTTTGTAACCAATCACAGAGTGCGCCTGTCCACAGACTCTGTTGATCGGCTCACATTCATAAAAATGAATCAGTCTTGGATCACCAACTATCAAGCACCTGATGCTGATGTAACCAAATGATTTTTCTATGGATGTGGGATCCCTTGAAGACCGCATATGCTGAGTGACTCTCCTATTATGCTGAGTGACTATCCTATTACTCCTCAATTTTCATGATGATAGCTTCTACGAATATTTGCAGTTCAGGGCACCACCACCACTACCTAAGGCCCAATTTTTCTGCCCCTGTTTAACAGGGGCACATAATTACAATTTTTGATCAAATATTTAACAGCAGGGCTCGTTCCTGCGCTTAATAAGAGTATCTGTGAGGGGTTGCAGTGTTGTGGCACCACCACAACTGCCTAAGGCCCAATTTTTCTGCCCCTGTTTAACAGGGGCGCGCAATTACAATTTTCAATCTAATATTTCACAGCAGGGCCTGTTCCTGCGCTCAACAAAAGTATCTCTGAGGCTTTACAGTGTTGTGCCACCACCACCACCACAGGCCCAATTTTTCTGCATCTGTTTAACAGAGGCATGTCATTACAGTTCTTGATATAATATTTCACAGCATGGCCTGTTCCAGCGCCCACCAAGAGTAACTGTGAGGGCTTACAGTGTTCTGGTACCACCAACAGCCCAATTTTCCGCAGAGTGTATAGGGCAGGCCGTATAGTATATACAGGCGGTCCCCTTTTTTCAAACATCTGACTTACAAACGACTCCTACTTACAAACGGAGGGAGACAACAGGAAGTGAGAGGAAATATACCCCTAGGAAGGGAAATTCTCTCCTGTAAGAGTTAATATGGGAAAAAGGTGTCTCCCCACTGATGCTTTATCACCAATCCTTGTTTCCCTAATAACCCAAAATTTTCAAAATCCAATTGTCATTGGGACAGAAAGTGAGGTGAAATCTTCTGAACAGGGGCACAGACAGCAAATTTATTTTTATAGGGCCTAGTAATGGGCTGGGGGGGGGGCAACATTACATTACAGCTGCAAGCAGTTTTAAATGACTTTTTTTCCTTTAGAAATTTTATTTTGTGCAGGGACTAATCTAAACATGGGAAAAATGCACCACTTACATACTATAGACACCCCTCAGGCCCGATATTTAAAGGAATATTACACTTTTATTGTTTCACTTTAAGCATTATTAAAATCACTGCTCCTGAAAAAACTGCTATTTTTAAAACTTTTTTTTGCATTGATACATGTACCCTGGGGCAGGACCCAGGTCCCCAAACACTTTTTATGACAATAACTTGCATATAAGCCTTTAAAATTTGCACTTTTGATTTTTCACGTTCGAGTCCCTTAGACTAACAGGGTTCGCGTGTTTGCACAAATTTTTGGTCTGTTCGCATGTTCTGCCGCGAACCAAATCTGGGGGGGGGGGGGGGGGGTGTTCGGCTCATCCCTACATAGTGAATGCGTGTCAAAGAATTCATAAATGTAATAGTGTGGAGATCTTCATAAAGTAAGTTTACCAACTTCAAAATTGTTCAGATTAACAGTGGAGTGAATATAATGATATTAAGTTTTGACTATATAAACATTCAAAGGATTTCTCCTGCACCAGCGCTAGAACAAAGTTGGGATGTTCTGGGATTGCGATTGTTGATGGGGACTTTACACCTTGCTCTAATATACTGTATGTAGGTTGCAGCTGCTGAGTCTGCTAGCCTGTTTGGTAACAGACAAATCAAGAATTTCAGGTGCAAGGGGTGCATGCCAGCAACAGTTATAAGTTCTATATATATAATATATTATATATATATATATATATATACACACACAGTGCAAAGAGCTGTTATAGTCTTTATGATGAGGATAAGAATAAATTGTGGGATGTGTGTGAAGCACCTAAGGCTGCTGTCCTCAGAGTATGGCCAGCTCTGTTGGATACAAGAAGGGAGGAGAAGGGGAAGCGC
Source organism: Aquarana catesbeiana (assembly GCF_042186555.1). Taxonomy (NCBI): domain Eukaryota; kingdom Metazoa; phylum Chordata; class Amphibia; order Anura; family Ranidae; genus Aquarana; species Aquarana catesbeiana. The sequence continues at coordinate 199,272,315 of NC_133331.1, forward strand.
CCAAGTGCAGTATCAGAAAAAAAAAACACTCACAGGATAGGAATGAGTAAATCACATTGTTGAGACAAGCGATTTACTCATTCCTATCCTGTGAGTGTTTTTAACCCTTTGCATTAAATTCCTTTTTGTGATACTGCACTTAATGGTGCTTCCCTTTCTCCTCCCTTCTGCTGGCCTGTTTGAACTAAGCTTTGGCAATTTTTTTAGTATCATTGTTAAAATCCCGTCTGGGCACCAGTGATGCTGTTTAATTGTACTCCTGGCTGGTGACCTTAACTCAAATATATGGTTATCTTTTTTTTCAAACTCTAAGTTTATTATGTCCATACAAAGGAATTTCACAATAACATGCAAGCTACAATAAAACTCACCACATTACAATCTGATTATACAATCTCCCTTAGGTCTACCAACAAGTATGTACCTAGTACAAGAGCATTCCTGATTGGATAGATCAGGTTAATACTTATATTACATAGATTTGGTAGATGTATGATTGATTGTACAGAGATTGTGTATGGTCAGATTGTAACGTGTATGGTGATGGAAGCTTACAGTACACTGCACATATAGCTTCACTTCAAAATTTTCAGGAATAATACAGAAAAAGTAACAATTTGCTGACCCTAGAAAAACACAAAATTCTTAACTACAGGGTAGCACAAGCAGCAGCACCCCTAAGCCTAAGCTCACAACATGATAAAAGTATATTAGTGGACTGTTTACAATCATGAATAGTCTACCTGTGGGAGGTTGTCCCCCAGCTGGACCATCCCCTGAGGTTCCAGGGATGTGTGGGATTGAAAATACTCCTTTTCCAGCTACCATACTGTTGTGAAATTTTCAGAATCACATTCCAATATATCAACAATTCTCTAGTTTATATAAATGTTGAAGAACTTGCTACATACTATGGCGAGCAGTAGGTCTGGTTTACTCCACTGTTTTACAGTTGCCCATTTAGCTACTGCCATGACAAACTGGAAATATTTAGAGTGGGATTGGGATGATCCAATTGGGAAAATATTGAACAGCACAGACCAAGGAGTTAACAATTTTTTCCCCCAGTCTTAAAGGAAGTTTTAAATTGCTTTTCAATATGTGGTTGCCATCAGTCTAAACCTGGGCAAATTCAGGCCCCAGGACCACATTCGGCCCTTTGCCAGTCCCTATCCAGCCCTCAATGACTCCACTGTCAGCATTCCACTCTGACCCTGTTCATTTCCTCACTGAGGAAGCTGACAGGCTCAGAGAGGCATGCTGACAGATGTCCATGAGGAGAGATGCATTAACTGGAAGGAGAGAGCCTGAGGAGCTGATCAGCACAGCGGGAAGGCCTGGTTCTGGTGGGAGGGCATTGCCTAGGAGACTTCCCTATGCTCTCCTGCCTCTCTGCTACCCAGCCAAGTTCTGTGTTAATGCCTGCACACTGCAAACCCCATAGGCGGTGCCACTTGTTCTTCACTCCAAGTCAGGGATCTGCAGAAATCCCTGCTGTACCAATCTCAGGCTCTCGTCTTCCAGTCATTACTTTTCAGGGCATCTGACAGACTATGAGGAGGAGTTATGTCGCCACCTCCCCACCTGATTTCACCCTATAATGCTGCAATTGCGCTCCACTATCCAATGTATTGCACACAGTTGCGGCACAGCCCCATTGAGCTCAGTGAGCAAATTTGACAAGTGGCGCCAAGTTAAAGCAGAGTTCCACCCATTTAAAAGTCATCAGCCTCAAAAAGTGTAACTGCTGACTTTTAACAGACAGACACTCACCTGTCCCACGGTCCAGCGAAGCCTTGCTCCTCTCCCCTGCCTCTCCACATTGTAAGTGTGGGCGCTCGGCTGTGACAGCTTGCGGCTTCACAGCCGGGGTGTGCACTGTGCATGCACAAGTCATGCTGCGCTGTCTAGAATGGCCGGCAATCTTCTGGGACTTGTGACGTGTCCCAGAAGATTGCAGGGAGGGAGGGGAAGAGGTAAATTTCCGCTCGGTGCCACTGTGCCAGGAGAGGAAGTGGGAGCTGGGTACCTATCAAAACCAGGTACCTGTCACCCCCCCCACCTGAAAAAAAAATCCATGCCAAATGTGGCATGTCAGGGGGTCACGAGTGCTTAAAAGGTAAGTTCCATTTTTGGGTGGAACTCTGCTTTAAAAATGGCACAGCCGCGAAGCAGAGCTGCGGTCTGGCTGTTTTTCTACATTTTGGTAAGTGGCAGTAAAACACCCCCCAGACCGCCTGGCCCTCCACAACAGTCCCTGTTTCTCATGTGGCCTCTTGGTAAATTAATTGCTCACTCCTGCACCAGACTACACCACAAAATGTTTATAAGTGCCAACCTCTGGGCAGTTTCCAAAACAGTCAGGTGAGTAGGAAAGGAAGCTTTTATTCAGTCTGAAAAGGGTATAATATCATTGACTTAAGAGCTTATAGGTGCGTTCCCTAATATGCACTTTTTGTAAAATACCTGAGCTTATACTGACAAACATTGCTGTATTTTAAAAATTCCTCCACTGAGTAAATGAATGGTACTGCACTGTTTTACACCTTAGCACTTTGAGTATGCTTTCGGTAAGTTCTGTGAGAGTCCTTGCATGTATTGCAATCTATTCATTATTAGAATTTGTTTAGTAAGCAGCACCTTTAATATCAGTAAGAGAGGCATGTAACCTTCTTGGTTGGCCCATAGATAGCCCATGGCTACCTGTTGCAAGGCAGATAGCCAAATATTTTTTCCTTTGCTCAAGGGCATGGTTTATTATAGTTTTGAAGACTTTAACCTCAAGTGTTTTGGGCTGACTAAAGGAGAACCAAAGTCAGTGTCCACGCTTGGTTGGAATTTCCTTCATACCATGGTAGTGAAGTTCAAAGCAAGGAAAAGGCAAAAGAGAAAATGATGGTATTGATAGACTGTCTTTGGAAGTGTATATAAAAGAGTGTTAGCTGGGCTTTTACTAGTACTACAGAAAAGAATGTAAATTTAAATGAAAGTGGTAAGCAGCCCTCATGAACAAATCCAAGAATACCCCAAGAAAGAAGAAAAACAGGATGCACGTTACAGCCTTATATAGTAAGCTGGATGTGGCCGGACTGTATAGGAAGGCTCTAATTTAAGGAAGGTATGGATCTGCCTGTTCACTGTTATGCACTTTGTAACACAGCCATTATTTAATTGTGATTTATGGATTGTATTGCATTTTAACCTTGAGTGAGCCATAGACAGATCAAATTCTGGCTAGCTTCTGAGGAACTGTTCAAAATTTGCTTTGTGGTGGCCCCCGCCCAACATCCTTGACTGAAAACCTAAGGTGCCAGACAGAAGATTGTCAGCCAAACAGCTCCTGCATCCAATTAGATACAGCCACTGTTCAGGTATTTTGACAGCTGGCATGGTCAGTTGTCAAAATACAAAAGTGGGCGATTTATTCATCTGTGCTGTGTACCGTGGATGGAGGCATCTGTTAGATGTCTGAACATTCAGCTTCCAGGCTGAACACAAAAAATCAACTTTAGCACAAAATATATCTTTAGTTAGTTCCTAGTAAGTGAATTTGTGTGTATTGACATTTTACTGCTCTTTGTAATTGTTTTTATTTATTTTTTTTTTATGGAGAACCTTTGTTATAGGTAAGAGCATCTCTTTCATATTTTCTATTGCATTACCTGGGAATTATTGCAGAAATGTTTAAGTAAAAATTTGCAAAGCATTGCAAGTGTCAAGACCATGCTCACACTACATACTGTATGTCAAGCATGCTTCTCTTCCTGTTTTCTAGTCATCAAAGTGAAACAGAACTATTTTATGTATTTGATTTCTGTAAAGCTGTACAGTTTTACGAAGCAATTTTTCTGATATATATAATAAGACCATAGACTCTCCATATTTTTCTAATGCAAATTTTTAAGCCTGTGTGTGTACCTAGATTTATTACAAAAATGCTTTTAAAATATTCCACGTGTTTGCTATGTCAATAACACTCATATGATTTGTGATGCATAAAAGAGTAGATAGGAGCAAGGTATTACACTTTTATCTATGCGAACATATTCTCAATTCTAAGAAATACAAAAAAAGTGTTACTTTATAAGCCTTATTATCCCACTGCTATCACTGGATGATAAATGGGAAACGATCGTTGACATTTTTTTTACATAAAAAGCTGTGTTTTTTATAGATTCGGTGAAAATAAACTGCCAGTTACAGTGTGTACACCTCTTCCTTCTCTTTATTCTAGAATGTGTTTTTCAAGAGTGGGAATTCTTAAATGCTTCCTTAAGGACTTGCTGAGTGTTGCATGGCTACTTTCTGTCCCTCAATATCAAGGAGCTGCTATTAGGATCTGCAATGAAGTAGAAGCGATGTGAATTTAGTCACTGGTGTTGTGTGTTTGGCATGAGGATAGAAAGTCAATTATTTGCTTTCACCGTAGACATTTTCTGATGTGCTGCCCTGCACAGTAAAAGCTTTACCAGGCCGAGCTTTTAATATTTTAGCAAATTGCCCAATCGGGTTTGGTTTTACGCAACTGACGGCCTTTAAAGATTCAACAGAGTGTCGCTTTAGAGTGGGATGTCTACTCCCCCCCCCCACTTCACCCGTCACATAGAATACAAGACTTTAATTCTAGACAACAGTGAGCGGCTTCTGATGACAATCACATATGCGCTGAAAAAAAAAAACAAGTTTGTTCTTCATGGTTATGAAAGAGAGAAGACATGGTGAATACATATTAACCCTTCACTGTCACAGTAAACCAGCAGCCACTTAAAATGACGATATTTCTACATCCACAATTGAAATAAAAAGAATATAATGTGTATTAAATAATAAAAGTGCACACAGCAATAATGGGTAGTAACTCTCTTATAAATTAATATCCACACTTACAAAAGCCGGAGTAGAAAACTCAATAGGACTAATTGAAACAATTTACCTTGATCGGTATATGCAATTCACATCCCAAAATCGGGAGTCACAAATAATTTACATGGGAAAACATTCCTGCTAAAGGCATATTTAGAATACCGGCATCTTGCACTGTCTGGACGTTTAACATTGCAAACTAGTACCTAAATTGGCACTAGACCTATAGGTAACCAACAATAATCATAAATGGTTACAAGTGCCAGAACCACTTCTGGTATGACCAAGTGGTATAACCAGCTTGTGATTGATATTATGCATTACTGCATGCTACATTTCATCACTGTATACATTTTTTTTTTGCAAGAAATTATCACAAAACTATATCATTGCTGGAGACAGGTGGGTGTGAGATGGATAACTCCATATGCAAAACTGAAATTTTACTTCTCAGGACAAAATATTTCAAATAACCAAACAAGACACCGACCAGATATCTGACACCGACAGATATGCCCTTGCTTGTTTGCTTACAGACATTGCGGTGCTAACAGAAGCTGTGAGTCAGAGTTGACACAAATACAGAATTTCCTGAGCATGCCTTTTTTTTCCTGTATCCAACTTAAGTTTAAAGCGTTTGTACAAAAAAAAAAAAAAAATCTTTTTTAAAATAACAAAGCATGTCATACTTACCTGCCCTGTGGTTTTGCACAGAGCAGCAACGATCCTCCTATTCTCAGATCCCCTGCCAGTGCTCTGGGCTGCTCCCCTTTGCTGAATACCCCCATAGTAAACCCCTTGCTATGGGGGCAGTAATGCGTGCTCGCTTCCGAGCTGGCTCTCTGTGTTCATAAGACAGAGAGAGTGCGGATCAGCCCCGCCCCCACTCCCACCTCACTGGCTGTGATTGACAGCAGCAGCAGCAGCCAATGACTGCTGCTGCTGCATCTCAGCCAATGAGGAGTGAGAGATCCAGGAAAGCCTCAGCTTTCATGCACATCGCTGGACCAAGAAGGGGCTCAAGTGAGTATTAGAGGGTCTGTGGGGGGAGCAACACACAGAAGGTTTTTTAGCCTTCATGCATAGAATACAGACGCGATAGAGGAAAAGCCGATACACGGCTTTTCCTGTTTACTCTGTGTTTAGTTGTGATTGGACACGGCTGATCACGTGGTAAAGAGCCTCTGTCAGAGGCTCTTTACCTAGATCGGAGTTGCGGTGTGTCAGACTGACACACCACAACACCAATTGGCACGCTTGCTTGTTATCCTGCTGGCCGTCATATGACGCCCAGCCGTCATTCTGCTATAAGCCAGGCGGGAAGTGGTTAAAATGGTTGTAAACCTCTGTTATGAAATATTAACAAAGAATATCCCTCTATAGTGTGTACTTGTCTCAATCCAGAGCACTAACAGTCTTTTCTGTCTGCTGTCTCATGCCTAAGCTATATGTAAGGCAGAGTCACATCTGACAGGTTTTCCTGACAGCAAGAGGTAAAAAGGTGACAGGCAAGGAAACTCAAACACACAGCCTGTGACTTACAGCTTCAGCTCTGTTCCTGTGTCCTGTGTGAAATTCTGTGTCCCTTCCCTTCAATCAGCACACCTCTCTGAGCTCTGTGGTGTAATTTCAGCTCCCCACCCTTTGCTTTCTGACTCAGCTCAGACAAGCTGTATAAAATCTGGACTTTGAACAGCTGAAGAGAGGAGAAGATTGCAGAAAGACAGATACAACTTATGTAGGAGGATTGGTTTAATCTGTGTATCACCTGAGGCCAGTCTCTTCACTGGGTATGCAAGGCTTTTATGTAAATATACACACTTTGGGATCTATTTATTAAAAAATGCATGGCCATTCATCCAGTGAATCTGTGCACACAGTTCTTTATTTTGAACAAAAAATTTTGTTTTATAAGATATTTTTTTCTTCTGAATGAATAGTCCTATTCTTTGCAATAGTGAAATAGCGCATTATGGCTTCTGGATGGAGCTATGAAACATAGGAAATACATGTGTCTTTGTAACAAGAGATACAATGTAACAATTCTAAAGAACGCTAGAGGGAATTAGCAACTAGTTGTAACCAACAGAATTGTATCTCCTGTTATAAACAACATTTGTTCAGAAGAGTAAATAGTCTAAACAACAACTGCTCAATTCACACAGAATGAATGTACAGGTGCATCTCAAAAAATTAGAATATCAAAAAGTTATTTTATTTCAGTAATTCAATTAAAAAAGTGAAACTCTATTGTTATATAGATTTATTACACACAGAGTGATATATTTCAAGCCATTCTTTCTTTTAATTTTGATGATTGTGGCTTACAGCTAGTGAAAACCCAAATTCAGTAGCTCAGAAAATTAGATTATTACATAGGACCAATAAAAAAAGTAGTTTTAATACAGAAATGTTGGCTTACTGAAAAGAATGTCCATGTACAATATAGTATGCACTCAATACTTGGTTGGGGCTCCTTTTACATGAATTACTGCATCAATGCGGCGTGGCATGGAGTTGATCAGCCGCCGCAACTGCTGAGGTGTTATGGAAGCTCAGGTTCAGCTCATCTGCATTGTTGGGTCTGATGTCTCTCATCTTCCTCTTGACAGTATCCCACAGATTCTCTATGGGGTTTAGGTCAGACGAGTTTGCTGACCAATCAAACACAGTGATACCATTATCATTAAACCAGGTATTGGTACTTTTGGCAGCGTGGGCAGATGCCAGGTGCTGCTGGAAAATGAAATCAGCATCTTCAAAAAGCTGGTCAGCAGAGGGAAGCATGAAGTGCTCTAGAATTTCCCGGTAGAGGGCTGCGCTGACTTTGGACTTGATAAAACACAGCGGACCAACACCAGCAGATGACATGGCTCCCCAAATCATCACTGACTGTGGAAACTTCACACTGGACCTTGTGCAATTTGGATTCTGTGCCTCTCCACTTTTCCTTCAGACTCTGAGACCTTGATTTCCAAATTAAATGCAATATTGACTTTCATCCGAAAAGACAACTTTGGACCACTGAGCAACAGTCCAGTCCTTTTTCTCCTTAGTCCAGGTAAGATGCTTCTGAAGTTGTCTCTGATCAGGAATGGCTTGACACAAGGAATGCGACAATTGTAGCCCGTGTCCTGGATACATCTCTGTGTATGGCGACTCTTGAAGCACTGACACCAGCCGTAGTCCATTCCTTGTGAATCTCCCCTAAATTCTTGAATGGCCTTTGCTTCACAATCCTCTCAAGGCTGCGGATATCCCTGTTGCTTGTGCACCTTTTTCTACCACACTTTTCATTCCACTCAACTCTCCATTAATATGCTTGGAGGCAGCACTCTGTGAACAGCCAGCTTCTTTAGCAATCACCTTTTGTGACTTACCCTCTTTGTGGAGGGTGTCAATGACTGTCTTCTGGACAACTGTCAAGTCAGAAGTCTTCCCCATGATTGTGTATCCTAGGCTCAGGAAACCTTTACCGGTGTTTTGAGTTAATTAGCTGATTAGAATGTGACACCATGAGTCTACAATATTGAACTTTTTTATCAAAAATTAAAACAAATAACAGCTTGAAATATATCACTCTGTGTGCGTAATGAATCAATTTAATATATGAGTTTAACTTTTTGAATGGAATTGCTGAAATAAATAAACTGTTTGATGATATTCTAATTTTTTGAGATGTGCCTGTATATTCAGATTTACTGGATTTTTTTATAAACAGGCTGCTTTGCGTAACATTTCAGTAACAATCAGTTTATATTTCATCAGGGACACAATTCTATATTAGGCATCATCTTACAGTTTAGCTAAGTAAATAGATGGAAGTTTTTCCTTTGTTAATTCTGAAGCTCATTTCCTCTCTATATATATATCACTTTTTACATACTGTAAATGGGTTTGGCACAATTTAGCTATATTTATATAGCATGGAGACATGATGCTACAGAACATGAGGAACTGATCTATCACTGTAACTTCTTAATGTTTCAAATGTTAAATGATTACATAGTTGGGCACACAAGAAACCTGATAAAAGTAAGTTTTTTCAAACATGGCAGATGTTAAAATGATTTTAAACATTTCATATTTTTATTCTTTTTTCTAAAATAATAAACATGCTATACTTACCTGCTTTGTGCAATGGTTTTGCACAGAGCAGCTCCAATTCTCCTTTTCTGGGGTCCCCCACCGATGCTACTAGCTCCTGTTCTTCTCTTGATGCCCCACTGTGTGTGTCTATTGACCCCCCCCCCCGGCTCTGCTCACAGAACTTGATTGACAGCTGCTGTCAAGCCTTCTGAAAGAAGAAGGGAGAGAACAGCAGCACTGTTGCAGATGGGCACAGCGCTGGATTGAGATTGGGCTCAGGTAAGAATTTCGGAGGGGGGAGCCAACATGGAAAGGTGTTTTGCCTTAATGCAGACAATAAGGTTAAAAAAACTAAAACCTTTTACCTTCACAACCACTTTAATGGATGGAATTACTGATCTTTCCAAACATGATCAAAGCTGGCATGAACTGCTTGAAACACAACCCTACAGTGTTAACTAAATTAAGATAAAACCTAAAACACTACTTTAAACTCAGAGAGCAAAGCAAAGAGGGAGAAGTGCCAGAAGGCAACCCAAAAAAGCCTGCCTGAAGGACATAGAGCCTGCAGCTAAACCACAAATCTTACTTGGAGAGGAGATACACATAGGGACCTGCATAATAGAGAAGAGATCTGTGAAATATCAAAACACATCCTGTCTCTGACACTGCAGCCCCGTAGTTCATGTCTGCTATGAAGTAAATGCATATAAAATACAAAAGTGTGGCCCTAGCCTCATTCGTTAGTGTCACCTCTTCTTGCAGATCAGTAGAGGAACTATGATGGTGTGGTGGAGAAAAGGTTAAAAAAAAAAAAAAGATAAGTATATACTAAAGACATTTACAGTGTAAAAGAATTGAAATTACTAAGCTCACACACACAGTCTCACTTATTAACTTTAAAAAGCTAAAGTTAGTAAGCATGAAAAAAAATGCAAACACTTCATACTCAAGGCTCGATACTAATTTGCAACTTTACCAAGTATAGAGTAATGTACATGATTCTCCACAACTAAGACAGCAAAAGGAAGAAGTCAATATAATCAGTAGCATTTTTGTCTTACCTCTAAATTATTTTTCTTGGGAGTACACTATAGGACACAGGATAGTATCCTGAAACCCTGGGTTCATTGGCTATTCCTCCATGGGTGCAATAATGTGTGCTGGGTGCATGGGCCCCAAGGATGGTGCAACTGCAGCTGTGCTTGTCACTCACAGTGTTAAGATCCATCCTGCATTTGTGTATTGCAGGAAAGGAGAAAGTCCTGATAGAACGCTGGGAGCAGGTCAAAACAATGCTGGGGCCCAGTAAGGTTATCATTGTCCCTGTTTCTTGGGGCAGGAGGATTGTAATTGGTCACCAAACAAACTCCACCCACTAGACCCAGAAAGAGGAGGAAGAGAGCTGATACTGCAGACAGAGCATAACACAATGAGTCTAGGGGACAGGGAGAATAGCGGTAAGCTGTGCAGTGGAGGCATGTTCAGCTATACTATGGGACAAAGGGTGATTTACTTGACCTCAGCACTCAGCTACATTTACTACTGATCTCTAAACTCTGCATTATTCACTACTGAACCCTGAACTCTGCATCACTTACTACTGATTTCTGAATACCGGGCCACTTACTACTGACCCCTGAATTATTTAATACTAACCACTGAATGGGTGACCCCATGTCCAATGCTGGGCCCTAGCCCCTCCAATGTATCTCAGAGGATACTGTGCTGTTCATACTCTATTCAATACTGCCTTTTACCCTACTATACAAGCTGTCTCAAACTCTACTTAACCACACCCTTTTAAGGCATTTCCAGTATTTATTGCAGTAAAAACCATTACCACTTTTGCCATGGTGCACTGTGCGCAATGCATTTTCTTTTTCTCATGTAAGGGAGCCCAACTTATAATCCTGCACACAGATCCACTGCTTTCAGAAAGCTTCCCTAATTGGGTTATACCGACACCTTCAGGACAACTCAGTATTTTAGCTAGGTGTGACAAAAGTGTATCATAAGAACAGAGGGGAGAAACCTGTCTCATAAAGTATGCTAAGGATTTTACAGGTAGGACAACAGCAAACAACAAACAAGTGAACAAAAAGCTAATGGACCCACAAGGGAAAAAACAAAAGTTTATCAATGGTTGCATGAGGGAGTCTTCAGTACCATCTGAAGAACCTTTAGACCAATGCCAGCATCAGCTGGGGCCTAAACATCCACCTGGTAAAACGCAATGAACATGTGAACAGAAGACCAGGTAGCAGCCTTGCAAATCCAAGAAACAGATGCTTGATGCTGAAAAGCCCATGAATCACTGAGTTAGTGGAGTGTGTTTTATACTGGAAAGAGAGCCTTGCCCCCCAGGTCATAAGCTTGAATGATGAACTTATTCACCTAGTGATAGTGAAACAAGAAGGTGGAACCTTCAGAAACCATAAACAGTGTCAGACTAATAAAAGCGTATACCACAATGGAGAGATGTCTTTTAGGATTTTTCTGGAGCAGGACAGGGAGAGGGTAGGACAATGTTCTGGTTAAGGTGAAATAAAGAAACCACCTTGGGAATAAAATAGGTCCTGGGCTTTAAAACAAATTTGTCCTGGCGTAACATATAAAAAGGGTTATTTACAGGTTAAGGCTGCCTAGTCAACCATGTGAGTAAGGATAGACTGTTTGATATCCCTAATAGGTTTAAAGGCTGACAGAACTAGATTGGGATCCCACAGAGTCAATGGGGATTGCACAGAATAAGAGCACAAAATAACTAAATCTTATAGGACCTATGCCCTCAGGTCATGGATCTCAACATCCAGGCTGTTAAACTCTGTTAAATGGCCCATGGGACAGAAAATCTGGATGATATGAGAGGACCCAGGAATAATCCATCAGGGGCATGATGAGTAACCAGTAAAAAAAAAAACTCACTTTGGCTAGCTTGGTGCAACGAGAGTTACTGGAACACTCTCCATCTTGGTCCTACAGAGTAACTAAGGCATCCACAGTGAAGGCAAGAGTTACCCTGGACCTGGAGAAAAACCTGTCGAGTTTGTTTTTGAACTTGGATGCCTCTTTGACAGAGGTCTAAAAGCACCTTGGAGTGAGGAGACCACTCTCAGATGACCTTGCCAATAGGGTTAAAGGGACAACCTAGTCATTCTGAGCTCCAGAACATAGATTGGGAGACAGTTTCCTCAACTGACCAAGTCCCTTGCTCAAAGACTGAGCCTGCCTGTCCCACATCACATATGTTAAACAGTCCCACAGGTAGCCACCGCTACCTGTGGGGCTGAGGTAAATGTTCAGGTGCTCACCCCAAAAAAAAAAAAATCCATACAAATCCAAAACTGGTATAGAGGGTTTTCCAGAGGAGATGGGACAAAACAACAGTTGAACTACAACTTGATGAAATGATGAAACGATTTTCTGAACATGGCTAATCAATAAAACTCTTCCAGTAACAGAGACAACGAGTAGCGAATACTGGAGAGTCCCTGTTGTGTCCCCGTGACAACATCCCACAAAGTCAAATCTTTTTTCCAGTTTGAAAGATCTCCTGATGTACAAAGAATTACCATCCATTACTAAAACATCCACCTGGCTCACTCCTGGCAAACCTAGCTGTTACAGTTGTCCAGATTTTAAAACACAAACTCATGTATCAGAATATCAAGAAAAGTAATATATACTAGCTTTGCTGTCCCTGCAGTCTGTACTATATAGGCAAAACTATCACCTTTTTTAGGGATACGTTCAACAACCACAGATCTGCCATCTGCCAGGTAATTGCTTCCCAGACTTCTTACCAACTGGTGGCACGCCACTTTTTGGAACAGAATCATTCTATGCCAGCCATAAAGTGCATGCTGATTGAACATGTCCCACCGTTACCTAGGGAGGTGACAGCCATCACCTGCTGTTACAAAGGGAAAGCTGATAGATCCATAAATTACAAACTGTTGCCCCTAAGGGGCTTAATGAACAGCTAAGCTTCAGTTGCTTTCTGTTATCCTTTAGAACTTCTTTGTGACTACATATTGGTGCTTTTGGCACCCTGATGCATGGAGAAATGATGAGAACAGTTAGTGGTATATATGCTCCCTGACTAAATTTATATCCAGTCGATGGCCCTCTTTAAACTTATGCCTTCTGACCCTGATCTGTTTAGCAAACTCTTTGACAAATACAGTATGTATTAATTGCCATGTTTTGCCCTTGTCTGCCATTAATGTGCTATGTAAGACCAACTCTTCTGTGTGCCAAGGCCCTTTTTCTTTAATGGAAGCCTTGCTAGGTTTCCATACCCACTCCGTTTGTTTGGGATGGCATGTTCTTTTTTCATTGGTGTTAGTCTTGGGGTTTTCTAACAATCATTCCTACTTTGAATCCTCAGGCATCTTCTATCTGGTTGTAGAGTATCGATTTACATTATGTACTTTAGTATGTATTCCTATCTTTGTGCACTGTTGGTGTTCTCTGTGGATATATTGTCTTTTGTCCTGTGTGGGGTCCTATTCAAACTCTTAGGCTTGGTTACTTTTGGCACATTTGTGGCGTTTGGTCTCGTGTGGTGTTTTTTTTTAATATATTGCTATGTTATCCTAGTGCATCAGGTGGTGTTTTATTTTTATGTCACGTTATTAATTATGGATGGTCTGTTCCTGCCACCTTGTGTTTGCCTTTGTTTTGCAATGGCAGCCATCTTGTGAGTGTTTATAATAATATGCTTTTTTTTTTTTTTTTTCAATTTTACTGCATGTGCCATTTTTATGCTGGAGATATTTCTGGATAGTTTTTTTTAAGCTAGGATGTTGTATATTTTGTTTTTTTTGATGGACTATTGTAATTTTTTTTCTGTGTGTGATCTTTCCTTGACCTCTATCCTGTGTCTTTTTTAGTGATGTCATCACTAGGGGGTGTTGTTGGTGGGCGGGACCTGGAGTTTATTGGCCTGTTCACTTTAATTTTGTAGTGTCTTGAGAAGGATGGACTGAGCTTTGAAATGTCAACAATAAAAACGCTGATGTTTTGATCTATCTCCTCTACAAGACCCGTGTGTGCCTCTATACCAGTTTCCCTCAGAAGAAGGTCATCCAAATATCCAACAAGGATGCTCTGAGATCAAAGCAGAAAAAAAAACAGGGTTAGCACTTTTTTTTGAATACCCGAGGTGCAGTGGACAGACCAAAGGGTAATGTTGAGTATGTTGCATGCCCACAGCAAAACACAGATAGCGTTGATGTGCCGGAAAGATGAGGATGTGCAAGTATGTAGCCATGATGTTCACAGATGCAAGAACATGTCCTGGGTGGTGGGAAGCAATGACTTACCAGGTTAACTATATATGGAATATCTGAAATCAAAGAAATTTTCTGAGAATTATTTGATCCCATATTTTGCAGATATTTACTTTCACTTTGGGAACAGCAGACAGGTTGGAACAAAAATCCTGGAAGCTCTCTCCTCCTGGGACAATTGTTATGGCTCCTTGGGAAAAAAGCTGCCCCAGAGCAGAATGGATGTCCACCAATCTGATGAGATGCTGGTCTGCACAAAACAGGGTGGAGGCAAAGACTGAAATTCTAGTTTGTGGTACATGGAAACAACATTCTGGAACCAAGCATCTGGGATGTCCTGAAACAAGAGGACAGTGATGGCCAAAAGACATCCCCTACTTTTACAATTGAGGGTACTCTATTATTGCTAGGAGGACTGTCCCTGACCTTGGGGGATCCAAGTTTCAGGGCCTATGGCGGAACTGGATTCCAGGCTTTGCCTTGGACAGGAAAGCTTGGGAGAAAACGAAAGGAGTTTTTTTGTTTTTGCTTCAGGACCAGAGGCTTTACAGTTTTTGTCCTCTTTTTCTGGGGCAAATGGATTCTCTTTCCCCCTGCAATTTTCTTGAAAATATGTGTCCAGGGATTCTCCAAAAAGGCGGTCCCTGGAGAAAGGCATCCCAGAGAGATGCTTCAGACAAACAGCGACAGTAGGAATGCAGAGGGAGGGGGGACATGTCAGGCTCTGCATTTCCAGCCAAGACGATCAGCTGTCTCTTACAAAAATATTTTTTGGATTGGCTGTGGCAGGAGGGAGGGGGGAAGGTCAGAACACATAACTATGATTAGAAAGAACCTAGAAAGATGGGACAAAGTAAACATGTACAATGTCCCATATGGAACAGAACTATAGCAAAAATGATGATGATATTTCTTCTTTAAGAACTGAGACATTCCAAAACAAGAACATAGAAAATGTAACCTGCACTCTTATAGTGCAGCTAAAACTTAGCTAGAAAAACAATGGAAGTCCTATAAAGTACCAAATAGATCAGAAATGTTATTCTCCCTTGGGACCTAGGTCGACAGGATTTGGACTTGTGTCAATGGCATCAGTTTAAGATGCTTCTGAGATTGAGAACTAATTGACAGGTGCATTTTACCTGGAGTTGACCTCATTCTGGCCAACATTTGCCCTACTTTATGTGGGTTTTGCATTCTTGTTTGTTTGAAACAAAGTGCTGTTTGTTGCTATGTTTCCTATTTAAACATCTTTATTGCTTATTTAACAAAAATAGAAGTGTTGAGTTGTGTATAACAAATCTTAGCATTCTAATACAGGTGTTAAAACAGGACGACACATTTTATTTATATTCTTACTGCTTTCTCTTAGTCTTCAGTTTGCCTACAACAGTTCCACAATTGTCTTTTTAAATAACAATGAAGGATAATAAAAGTGTCTCAGGCATCTGTAAAAGTGAGGCACATAAGACATCTACAAAAGATATAAAGGTCAGACATCAAACAAAAGAGATATAGAGGATATGTACCAATAATGAAACAAATAAAAATAAAATACATGAGCAATGATCATAAAATAGAGATTAGATATGTCATAATGGGGAGGAGCATTATCAAAGAACAATTAAACCATAACACCCACACTGGCGGGCATAATGGGAGTGTTAAGTAATGTAAAAGGGGAGAAAAAAAATGGAGGAGGGGAGTGGGGAAGAGTACAGCAGGGTAGACTTGTATACCTGAGAGTAATAAGTAATAACCTTAGCAATAACTGAGAAAGAGAGAAAAGCATGATCAGTAACTAGAATAAGAGCATTGTAGAAGGAAAGTAATAGGAAGCAAAAAATGGAAAAGTAGGTTAAGGAGGGTTATCCCAGGACTCGTTAGACCATGTACAAATAATTAATGGATCCCGCGTCGTTTCAAATTTTGAGTTATTATTTTGGAGGGTGCCATTGAGGCTATTATTAACCATGTTCCAGTTTAATTTCTGTTTGACGTAAGCAAGTGGTATCATAAGCTGCTTCCAGTATTTCGCAATGGTGATCCTGGCTGCCAAAATCATATAGAAGATCAACTTTGTGCATTTCTTTGGGACCTCAGGGGGTAATTTTCCACTATATGTTTTAACATACATTGGAGTAAGCTACAAAACCTACTTGCTGCATTTATGATGTTATAAACATAAGAGATTTGCATTTATTTCTTTACACTATGTACAAATGTAACATGTGTTGTGCAAAGCTTAAGATTAAAAGATTTAAAAAAGTATATTGTGCTGTATATACTACAGTCTTTAAAGAGAAATGACATAGAGGTATACATTGTTTTTGCATAGACCTCAAAAGCCACAAATAAAATCCCTACAGATGAATTTTGGAGACTTTAAGCAAACCTGTTATGCGAAAAATACAGGGGCTGCCATTACTGACCTCTTCCTGAAAATTCTAGTTGTCTGGCTGTTATTCTGACCCAGTTTAATACTGCCATAATCCCTAAACTAAAACTAATAATCAAACCAGGAGCACTCACGTGTTCCTATGTAATGCTAATTCTAGGTCAATAACTTAAAATATCGAAGCCAGTGGGTCAGAAGGGCAGCCTCTATTATCCTTCATGACCAATTTGCTAGAACTACCCACATCAAGGACAAATACATGGGTGAGTAAAATCTCAGTAATTTATCTTCTTGTTCATGATCAGCTCATTTCAAAAATATGTACAGTAAGTCAAAAAGCTTCATCACAAAGTACAGGCATACCCCACTTTTAAGTACACAATGGGGTTTATTTACTAAAGCTGGAAAGTGCAAAATCAGGCTCATTTCTGCATAGAAACCAATCAGCTTCCAGGTTTTATTACCAAAGCTTAATTGAAAGAGCTGGAGTTAGAAGCTCATTGGTTTCTATACAGAAGTGAGCCTGATTTTGCACTTTTCAGCTTTAGTAAATAAACCTTATTGTGTACTTAAAAGTGGGGTATGCCTGTAGTAGGTTCAGAACACAATAAATGGAAGCCCTTTAAATGATTCAGTATTGTTAAAAACAATTTTTTTTTTTTTACCTTTCTCGTAAATAATGCAGTCTTTAAACAGTAGTTGAAAACAATATATTTGGTGACATTCATTATTCGGTGATTAATTTTATATATGTGTGCGCACACAACAATACTATACAATATGGGGGGATATGCTGAAGGTTTAAATTTTGACTCACTGGAACCTTGTCATTCCCATCTTCCCTGACAGCACAGTCCAGCACTCAGAAGCAGACACTGGAGACAGTTCTCTTTCACAGCTGTCAGCAATGACAGTTTCTTGTCTGACATTTGGATGACTTGTGAAAAGCAGTGATACGAACATCATCAGCTAGGACAAATAATCCCTTCGGGACTAATGTGAGCTTTGGGTACTATGGATTATTGTTGACCCAAAGAGAGTATCTGTCACACACTGCCCATAGGTCCTCAGTTTACAACCTGGGTGACAAAGTAATTCAAGTACTGGACTGCATCATACATTTGTTAAAAGCTCTAAAGCTTATTGGCCAGTATATATGTAATAGATTATAACTGCAATAACAGGTGCAATGCAATAAAGTCTGACTGTCTAAAAAAAAAAAAAAGTTAGCCTGATTTGTGCTCTGCAGGATGAAAATAATATAAAGATGGATTGCGCCTAGGTTCACACTGATTGCGGGAATGAAATTGTGTGAGTTCATCGAAACTCGCACAATTTCATTCCCGCACGTCAGTCCCGACTTTGGGAGTGATTTCAGAGACATCTGTGCAGGTTTCTGCACAGATGTCAATGAAAAAGGCACCCAGAAATCAGCAAAAGTAGTACAGAAACTACTTTTGGAAACCGCTGTGGTGCCACAAATGCGGCATCGCACTGTTTCAGATGCTGCCATTGCTGCCAATTGCCACCAATTTGGCATGCGATTTGACATGTCAAATCGCATCAATGTGAACCAGGGATTAAGGCTACTTTCACACTGGTGCGGTGCCGACATTAGCGGTAAAGCACCACTAGTTTTAGCAGTGTTTTCCAGCTGTAATAGCGGCGCTTTTAACCTCGCTATCGGCCAAAGAAAGGGTTAAAAGCCCCCGTGTTGCGGCGCTGCCAAAGCGATTTGCAGGAGCTTTGGCAACACTGTCCATTTATTTCAATGGCCCCAAAGATGCTGCTTGCAGGACTTTTTTTTCCCAGTCCTGCAAGCACACTGCCCCAGTGTGAAAGCACTTAGGCTTTCACACTGGGGAGGCATGAGAGGCGCTTTTCAGGCGCTATTTTTAGTGCTAAAATGCCTGAAAAAGCACCCCAGTGTGAAAGAGGTCTTAGTGGTTGTGGTTTATGGTGCAGGAATGTTTGTCATCAAGTTTACAGTCACCTGTTCATGCCAAAAAATATTTTTAAATACTGAAAGTTAAAAATAAATTTACCAATGTACCTGTAATTTCAGTCTAGTCCTGAGCATTTAGCGAATACAACCCCTAATCACTAAAACTAACCTAAGACTTAACATTAAGGCTGAAACCTTCAGTATGCACTTCCCCCAACAGCCCCCCTAATACTTACCAAAGCCTGATTTCGATCCAGCAATGTGCACGAAAGCAGCTGCTCTCCTGGGTCTCTGCCTCCTCACTGGCTGAGAGAGAGCAGTGGGAGCCACTGGCTCCCGCTGCTAATTACAGCCAGTGAGGACAGAGCAGGGGAGGCCGAGCCTGGTACTGTGTCTCTTATGGAGCAAGCATGTACGTGTGCCCCCATAGCAAGCGGCTTACTATGGGGGCACTTGGAGAAAAGGAGGAGCCAGGAGCACCAGCGGGGGACCAAAGAAGAGGAGAATTGCGGCTGCCCTGTGCAAAACCAGAGCAGGTAAGTATAGGATGTTTGTTATTTTAAAAAAATTATAACATTTAATATCAGTTTTGTTTTGTATGAATGTGAACTGACCCTTTAATGGATCTGAATGGAGATATTACTTGACCGTAGGGTTTTTCTTTTATTTGCACAGTTTACCTTCATCACATGGAACCAGGAAATATAGTACGATGTACAAACTTTTTTCACTGGGAACAAAAACTGTTCTAAGTAGCAAAAACTTTAAATATTTAAGAGGGCAGTCTAACTAGTTGCATACTTTAATCATGCTACACACACCCAAAAAAAACAGCCTAAATCAGTGTTTATAAATAACACTGCTCAGAGGGGAATATACAAAGATACAAAGCAACATATTGTTACTCTTGTATCATTCTGTTCATTCAACTGAAGATCAAAGGAGTGAACTCTGATCTGCAAATGATGTGAGTTAAAGCAACCTGACAAGTAAAAAAAAAAAAAAAAAAAAAAAAAAAAAAGTTTTTTTTTAATAAAAAGTTCAATAAAAAAGTTTAATCCCCATTTAAACCCTAGGTTTTTCTAATCAGCCCTAATTAATTATTCTCCTCTCTTCAACTAGTATTTTCCTGCCGATTGTTTTATTTCTATTTTATTAACAATATTTAAACATTTTTTGTTTGTGTCATCCATTAAAATTTTTACACATTTAACATTTTTACACTCCCCCCCCCCCCAAAGCACTAGCACTGTTAATAAATAAATAAATGTGTGTTTTGTTTAGTTTTGTTGAGTTTTATTGTCTAAGGATTGGGACAAAAAATTATTGTTGCAATACTATATTACTGCTAGAGGGAATTAGCAAATAGTTGTAACCAACAGAATTGTATCTCCTGTAACAAACAACATTTGTTCACAAGAGAAAATAGTCTAAACAACAACTGCTCAATTCACACAGAATGAATGTACAGGTGCATCTAAAAAAATTAGAATATCATCAAAAAGTTAATTTATTTCTGTAACTCAATTCAATTCGAAAAATGGTTAATTGCACACAGTGACACATTTCAAGCATTTCTTTCTTTTAAATTTTGATGATTATGGCTTACAGCTGCCCAAAATTCAGGATCTCAGAAAATTAGATTATTACATAAGATCAGTAAAAAAAATTTTAATACAGAAATGTTGGCTTACTGAAAAGCATGTCCATGTACAGTATAGTATGCACTCAATACTTGGTCGTGGCTCCTTTTGTATGAATTACTGCATCAGTGTGGCGTGGCATGGAGGTGATCAGCCTGTGGCACTGCTGAGGTATTATGGAAGTCCCAGGTTGTTTTGATAGCAGGCTTCAGCTTGTCTGCATGTGGGTCTGGTGTCTTATCTTCCTCTTGACAATACCCCACAGATTCTCTATGGTGTTTAGGTCAGGCAAGTTTGCTGGCCAATCAAGCACAATGATACCATTATCATTAAACCAGGTATTGGTACTTTTGGCAGTGTGGGCAGGTTCCAAGTCCTGCTGGAAAATTAAATCAGCATCTCCATAAAGCTGGTCAGCGTAGGAAAGCATAAAGTACTCTAGAATTTCTTGGTAGAGGGCTGTGCTAACTTTGGACTTGATAAAATACAGTGGACCAACACCAGCAGATGAAATGGCTCCCCAAATTACTGACTGTGGAAACTCTACACTGGACCTCATGCAACTTCGAATCTGCGCCTCTCCACTCTTCCTCCAGACTCTGGGACCTTGATTTCCAAATGAAATGCAAAATGTACTTTTATCCACAAAGAGGACTTTGGACCACCGAGCAACAGCCCAGTCCTTTTTCTACTTAGCCCAGGTAAGACGCTTCTGATGTCTCTGGTTCAGGAGTGGCTTGACACAAGGAATGTAACAGTTGTAGCTCATGTCCTGCATACATCTGTGTGTGGTGGCTCTTGAAGCACTGACACCAGCCGTAGTCCACTACTTGTGAATCTCCCCCAAATTCTTGAATGGCCTTTGCTTCACAATCCACTTAAAGCTGCAGTTATCCCTGTTGCGTGTGTACCTTTTTCTACCACACTTTTTCCTTCCACTAAACTTTCCATTATTATGCTTGGATACAGCACTCTGAACAGCCAGCTTCTTTAGCAATGACCTTTTGTGACTTAAGCCTCGTACACACGTTCGGATTTCTCGCAGACAAAGCCTCGCACTTTTGTCAGAAGGGAGTTGGCCCAAAACATGTCTTGCATACAAATGGCACACAATTGTCGGCCAACAAACACGAACGTAGTGATGTACTAGACGTACTACGAGACGATAAAGAGGAAGTTCAATTGTCATGCGCCACCCTTTGGGCTCCCTCTGCTAATTTCGTGTTAGTAGAATTTTGGTGAGTATTGATTTGCGCTTTTCATTTAGTGCTTTTCTGTTTCTGAACGGCCGTTCGTCAACCAGCCATGTTGCGGAGCCAGAGGAGATAACGTGTTATTTATTATTGGCCTTGGAGTTATTGCTTTGACCCAAGTCCAGTCCAGGAACAGGAGGAGGAGGATTTCATGGACCAAAAATTGGCTGCTTTATTAATCGTGACCAATTATGTCATATGCCTTTGCTGTGGGAGCTCTAGGAGAATAATCCGGATGATTTTTGGATTAATCCCCGGATGACAGACCCCTGCTGTCACCAACTCTTGGCATTGTTGATCCCCTATATTAAGAAGCAGGACACATGCATGAGGCTTTTATTTTATTTTTTGGTTGAATAATAATGATTTGATTTGTTATTTTTTCTATATTTTTGAATGCATAGGATGCACTTTTTGGTTAAGTTCTATTGGCAGATAGCATGTCTAATTTTATTTGTTTTCTTTTTTTAATGCACAATAAAAAAAAATTGTGGCGAATAATACTTGGCTGTTTTACTTCAAATGATAGTTTGGGAGTAGGCAGTTACATTTTAAAAAATCCAATGTAAAATTAAAAAGGAACACCAACATAGTTTTATCTTTGATCTTAAAAACTACGGGATAATGGTGCTGTGGTAACTTGCACCAAAAAAAATAAGCATAATATTATTATTATAATATAATAATAATATTATTATTATATAATAATATTATTCTTGATATCACTAGAAAAAAAAGCCTTTGAAAATTCATTTGTAATAACTCCATCAGTATCACCAGCAAAGCAGCTTCATTATTATCCCATTAAAGAAGAAGAGAATGTGCGCTGCATTTCCAGATTTCATAATTTGCAAAGCCACGAATGTTAATTCTCCATTACGAACACTAGTTTACAAGCTTCTGGCTCGCCTTTGCTTCCGAGCATGCATGTTTGTACTTTGGACTTTTGTTCGACGGACTTGTGTACACACGCTCAGAAAATCCAACTGACCGTTGTCCGCGGAAAATTTTAAAGCCTGCCATCCAACATTTGTCCGTGGAAAATCCGTCAATTGTCCGATGGAGCGTACAAACGGTCTGATTTTCTGCCAACAGCCTGTCATCACACTCCGATCGTGTGTATGAGGCTTTACTCTCTTTGTGGAGGGTGTCAATGACTGTCTTCTGGACAGCTGTCAAATCAGCAGTCTTTCCCAGGATTGTGTAACTACTGAATCAGACAGAAATCGTTTAGATGCTCAGGAAACCTTTGCAGGTATTTTGAGTTAATTAGCTGACTAGTGTGGACACCATGGGGTTATTTACGAAAGGCAAATCCACTTTGCACTACAAGTACAAACTACAAGTGCAAAGTGGACTTGGAAGTGTAGTTGCTGTAAATCTGAGGGGTAGATCTGAAATGAGGAGAAGCTCTGCTGATTTTATTACCTAATCATATGCAAGCTAAAATGCTGTTTATTTTCCTTGCATGTCCCCCTTGGATCTGCAGCGACTACACTTCCAAGTGCACTTTCAGTGCAATTTCAAGTGCAGTTTGCACTTATAGTTTGCACTTGTAGATGACCGCCGGGTACTCGCATCGCCTCTGGGGCGAGCAGCAGGCATTCGCGCCTCCAGCGGCGTGCGCCCCTAGTGGCCACAATTAGAAACGACGTAACATGACGGTGATTTGCGCAGCTGAGCCATGTTGCCGCAGTAAAACTGCGGTGGCTGGTCGGCAATCGGTTAAAACATCTGTTTTTTCACTAGCAGTGATTTTAATAATACTTAAAGTGAAACAATAAAAATGAAATATTCCTTTAAATATCGTGCCTGGGGGTCCCCCTAGTCTGCCTGTAAAGTAGCACATTTTTCCCATGTTTATAACCGTACCGCAGCAAAAAGACATTTCTAAAGGAAAAAAACGGCGTTGGTTCCCCCCCAGTCCATACCAGGCCCTTTGGGTTTGGTATGGATATTACGGGGGAACTCCACGCCAAAATGTAAAAGAAAAAATGGCGTGGGGGTCACCCCAAAATCCATAACAGACCCTTATCCAAGCATGCAACCTGGCAGACCACAGAAAAGAGGGGGAGAGAAGAGAGCGCCCCCCTCCTGAACTGTACCTCTGACATCACAGCAGTGGGACGCCTCCCCTTCGAGGCGGAGCTTTTTGTTTCTTCTATTTTTTGGGTCCGTCGGTGCAGTGATTGAAGATGGATGGTCATCGCGGGACAAAAGGAATTGTCAAAAACTGTCTCCTGTCCTTTTTACCTTTTTGACACTTTTTTGGTGAATAGGTAGGGGTACAATGTACCTTATACCCATTCATATAGTGGGAGCGAGATCTGGGGGCCCTCTTCTTAAAGCGGGCGTAACGATTCCAATAAGCCCCCCGCTCGCAGACCCCCACAACCACCGGGCAAGGGTTCTGGGGATTAGGCCCTTGTCACCATCAACATGGAGACAAGGTGCTTTGGGGGGAACACCTAAGCTCCTTCCTCATGTTGAGGGCATGTGGCCTGGTACGGTTCAGGAGGAAGCGCTCTCACCCCCCCTTTTCCTGTGGCCTGCCAGGTTGCATGCTCAGATATGGATTTTGGGGGTTAGCCACATGCCATTTTTTAAATTTTGTTGCGGGGTTCACCTGAAAATCCATACCAGACCTGAAGGGCCTGGTATGGATTTGAGGGGGACCCCAACCTCATTTTTTTTTTAAAATTGGCATGGGGTTCCCCTTAAAATCCATACCAGACCTGAAGAGCCTGGTATGGATTTTGGGGGGACCCCCATGCCATTTGTTTTATTAAATTTTGGCACAGGGTTGCCCTTAACCACTTCAATACACTGTTATATAAGCTACACCGCCTGCACTGACTGAATATATTACGTTCGACTCGAACATCAAGCTCATCCCTACTCAACACACAGCCATTAATGTCTAAACCACTGGCAACAAAAGTGAGTACACCTCTAAGTGAAAATGTCCAAATTGGGCCCAATTAGCCATTTTCCCTCCCTGGTGTCATGTGACTCGTTAGTGTTACAAGGTTTCAGGTGTGAATGGGGAGCAGGTGTGTTAAAATTTGGTATTATCGTTCTCACTCTCTCTGGTCACTGGAAGTTCAACATGGCAGCTCATGGCGAAGAACTCTCTGAGGATCTGAAAAGAAAGAATTGCTGCTCTACATAAAGATGGTCTAGGCTATAAGAAAATTGCCAAGACCCTGAAACTGAGTTGCAGCACAGTGGCCAAGACCATATGTCATGACTCTGCAATAATACTTTCATGCCCTGTCTGTCTCATGCCCTGGTCTGTGTATCAGCCTTAGGGCATGAACTCTCACACCTGCATGGTTAAGTAATCTTCCCTCAGTTTGGCTCCACCCTAACCTCAACAGGAACCACTATTTTACACTGTGTTCTCCAAGTCTGCCTTGCCGAGCAATTATGTGTGTTTAGTTTCTTGCTTGCCGTGTGCTCTACGTTTGTCTCTGTTACTGATCTTGGCTTGTTCTTTGACTATCCCTGCCCGCTTGTTACCGTGACCTTTGGTGTGTTCTCTGTCTATCCTTGTCTGCTAGTTGTCCCGACCTTTGGCTTATCTCCTGACTATCCCTTGTTGTCCTGGGTTGCTGTTTCCTCTCTATCCTCCTGTAGCCTATCGTGAGCGTGATCTGGGAGGCCCTGGGGGCTGCGACCTGGAGCCAGTTGTAGCGCAGTCCATCCTCACAACTTGAAGCTCTGGTGAACACCTGCAGTCTCTTAGACTCCTCGCCCTGGGGAATCTTATGCTCTAGCTCCCAGTGGGATTCGTGTTGGTGCTCCAGTGGACCTGCGTTCCTGAACCAACCAGAGTTCCATCCACAGCAGTCAGCCGCAGGGTCCACTACCTTAGCGGTGCACTCCTGACTCCAACGGTGTGCATCTGTCACCTGGACTGAGGTGAGATGACACCATACAGCTGTTTAACAAGACTGGTTCCACTCAGAACAGGCCTCACCATGGTCGACCAAAGAAGTTGAGTGCACGTGCTCAGCATCATATCCAGAGGTTGTCTTTGGGAAATAGACGTATGAGTGCTGCCAGCACTGCTGCAGAGGTTGAAGGGGTGGGGGGTCAGCCTGTCAGTGCTCAGACCATACGCCACACACTGCATCAAATTGCTCTGCATGGCTGTCATCCTAGAAGGAAGCCTCTTCTAAAGATGATGCACAAGAAAGCCTGCAAACCGTTTGCTGAAGACAAGCAGACTGAGGACATGGATTACTGGAACCATGCCCTGTGTTCTGATGAGACCAAGATAAACGTATTTGGTTCAGATGGTATCAAGCGTGTGTGGCGGCAACCAGGTGAGGAGTACAAAGACAAGTGTGTCTTGCCTACAGTCAAGCATGGTGGTGGGAGTGTCCTGGTCTGGGGATGCACGAGTGCTGCCAGCACTGGGGAGCTACAGTTCATTGAGGGAACCATGAATGCCAACATCTACTGTGACATACTGAAGCAGAGCATGATCTCCTCCCTTCGGAGACTGGGCCTCAGGGCAGTATTCCAACATGATAATGACCCCAAACACACCTCCAAGACAACCACAGCCTTGCTAAAGAAGCTGAAGGTAAAGATGATGGACTGGCCAAGCATGTCTCCAGACCTAAACCCTATTGAGCATCTGTGGGGAATCCTCAAATGGAAGGTGAAGGAGCGCAAGGTCTCTCTCTAACATCTACCAGCTCCGTGATGTTGTCATGGAGGAGTGGAAGGGCCTCCGGTGAACTCTATGCCTAAGAGGGTTAAGGCAATGCTGGAAAATAATGGTGGCCACACAAAATATTGACACTTTGGGCCCAATTTTCACTTAGGGGTGTACTCACTTTTGTTGCCAGCGGTTTAGACATTAACGGCTGTGTGTTGAGTTATTTTGAGGGGACAGCAAATTTACACTGTTATACAATATGTACACTCACTACTTTACATTTTAGCAAAGTGTAATTTCTTCAGTGTTGTCACATGAAAAGATATAATTTATTTATTTTATTTATTTCAGGTACTTATATAGCTCCGTCAATTTACGCAGCACTTTACATAGACATTCACATCAGTCCTTACCCTCAAGGAGCTTACAATCTAAGGTCCCTAACTCACATTCATACATACTAGGGACAATTTAGACAGGATCCAATTAGCCTACCAGCATGTCTTTGGAGTGTGGGAGGAAACCGGAGTACAAGGAGGAAACCCACGCAGACACAGGGAGAACATGCAAACTCCAGGCAGGTAGTGTCGTGGTTGGGATTAGAACCAGCGACCCTTCTTACTGCTAGGTGAAAGTGCTATCCACTACACCACTGTGCCAAAATTTACAAAAAATGTGAGGGGTGTACTCACTTTTGTGAGATATTGTATATCTGAGGAGAGTGCATGGTGGAGTTGGGAGAGAGATGCTGCAGAACTGACTGCTAAACCTTTAGGAGGGACTAAAGGCACTGTGTTTGCTAGCCAGAGGCTAAGTGCTAGTGTTATTGTTTATATAGTCCTATGAGAGAAAAATATCTTATTTTATGTGGAATGGAAATAAAATATGAGCATGCAATTAAGTCAAAGTGATTATGCAAATGAGAAATCAATACAACTCTTCAAATGTTGTCAAAAAGGAACATGCTTCATTTACAGTCATTTGAACTATATAGCTAAAAAAATGTATTAATAAATATCTACAAATGCGAGCAAGGTATAACTACAGCAGACTAAACCAGGGATCAGCAACCTGTTGATCATGGCCATCGAAGAGGTAGATCGTGACCCGGACATGCCACCAGCTCTGGAGCATGCCTGGAACCTCTTAGATTAGAGCTTCAATCTACAACATGTAAATGAGCCAAGGGAAGTACTAATTAAGGGGTGGGGCTGGACAGGAATGAGAGAGACAATGTTTGGTGGGGCACATGCTACGATACAGGTAACTGAAGGCTGGATATGGGTAAAAAGTCAGCAGGGGGTCAGTGCCAGGAGGCAGCAGGCTGTAATGACAGGTCCTCAGTGAGGACTCAAAATATTATATATGGCTGTTGCCTACAATGCAGATGCGTGTACCTGCCAGAAATCAACATTTTGCATTATAGTGGCAGCTGCCTGAGAGGAGGAAGTAGTTATTGGCTGGGGCTGTAGATACAAAACAGGCAGCTGCTTGTTACACACTGACTGCTGCACTGTGCTTTATGTACAGTGCCTTGAAAAAGTATTCATACACCTTGAAATCTTCCACATTTTGTCATGTTACAACCAAAATCGTAAATGAATTTTATTGGGATTTTATGTGATAGACCAACACAAAGGTTTTCAATATTTTTTACAAATAAATATCTGAAAAGTGTGGCGTGGATTTGCATTCAGCCCCCGAGTCAATACTTTGTAGATCAACCTTTTGCTGCAAATACAGCTGCAAGGCTTTTGGGGTATGTCTCTACCAGCTTTGCACATCTAGAGAGTGAAATTCTTGCCCAATCTTCTTTGCAAAATAGCTCAAGCTCTGGCAGATTGGAGGAGAGCGTCTGAACAGCAATTTTCAAGTTTTGCCAGAGATTCTCAATTGGATTTAGGCTACTTTCACACTGGGGCGGGCAGACAGCGGTGGTAAAGCTTTACCATCCTTTTAGCGGTGCTATTCGGCCGCTAGCGGGGCACTTTTAACTACCACCAGTGATTTCAATGGGCAGGAGCGCTGTAGGAGTGGTGTATACACCGCTCCTACAGCTCTGCAAAGATGCTGCTTGCAGGACTTTTTTTACCACCCTGCAAGCACACTGCTCCAGTGTGAAAGCAACCGGGCTTTTAAACTGGAGAGACAGCAGAGGCTCTTTACAGGCAATATTTTTAGCACTTTAGCGCCTGTAAAGCACCTCAGTGTGAAAGTAGCCTTAGGTCTGGAGTCTGACTGGGCCATTCTAACGCATGAATATGCTTTGATCTAAACCATTCTATTGTAGCTCTGGCTGTATGTTTAGGACCATTGTACTGCTGAAAGGTGAACCTCCACTTCAGTCTCAAGTCTTTTGCAGACTTTAACAGGTTTTCTTCGAAGATTGCCCTGTATTTAACTCCATCCATCTTCCCATCAACTCTGATCAGTTTCCCTTTCTTTCAACAATGGCTTTCTTCTTGCCACTCTTCCATAAAGGCCAGATTTGTGGAGTGCACGACTAAGTTGTCCTGTTGTTAGATTCTCCCACCTGAGCTGTGAATCTTTGCAGCTCCTCCACAGTTACCATTATTATTCAAGATTTATTATTATACAAGATTTATATATATCGCTAACAGTTTGTGCAGCGCTTGGCTGCTTCTCTGATTAGTGCTCTCCTTGTCCAGCCTGTCAGTTTAGGTGGATGGCTATGTCTTGGTAGGTTTGCAGTTGTGCCATACTCTCTTCATTTTCAGATGATGGATTAAACAGTGCTCCATGAGATGTTCAAAGTGTGGGATATTTTTTATAACTTAAAAGAGAGGTACAGTGCCTTGCAAAAGTATTCACCCCTCTTGGTTTTTTTACCTTTTGTTACATTACAGCTTTAATTCAATGTTTTTTTAATCCGAATTATATGTGATGGATCAGAAAACAATAGTCTAAGTTGGTGAAGTAAAATTAGAAAAATATATATATAAAACTATTTTTCAGAAATAAAAAACAGATAATTGGCATGTGCGTATGTATTCACCCCCTTTGTTATGAAGCCCATACAACTGATTACTTTCAGAAGTCACATAATTAGTGAAATGATGTCCACCTGTGTGCAATCTAAGTGTCACATGATCTGTCATTACATATACACACCTTTTTAAAAGGCCCCAGAGGCTGCAACACCTAAGCAAGAAGCACCACTAACCAAACACTGTCATGAAGACCAAGGAACTCTCCAAACAAGTAAGGGACAATGTTGTTGAGAAGTACAAGTCAGGGTTAGGTTATAAAAAAATATCCAAATCTTTGATGATCCCTAGGAGCACCACCAAATCTACTCATAACCAAATGGAAAGAACATGACACAACAGCAAACCTGCCAAGAGACGGACGCACACCAAAACTCACGGACTGGGGAAGGAGAGCATTAATCAGAGAAGCAGCACAGAGACCTAAGGTAACCCTGGAGGAGCTGCAGAGTTCCACAGCAGAGACTGGAGTATCTGTACATAGGACAACAATAAGCCGTATGCTCCATAGAGTTGGGCTTTATGGCAGAGTGGCCAGACGAAAGCCATTACTTTCAGCAAAAAACAAAGTGGCACGTTCTGAGTTTGCGAAAAGGCATGTGGGAGACTCCCAAAATATATGGAGGAAGGTGCTCTGGTCTGATGAGACTAAAATTGAACTTTTTGGCCAAAGAAAACGCTATGTCTGGCGCAAACCCAACACATCACATCACCCAAAGTAAAACATGGTGGTGGCAGCATCATGCTGTGGGGATGTTTTTCAGCAGTCGGGACTGGGAAACTGGTCAGAGTTGAGGGAAAGATGGATGGTGCTAAATACAGGGATATTCTTGAGCAAAACCTGTACCACTCTGTGTGTGATTTGAGGCTAGGACGGAGGTTCACCTTCCAGCAGTACAATAACCCCAAACACACTGCTAAAGCAACACTTGAGTGGTTTAAGGGAAAACATGTAAATGTGTTGGAATGGCCTAGTCAAAGCTCAGACCTCAATCTCATAGAAGACTCTGTGGTCAGACTTAAAGA
The DNA here is from genome assembly GCF_042186555.1 of Aquarana catesbeiana. NCBI lineage: Eukaryota > Metazoa > Chordata > Amphibia > Anura > Ranidae > Aquarana > Aquarana catesbeiana. The sequence continues at coordinate 199,302,509 of NC_133331.1, forward strand.
TTGCTGTTTACAAGCGCAAACCATCCAACTTGAAGGAGCTGGAGCAGTGTTGCAAGGAGGAATGGGCAAAAATCCCAGTGGTAAGATGTGGCAAGCTCATAGAGACTTATCCAAAGCGACTTGGAGCAGTGATAGCCGCAAAAGGTGGCTCTACAAAGTATTGACTTTAGGGGGTGAATAGTTATGCACATTGACTTTTTCTGTTATCTTGTCCTATTTGTTGTTTGCTTCACAATAAAAAAAAAAAAAAAAAATCTTCAAAGTTGTGGGCATGTTCTGTAAATTAAATGATGCAAATCCTCCAACAATCCATGTTAATTCCAGGTTGTGAGGCAATAAAACACGAAAAATGCCAAGGGGGGTGAATACTTTTCCAAGGCACTGTATGGGGTTTTTTTTAATTGGCTCATCACATTTACACGGCCGATGGCTCGGATCTTTCACCTCCCCGAACGGAGAGCTGCTACTTGTCAATCAGCAGATCTCCTGCTCTGCTCCTCTACGCTCACTGGAGCTCTGAGCTGTGGAGGGGCGGAGAGCGGCCATCTGAGCGGCTCGCTGAGACTGGCATCAGTCCAGGCACCTGGCGGATCCAAACTTTGGACGTTGGGAGGACGCGGTGCCTGGACTGATCCTGGTGACGTCAGCAGAGAGCAGACTTCAGACCGCTCTCTGCTGAAAACGGGTCACAGAAGTGCAAAGCAGATTGCACTCCTGTGACCCTTAGGAGAAGCCCAGCCAAATGAGCCCAGGCTGGACTCCTCCTTTAACCCTGCTTTAAACTTCTCCACAACTTTATCCCTGACCTGTCTGGTGTGTTCCTTGTCCTTCATGATGCTGTTTGTTCACTAAAGTTCTCTAACAAACCTCTGAGGGCTTCACAGAACAGCTGTATTTATACAGAGATTAAATTACACACAGGTGGACTCTATTTACTAATTAGGTGATTTCTGAAGGCAATTGGTTCCACTAGATTTCTGTTAGGGGTATCAGAGTAAAGGGGGGCTGAATACAAATGCACGCTACACTTTTCAGATATTTGTAAAAAAAAAAATTGAAAACCATTTATTGTTTTCCTTTCACTTCACAATTACGTGTCACTTTGTGTTGGCCTATCACATAAAATCCCTATAAAATACATTTACGTTTTTGGTTGTAACATGACAAAATGTGGAGATTTCAAGGGGTATGAATACTTTTTCAAGGCACTGTACATCTTACATCCCACTGACCCTGCACTCTGTTTTACTACTTACCTCTGAACTCTGCCCTGCTGACCCCCTGTACTGCTCGCGAAAAAGCCCCTCTAAATCCTATATGGTGTAATGTAGTGAACAGGAAAAGCCAGCTGAGACAGTCAAAAGCCTTTTCCGCGTCCAAGCCAAGTACCAAGGATGCCAAACCTTACCTGTTCGCCACATCAATCAGGTCTATGACCTTTCTAGTATTGTCCCTGGCCTGACGAAGGGGGACAAAGCCTACCCGGTCTTTGTGGATCAGGGATGGGAGAACAGAATTCAGATGGACAGAAGGTAGTTTGGTAAAAATGTTTAAATCTGAATTCAACTACTAGATCTTCATGGGCAATCGGAAGCCCCCTTTCTTACCAAATGGGAAAAAGACCTCCAGGCCACCTTTACAGAACAAAAAGATAGGATTCTCTTTTTTGCCCACAAATCATCATTATGTAGTAAGTACTAGGAAACAGCTTACAAAATCGTGACAAGGTGGTATAGAACCCCAGCTGTACTGGCCAAAATGTTCCTACAAATGGACGATCGTTACTGGAGATGTGATTGGAGTGATGGGAGTGTCCTGGCATCCGTCCATTCTGGCAGCAAGTCATCCAACTTATCTTCAAATTCACAGATATCTTATTGACTTTTCAACAGTTCTTCTTAACCTGACCCCTCTTTCCCGGAAAAAGTACCATCCATATTTGCTTAAACATTTAACGCAGCTAGAGCATGTATCCCAGCCTTGTGAAAACAATCTCCCCCTACCCTTGCCCACTGGTTCGCCAGAGTGAATGATATAGACAGCATGGAGCATCTGACCTCTGATCTCCGGGACAAATCGGAAGAACATAAGACCAGATGGTTCTACTGGGATCAGTTTAGTTACTCTGACGAATACTTTCAATACTTATGAATCATCCTATGCCTCCCTTGGACCGAATGGTGCACGGACGTTTGGGCTCTACCCGCAACCTCTTCATTTAAACTCCCCCTTTTTTTTGCTCCCCACTAGTTTTATTATTTTTCTCCTCTCTTCACACACCCCCCCCCCCCCCCCCCATTCATCCCTCCACGAACCGGCACCGTTCCAGATATTCAGTATTTTGACAGATGTTTTGCAGTTTTTATTGAATTCACATGCCTGCCTTTTCCAGTTCTATTTACAGATACTATTGGACTGTGATATCCAAGTTGAATATTGTTACCCTGTTGCCTGTATTGTTTCTAGGCACACCAGCTGATTTGCCATTTGCTTTTATTGTCACCTTTTGTGCATCTATAAATGAAAAAATAAAATAAAAATTTAAAAAAATCTAAATTCAAGAGGGCTATAGGCCTGTAGCTAGCACACAAGGAAGTGCCTTTATCTGGTTTTGGAATCAAAGTAATAAAGGATCTCTGCATAGCTGATGGGATAGGAGTGTCCTGAAGGAAAGCGTTAAAAAGAATGCACATATGAGGAAGCAACGGGGAAGCTGTAGTTTTTCAGTGTCATGTACTGGCTTCTGTCTACAAAGGATGACTGCATTTTCCAATCTCACATAGGCTAGAAGTGCATATTTTAGAAATTTCAAACCGTAATGTAGGAAATTTGTAGGTGCCAACCTCAGCAACTTTGAGCTGGGAGTATGCTCATTCTGTGTCCCTAGCACTGTGACCGCATTGTCATTGACAGTTCCTGGTCCCAGGTTAAATTTGGGAGCCTGCCTACTGGCCTCTGATGTTAAAATCAGCTTTAAAGAGTTGACTCCTGACAGAATAGAGTTAAGGATTATCAAATTTACTATGTATAAGTATCAAAGATTGAGAACTGAAGGACATGAATCAAAGCAGTAAGTCCAACCATACTCATACCAATAGGGTTAGGTCACTATAGCCTAAAAAGCATACCAGAAAAAAGTATTCCCCTAGTGTGGGGAACAAAAGAGGCTAAAATAAATGAGTGTGGGGACTGCTTAATACCAAAAGATAAAAAATGTTTATTAATCGAATGCTATAATAAGCCACCTAGAAAATTAATCTAGAGTAACTAAATCCCCAGATAGGGAAATACACAAAGACACTTAACAGTGCATGACAGTCATGTGAACAAGAAACATGCTAACAAGAAACAAGACAATAAACAGAAATCAATAACAAAAATTGTCCGGACGCCAAGTATGCTGAACCATGGGATACTCCCACGGCCAAATGGCCATATATCAAGGATCAAGGGGTGTATCTAAAGGTCGTTTACCCATGAGTCAGCCCCCTTGAAGGCTCAAGCTGGGGGAGGTTGTGCAAAGGGCGTGCAGGCAGCTGGAATGGAAACTACTGAGGCTATAATCCTGGGTTCCTGTAGGATCCTGTCATCAATGTTATTCTAGAGTGACACACATGTCCATTTTCAATACAATTTCTGTGTCCTGGAACTAGGTACAAATTGAGGGCAGTTGAGTATGGGCAGGACCCAAAAATGAGGGTGCCCTAGTATTGGGATTGGCTGACTAATAGTTCATCCATTTGTGGCAGTCTGAGGACAGCGATTCCCTGGTATCAGGCTGAGCCAGTCGCATTGACCCTGGGATGCACCCACTGGATGGTTAAGGAGATTTCTGACTAAACACAGCTACGTGTAGTGGAGATGTACAGCGTTACATCTGCCGAGCAATGGTATACACAGTAGTTTATGCTGCATGGGTGGTAACACTCACAAGACCATAAAGGCTGGTGTTGCGTGGGGAAGTATAATCACATCCTGGCAATAGGGAAAGTAACTGTGGCAATCTCAGCCAACAGCAGTAGTACGTTACCCCTTCCAAACAGATCCCCAGCCAATGTCGGTCTGGGCTGATCTCCATGCTGGGTGCTTTACTCCATACTGATCCCAAATCGTTTTACTGTCCAAAAGTGCTGCACTAAAGAACAGATGCTGCCAGCAACTGAGATGACAAACCCTGGATTCACTCATGAACAGAGTGACCTCCCTGTGCAGTTCGCCAACACTACAAGAGATACCGCAGGTGGCATGTCGGGCGTTGACTACGTCAACACGTTTCACTGTACAATTGCATAGCTTCATCCTATCTGGGGATTTAGTTATTCTATTCTACTGAATCTGACCATATTTATGCAAAAAAAAGGCTTTCAGGGTGAGTCTCAACTTTCAAAATGCTAGTTACCTAGCTGTCCTGCTGATCCTCCAGTTTCAATACTTTTTGAGTCAACAACAAAAATGCAGATTAGGAATTCTAACATCACTAACAGCAGTTTGATTGATTTAAAAGTAGGAAAAGTACAGAATCGAGAAACAGTCAGGTATTTAGTATTTTCTTAGTACCATTTTCCATTAATGCTAAATTATAGCTACAAAAAATTATGTTTAGGTGTTCGGTCAAAGTAAAATTTTCTTTCTCTGATCACTTGTTTAAAAGAGACGTATTTTATTTTTTTTAAAGATTCATACTTACCTAGGTGGATTCAGCATCGAACACTACCAATCTCTCGGTTCTCACAGCTCCATGAGCAGAGAGCTGGTGACTGTCAGTCAGCAGCTCTCTGCTCTGCCCCCCCCCCCACACTCACTGGAGCGCTGGACTGTGAAGGGGGCTGAGCCGGTCCAGGCATGTGGGCAGATCCCAACTCCATTGTCATGATCTTGCCCGAGCCTGGACCAGCTCTGTGATGTCAGCCGACAGCGGGGAAAATGGGTCACAGGAGTGTAGAATGAACTGCACTACCATGATTCATAGGAGAAGTACAGCCAAACAAGCGTTGGCTGTACTTTTCCTTTAAAGTGGTTCTAAAGGCTGAAGGTTTTGTACTTTCAAGCATTCAGGTTATAAACCTTCAGTGTGTAGGTTCCCCCTCAACCCCCCACCCCCTCCATACTTACCCAAGACCAATTTTGATCCAGCTAGGTGCACGAGAGCCGGGGCCCTTCCAGGTCACTAGGGAAGGCCCTGGCTCTAGGTCACCAGTGAGGAGGGAGAGGAAGGGCAGGGCTGAGATGCGCTCTCTGTGTATTATTGACACAGGGAGCCGGCTTGGAAGTGAGCATGCACAAGTGCCCCCATAGCAAGCGATCTGCTCTGTGCAAAACCATTGAACAAAACCACAGAGTACGTAAGTATAACATGTTTGATATTGATTTATTTATTAATTTTTCCTTTACAAACCATGCAATTGCGTAGCAAAAGATTCAGAACTTGCTTTTGAGAAACATACAAGTCTGGACTTTTATAAAGCTAAAATAATCATTAAGACTGCTTATTTTCCCATACACATGACCAGTAACAGCAAAGTTTACTGTCAGTCAGGCTGATGTGAGGATGAAAACTGCTATATTTTCTGGCCTCAAGATAAAAGTCCATAGTGACGTCCAAGCAACATACTATTTCAAGCATCTATGTTGATCTTTCTGTTGCAAACAATTCACTTCTAAAACCCTACCCTCCACTCCAGCATGCTTTATTTTCCCTTCCCACCCTACTTATAATCTTGCATTTGTTTCACCTTTGTGTCCACACCTTCCCCCTCTCATTTCTAAACTGTCTCCCTCCATTCCCTTCGCTGTCTTGCTGCAGTTCCCTTCAGACAATCAGTGAATGCAGGCTCCCACTTTGAACATACCACCTCATCATGCAAACTGACACAGCAATGCTTTTCAAAAACCCGCAGCCAATCTGTTAATCATTACTTATTTACAAATGCCTCCAGGCCTGGAGGGGCCTGTAAGGAGCGTGCACGATACCCCAGTCAGCTTCATTTTCCCTGCAAGTGAAATAACTTAAATAAATAAATAAGTGTTAGGAATACATAAAATAAATAAATAAGAAAAAAAGGAAACACTCCCTAAGGCAACCTAAACCCATCACTTTTCATTGCACATAAAATGTACTGGATAACACTAAAGTATTTAATATATATATGGTATAATATACCTACAGGAATGGCCTTTTGTGCGGAGCATTGCTGTCTGGTATCTGATAATTTGATGTTTTGCTAAAGGCAACAGCAAAAGAAAAAAAAATGCACCTAGTGTAGAGAACTGTCAGTGGAATTCTCCAGGGCCTGTAGGGTAAAGATGTACCCTAAAGCATCAGAATCTTGACATGGCTTTGAAGCACATGAAAACTGTGTAAATAACTCCCTGGAATTATTATCACTCAAGATCAAAGGAAGGAGAGAGATTTAACAAAACTAGAAAAGGGGGTGAGCCATTTCAGCTCCACGAGGCCAGTTAGTGTTTGCAGTTTTTCCTCTGCTTTTATTATTTTAGCAATGTGAAAGCCAAAAGTACAGAAAAAAAAAAAAAAACACTTTATTTTATACAAGCACTTTGTCAGTTCTGCTTCAGGCTTGGTAGTCTAATATTCCTGGACTTCTAACCAGACATCATTTTGATACTTGGATATATCATATAAATCATGTTGTAGCAGTTTTAGGTATACATTTAATGTAAACTGCATATTAATATAGATTAGTAACAGCACAGTACAACTGTGGTAGCAGTGCAAATTACTTAAAATAGAAAAAGTATGGCATTTTTCTGTTTTTTTTTTTTAAACTGTCTATAGTTGTCCTAAGCAAAGGCTTGGTTTGCTTTCTGTTAGCCAAATTTTAATTGGTTTCAGAGTGTTCTTCTGTTGAGTTTGTGGTATTCAAAGCCCCCGTTTAGTACCTATTAGTCAGGTTACAGCAAAGGTTCCAAACTTGGAGCTTGGATATAATCATCACAAAACAGTTTGGATGTGAAAAGAAACTTGAGATTTTTTTCTTTTCTATAAATGCAGTACTGTTTATCTGTAAACTATATTTGAATCTGTAACTCACAGTTTCTGTCCTGCAGACAGCTACTAACAAAGTTTTGAATCTCCTAATTATTGTACTGTCACATCACGCCTGCATTATGTAACTACAGAAAAACCTCAGATGAACAGCTTGCATGTTATTAGTTTTTCTCCCTCTCCCTTTACCGTCCAAATCAATTAATGAAGATTCGATTTCAATCGACAGCATAAAAGGGAAGGTAATGCTCAGGTTCAGCTTAGATTGTACTAATACATTCAACACAGTCCCAATGAACAGATAGTTGTTCTCGCAGGCACTGCTTCAAAGAGAGACTAGCCTTAGGCTAGCATATCACGGGAGCTGGCTGATTGGTTCATGTTATCATTAGTGCCACCGCTCGTTTGCAGTTACACAGAAACAGGACGAAGCGAGAATGCTCCCACTTTACAGCAGACGTATTTTTCAAACGCCTTTTCAAATTGTTTTCCGTGACAGAAATTGTTTTTTTAGCTCTGTCATTACCTGCTGATATGCTGACAGAATAAATACTCAAGCTTTAAAAAGCCATCTAACAACCCTGCAGGTTTTTTTCACCCATCCTCATTTTTTTCCTTTAGCTGCAACATTTATTTAGAAACAGTAAAATAGAGATGAGGGTTTAAACACATACTGACACATTGCCTGCTGCTCGGTAGAAGAAAGAAAGTGTATCCAAGGGTAAAAGCAGGCCTTTAAAGCCATTCATCTAAGTACATAAAGTTAAGGTCTCAATGCATCAAGATTGAGCTAAACGCTGCAGCACCTTGGACAGCTGTCAGGATATGTCAAAGCACACAGCTGCAGTACTTCGGACAACTCTCTAAGACCAAACAGTATCCACACAGGAGCTTAGTACAGAGTACGTTTATAGCATTCAACATAATAGAAAGGATAAAGGATGTAAGTACCTTCTCTGTAAAACAGAGGCATAGGTTTTCTTTACTAGACTGGCACCTTGACTGCTAGACTACCAGGTTCTTAACGTGAATCTGTCATGATGGAAATACAGGTGCTGCCTTTCCTGATTTCATTTAGAAGTTGTTGGATCATTTACTGGTATGCTAACTTAGTGGGTCAGAAGTCAGAATAAGAATGACAGTAAGGAAATAAACAACTTAAATAAGAAGTTGGCAAGATTACCATGCTATTTCTATCATTATATCCACAATAATAATAATACCCATTTTCAAACATTTCGGTACATACAGTGGTGTTGCTATGGGGGTGTGGGGGGAGTGGACCGCACCCGGGTGACACCCGGCAGGGGGGGTGACAGCCAGGGCTGGCCACCGGCATCGCCTCCACCGGCCACCGGAATCGACTCCACCGGCCACCAACACAGTGGAGCAGGAGAAACATTCTGTACAGCAGGAGAGAAAGACGGAGCAGCACTAAATAGATGACGGGAACTGCCGGAGTTAAATTTCCACATTCACCAGCAGTTGATTGGTTGCTAGGCAGTCCTAACAACCAATCATTAGCTTCTTAACATGAAAAATTAACTCCAGTAGCTCCTGCCCTCTGTTCAGCACTGCTCTATCTCCCACGCTGCATCCCCAACCCGAAGTAAGGTAGGAAGGGGTAGAGCTGGGGGTGCTGTGTACAGTGCAGGGGTTCAGAGCTGGGGGGGGGGCTGTGTACTGTGCAGAAGTGCAGAGCTGGGGGGGCTGTGTACTGTGCAGGAGTACAGAGCTGGGGGGGGCTGTGTACTGTGCAGGAGTGCAGAGCTGGGGGGGTGTACTGTGCAGGAGTGCAGAGCTGGGGGGGCTGTGTACTGTGCAAAAGTGCAGAGCTGGGGGGGCTGTGTACTGTGCAGGAGTGCAGAGCTGCGGGGGGCTGTGTATTGTGCAAGAGTGCAGAGCTGGGGGGCCTGTGTACTGTGCAGGGGTGCAGAGCTGGGGGGGGGCTGTGTACTGTGCAGAAGTGCAGAGCTGGAGGGGGCTGTGTACTGTGCAGGGGTGCAGAGCTGGGGGGGTGTACTGTGCAGGAGTGCAGAGCTGGGGGGGCTGTGTTCTGTGCAAAAGTGCAGAGATGGGGGGGCTGTGTACTGTGCAGGAGTGCAGAGCTGCGGGGGGCTGTGTATTGTGCAAGAGTGCAGAGCTGGGGGGCCTGTGTACTGTGCAGGGGTGCAGAGCTGGGGGGCTGTTTACTGTGCAGAGGTGGGAGGTTTTTGTGCACAAAGATTTCTCCAGATTCTGTGGAGAGTATTTTTTCTCTGAAACTTTTGATATTATGTACTGTGGATAAAATATTTGAAGTCATTGCAATTTTAAATTGAGGAACATTATTCTGAAGTTGTTTGACAATTTGTAGACACAACTTTTCACAGATTGGTGAAACTTTGCTATCTTTACTTTTAAGATACTCTAATGCCCCGTACACACGGTCGGATTTTCCGATGGAAAATGTGTGATAGGACCTTGTTGTCGGAAATTCCGACCGTGTGTAGGCTCCATCACACATTTTCCATCGGATTTTCCAACACAAAAAGTTTGAGAGCAGGCTATAAAATTTTCCGACAACAAAATCCGTCGGAATTTCCAATCGTGTGTACACAAATCCGACGCACAAAGTGCCACGCATGCTCAAAGTAAATTAAGAGATGAAAGCTATTGGCTACTGCCCCGTTTATAGTCCCGACGTACGTGTTTTACGTCACTGCGTTCAGAATGATCGGATTTTCCGACAACTTTGTGTGACCGTGTTTATGCAAGACAAGTTTGAGCCAACATCCGTCGGAAAAAATCCTAGGATTTTGTTGTCGGAATGTCCGATCAATGTCCGACCGTGTGTACGGGGCATTAGACCCCTTTCACACTGGGGCGCGGGCAGCTAGTTTAAGCGGGGCTTTACCGCTGTTATAGCAGTGCTTTTTCGGCCGCTAGCGGGGTGCTTTTAACCCCGCTAGCAGCGGAGGAAAGGGTTAAAACCGCCTGCAAAGTGCCACTGCCGAATCGCTTTGCAGGCGCATCAGCAGCGCTGCCCATTGATTTCAATGGCAGGGGCAGTTTAGGAGCGGTGTATACACCGCTCCCGCACCGCCCCACAGACACTGCTTGCAGGACTTTTTTTCTCAGCCCTGCAAGCGCACTGCCCCAGAGTGAAAGCGCTTTACAGGTGCTATTTTTAGTACCAAAACACCAGAAAAGCACCTTCAGTGTGAAAGGGGTTTAACTCTTTAAGATGTTTTATATAACTAATCATGTTACTGGCCTGTTGCCAGTTAAGCTAATTAGTTGCAAAATGTTCTTACAGCTCTACCTGGTTAGTAACACTAAGACCCCTTTCACACTGAAGGCGCTTTTCATGCGTTAAAAATAGTGCCTCTAAAGCGCCTCTCAAGCCTCCCCAGTGTGAAAGCCTGAGTGCTTTCACATTGGGGAAGTACGCTTGCAGGACTGAAGTAAAAAGTCCTGCAAGCAGCATCTTTGGGGCGGTGCGGGGGCGGTGTATACACTGCTCCTAAACCGCCCTTGCCATTAAAATCAATTGGCAGCGCTGCCGAAGGGCCTGCAAAGAGCTTTGGCAGCAGGGCTTTGCGGGCGGTTTTAACCCTTTCCTCGGCCACTAGTGGGGTTAAAAGCGCCCAGCTAGCGGCCGAAAAGTGCCGCTATAACAGGGGTAAAGTATCGCTAAAACTAGCGGCGCTTTACCGCTAACACGGCCGGCGCCCCAGTGTGAAAGGAGTCTTACTTTTCCAGCTTCTTGTTGCCTCGTCCCAACTTTTTTGAGACGTGTTGCTGCCATCAATTTAATATTTTTTTACTTAAAACGGTACATTTTTTCAGCTTGAACATTTTGATATGTAACCTATTTTCTATTGTAAATAAAATACGGGTTTATGCAATTTGCAAGATCTGAGATTCTGTTTTTATGTAGATTTTACATAGTGTTTCAACTATTTTGGAATTGGGGTTGTGTATATATATCTATATAGATATATCTATATACAGTTGTGCTCATAAGAGTAAACACAGTTGATTGATAATAAATGGCTTCAGCCAAACACTAACCATGAGTGAAAGAAAAGTTTTTGTGTTATCATTCATATTCTCTGAAAAATGGCCAAGAAATCATTAGTTCTGCCAGGGTATGTAAACATATGAGCACAATTATATATATATATATATATATATATATATATATATATATACACACACACACAGTGGGGACGGAAAGTATTCAGACCTCATTTTTTTCCTCATTAATGTACACACAGCACCCCATATTGACAGAAAAACACAGAATTGTTGACATTTTTACAGATTTATTAAAAAAGAAAAACTGAAATATTACATGGTTCTAAGTATTCAGACCCTTTGTTCAGTATTTAGTACAAGCACCCTTTTGATCTAATACAGCCATGATTCTTTTTGGGAAAGATGCAACCAGTTTTTCACACCTGGATTTGGGGATCCTCTGCCATTCCTCCTTGCAGATCCTCTCCAGTTCTCTCAGGTTGGATGGTAAACGTTGGTGGACAGCCATTTTTAGGTCTCTCCAGAGATGCTCAGTTGGGTTTAAGTCAGTGGCTGGGCCATTCAAGAACAGTCACAGAGTTGTTGTGAAGCCACTCCGTTATTTTAGCTGTGTGCTTAGGGTCATTGTCTTGTTGGAAGGTAAATCTTCGGCCCAGTCTGAGGTCCTGAGCACTCTGGAGAAGGTTTTCGTCCAGGATATCCCTGTACTTGGCCACATTAATCTTTCCCTCTATTGCAACCAGTCGTCCTGTCCCTGCAGCTGAAAATCACCCCCACAGCATGATGCTGCCACCACCATGCTTCACTGTTGGGACTGTATTGGACAGGTGATGAGCAGTGCCTGGTTTTCTCCACACATACCGCTTAGAATTAAGGCCAAAAAGTTCTATCTTGGTCTCATCAGACCAGAGAATCTTATTTCTCACCATCTTGGAGTCCTTCGGGTGTTTTTTAGCAAACTCCATGTGGGCTTTCATGTGTCTTGCACTGAGGAGAGGCTTCCGTCGGGCCACTCTGCCATAAAGCCCCGACTGGTGGAGGGCTGAAGTGATGGTTGACTTTCTACACCTTTATCTCATCTCCCAACTGCATCTCTGGAGCTCAGCCACAGCGATCTTTGGGTTCTTCTTTACCTTTCTTACCAAGGCTCTTTTCCCCCCGATAGCTCAGTTTGGCTGGACGGCCAGCTCTAGGAAGGGTTCTGGTCGTCCCAAATGTCTTTCATTTAAGGATTATGGAGGCCACTGTGCTCTTATGAACCTTAAATGCAGCAGAAATTTTTTGTAACCTTGGCAGATCTGTGCCTTGCCACAATTCTGTCTCTGAGCTCTTCAGGCAGTTACTTTGACCTCATGATTCTCATTTGCTCTGACATGCACTGTGAGTTGTAAGGTCTTATATAGATAGACAGGTGTGTGGCTTTCCTAATCAAGTCTAATCAGTATAATCAAACACAGCTGGACTCAAATGAAGGTGTAGAACCATCTCAAGGATGATCAGAAGAAATGGACAGCACCTGAGTTAAATATATGAGTGTCACAGCAAAAGGTCTGAATACTTAGGACCATGTGATATTTTAGTTTTTCTTTTTTAATAAATCTGCAAAAATGTCAACAATTCTGTGTTTTTCTGTCAATATGGGGTGCTGTATGTACATTAATGAGGAAAAAATTAACTTAAATGATTTTAGCAAATGGCTGCAATATATCAAAGAGTGAAACATTTAAGGGGGTCTGAATACTTTCCGTCCCCACTGTATGTATGTGTATATATATATATATATATATATATATATATATATATATATATATATATACACATATATACACACACACACATACATATACACACACAGTATCTCACAAACGTGAGTACACCCCTCACATTTTTGTGATTATTTTATTATATCTTTTCATGTGACAACACTGAAGAAATGACACTTTGCTACAATGTAAAGTAGTGAGTGTACAGCTTGTATAACAGTGTAAATTTGCTGTCCCCTCAAAATAACTTAACAACACACAGCCATTAATGTCTAAAGCGCTGGCAACAAAAGGGAGTACACCCCTAAGTGAAAATGTCCAAATTGGGCCCAAAGTGTCAGGATTTTGTGTGGCCATCATTATTTTCCAGCACTGCCTTAACCTTCTTGGGCATGGAGTTCACCAGAGCTTCACAGGTTGCCACTGGAGTCCATTTCCACTCCTCCATGATGACATCACGGAGCTGGTGGATGTTAGATACCTTGCGCTCCTCCACCTTCTGTTTGAGGATGCCCCACAGATACCCAATAGTGTTTAGGTCTGGAGACAGCTTGGCCAGTCCATCACCTTTACCCTCAGCTTCTTTAGCAAGGCAGTAGTCGTCTTGGAGGTGTGTTTTAGGTCGTTATGTTGGAATACTGCCCTGCGGCCCAGTCTCTGAAGGGAAGGGATCAAGCTCTGCTCCAGTGTGTCACAGTACATGCTGGCATTCATGCTTCCCTCAATGAACTGTAGCTCCTCAGTGCCAGCAGCACTCATGCAGAGCCAGACCATGACACTCCCACCACCATGCTTGACTGTAGGCAAGACACACTTGTTTTTGTACTCCTCATCTGGTTGTCGCCACACACGCTTGACACCATCTGAACCAAATAAGTTTATCACGGTCTCATTAGACCACAGAACATGGTTCCAGTAATCCATGTCTTTAGTCTGCTTGTCTTCAGCAAACTGTTTGGAGGCTTTCTTGTGCATCATCTTTAGAAGAGGCTTCCTTCTTGGACGACAGCCATGCAGACCATTTTGATGCACTGTGCGGCGTATGGTCTGAGAACTGACAGGCTGACCCCCCACCCCTTTCAACCTCTGCAGCAATGCTGGTAGCACTCATACCTCTATTTCCCAAAGACAACCTCTGGATATGACACTTAGCACGTGCACTCAACTTCTTTGGTCTACCTGGAAAGCCCTGTTCTGAGTGGAACCTATACTGTTAAACTGCTGTATGGTCTTGGCCACCATACTGCAGTTCAGTTTCAGGGTATTGACAATCTTCTTATAGCCTAAGCCATCTTTATGTAGAGCAACAATTCTTTTTTCCAGATCCTCAGAGAGTTCTTTGCCATGTGGTGTCATGTTGAACTTCCAGTGACGAGTATGAGAGAGAGAGCAATACCACCAAATTTAACAAACCTGCTCCCCATTCACACCTCAGACCTTGTAACACTAATGAGTCACATGACACCGGGGAGGGAAAATGGCTAATTGGGCCCAATTTGGACATTTTCACTTAGGGGTGTACTCACTTTTGTTGCCAATGGTTTAGACATTAATGGCTGTGTGTGGAGTTATTTTGAGAGGACAGCAAATTTACACTGTTATACAAGCTGTGCACTCACTAGTTTACATTGTAGCAAAGTGTGATTTATTCAGTGTTGTCACACGAATAGATATAATAAAATATTTACAAAAAATTGAGGGGTGTACTCACTTTTGTGAGATACTGTATATATAGATATATGTACAGGTGCATCTCAAAAAATTAGAATATTATAAAAAAGTTCATTTCAGTAATTCCATTCAAAAAGTGAAACTTGTGTATTATATAGATTCATTACACACAGAGTGATATTTCAAGCATTTCTTTCTTTTAATTTAGTGATTATGGCTTACAGCTAGTGAAAACCCAAAATTCAGTATCTCAGAAATTAGAATATCGTGAAAAAGTTCACTACTGTATACTCACTCAAATCTCACACTCTAATCAGCTAAATAAACTCAAAACACCTGTAAAGATATCCTGAGCCCTTAAATGGTCTCTCAGTCTGGTTCAGTAGGGTACATAGTCATGGGGAAGACTGCTCACTTGCCAGTTGTCCAAAAGACACTCATTGAAACCCTCCACAAGGAGGGTAAGTGACGAAAGGTCATTGCTAAAGAAGCTGGCTGTTCACAGAGTGCTGTATCCAAGCATATTTATGGAAGGTTGAGTGGAAGGAAAAAGTGTGGTAGAAAAAGGTGCACAAGCAACAGGGATAACCGCAGCCTTGAGAGGATTGTGAAGCAAAGGCCATTCAAGAATTTGGGGGAGATTCACAGTGAACTACTGGTGTCGGTGCTTCAAGAGCCACCACACACATACATATCTAGGACATGGTTTATAACTGTCGCATTCCTTGTGTCAAGCTACTCCTGAACTAGAGACAATGTCAGAAGCTTCTTACCTGGGGTAAGGAGAAAAAGGACTGGACTGTTGCTCAGTGGGATGGAAATTTTGCATTTTGTTTAGAAATCAAGGTGCCAGATTCTAGATGTCAGAGAACAGTTCATGGAAAGACTGGCCCACCTGCTAATGCCCAGTGGAAACGAAAATTGGCATATAGAAATTCGCCAATGCTAATGTGCATGAATGCACAAACAGCTGCGAGGATGTGTGCGCCACAGCGAACGCAATGTGTGACCGATTCTGGTGCCCAGTGGCCTATTTAACCCCAGCAGCATGAGCCATTAGTAGCTGGATGATCTTCAGCTCCCCTCCACGTGTTCCTATTCTTGATATTGGATTTCCTGTTACCGACTCGGCTTACCTCTGACCTGTCTTGTCTTCACTGCTGGCTTTGACCCTCGGCTTGCTCCATTGACCCCGCTTCTGACTGTTGATCTGTGTATGACCTTTGGCTTGCTCTTGGGCTTCGCTGTTGATTGATTACCAGTGTATGACCCCGGCTTACTCCCGACTCCGCTTGCTACCATACTCCTGGCTGAAATTCCGTGTATGACAACTGGCCCACCTGCTAATGCCCAGTGGAAACGAAAATTGGCATATAGAAATTCGCCAATGCTAATGTGCATGAATGCACAAACAGCTGCGAGGATGTGTGCGCCACAGCGAACGCAATGTGTGACCGATTCTGGTGCCCAGTGGCCTATTTAACCCCAGCAGCATGAGCCATTAGTAGCTGGATGATCTTCAGCTCCCCTCCATGTGTTCCTATTCTTGATATTGGATTTCCTGTTACCGACTCGGCTTACCTCTGACCTGTCTTGTCTTCACTGCTGGCTTTGACCCTCGGCTTGCTCCATTGACCCCGCTTCTGACTGTTGATCTGTGTATGACCTTTGGCTTGCTCTTGGGCTTCGCTGTTGATTGATTACCAGTGTATGACCCCGGCTTACTCCTGACTCCGCTTGCTACCATACTCCTGGCTGAAATTCCGTGTATGACAACTGGCCTGGCTCCCGACACTGCTTTTGGCTCTTCCTTCTGCCAAGTCTTATATAGTACGTCTGAGGGACTCCTGCCCAGTAGTGCATCCTGCTTGTTCAGCTACCATCCAGCAGACATCACCGCATCACTCAGCCTGTCGCAGCTGGAAACACCTACTTTTTTGGGGGCATAGCACTCCCTGTTACCACATTCAGGGGTGCCCTGCATAAGGAAAGCCCTCTCAGCACTTTGGTCTCTGACCAGGTGCGTGACAGTATCATCCAGCCAGTATGTTAAAGGCTGACAGAGGTGCTTCCCTGCTCGTGGCTTTATGCCAGCAAGTCCCAGCCCTTACCCAAGCAGTGACGAGTCTACAGGATTTTTCTAGTTGGAGGGTAGCTTACAGAACCCGACGATGTCCTCTGCTACAGCAACTCCTAATCCGCCTGCTGCAGTCGATACGTCCACCTCACCTGCCCAAGAATGCTCGGCTCTTGCTCTTACTGTGGTGATCCCACCTCCTGAACCAAGAGTACCCACTCCGGAACGTTTCTCGGGTGACCGAAGAAACCTAGCTATACGTGGCCCTTCAGCCAAGAACTTCTTCTCTAGAGACTGTCAAGGTGGGGTTCATTATCTCTCTGTTGGTTGATAAACCTTAGTCTTGGGCCCACCACCTGCTGGAGCAGAAGAATCCTGTTATCAACTCGGTGGATGCATTCTTTGAGGCCATGTCCTTATTATATGACAATCTGTAATGCATGGCCACTGCTGAATCTGCCCTTCATACCTTGCAGCAAGTGCGGCACTCTGCAGAGGACTATAGAGTGGACTTTTGCAAATGGTCTGCAGACACAGGGTGGAACTAGGCCGCTCTCAGATACCAATATAAGATGGGACTATCTAAAGAACTCACAAATGAGTTGGCATGAGTACAGACCCCTGCTACACTAGAGGGGCTAATTCAGCTGGCAAACCAACTCGACAGAGGCCTGTGGGAGCGGTGGTCAGAGCGTTCATCTCCGCTCTAACCCTAGATGAAAGACTTTGCAGCCGATAGGCCAACCTCTGTCTCTACTGTGGAGAGCTAGACATTTCCTGCACAACTGTCCTGTGAGATCAAGTCCTCTCCCCAAAGAACTGCGTGCTTCCAAGTTTCTGGATCTTCCCCAACTCACCTCATCTGCCATGTCTCGTTACAGGCAGCAGAAGGGGAGGTCAGACTGCCAGCAATAGTTGATTCTGGGGCATGCAGTTGCTTCATGGACATTTCTCTAGCAAGAAAACTTTGTGTTCCCCTCCAAACCAAAAAGCAAAGACTTGAAGTCCACTTGGCTGATGGCACCATCCCTAGATCTGGGCCTGTTACAGACACTACCCATACTGTACTTACCTTGACTGAATCCGGCCATCAAGATTTTCTCCCCTTTGATATTCTCTGTTCACTAAAACTTCCAACGCCAGCCAAGACGTTCCTGCACTTTACCACAACTTCCTGGACATTTTCGATAAAAAGAAAGCTGACACATTAGCACCTCATCACCCTTACAATTATCCAGTCGAGTTGTTCCTGGGTGCTCTGGTCAGATGAGACCAAAAGTGAACTTTTTGGCCTAAAAGCAAAATGCTAAGTGTGGCAGAAAACTAACACTGCACATCAGCTTTAACACACCATCCCTACCGTGAAACATGGTGGTGGCAGCATCATGTGGGAATGATGTGGAGATGGATGGAGCCAAATACAGGGCAATCTTAGGAGAAAACCTGTAATGCCGCGTACACACGGTCGGAATTTTCGACCGGACTTGTCCGACGGACGCCAACGGACTAAATCCGGCAGACAATCCGATCATGTGTGGGCTTCACCGGACCTTCAGTGGACTTTTCCAGTCGCAAATCTGACGTACTTTAGATTTGGAACATGCTTCAAATCTTTACGTCGTAATTCCGCCGGACCCAGAAATCTGCTCGTCTGTATGCTAGTCCAACGGACAAAAACCCACGCTAGGGCAGCTATTGGCTACTGGCTATCAACTTCCTTATTTTAGTCCGGTGTGTCATCACCTACGAATCCGTCGGTTTTTGGTGTGATCGTGTGTAGGCAAGTCCGGTCGTTAGAAAGTCTGTTGAAAGTCCGCCAAAAGTCCGTTGAAAGTCTGTCGGATGGGCTGTCAGACTTTTGTAGCTGAAAAGTCTGACCGTGTGTACGCGACATTAGAGTCTGCAAAAGACTTGATACTGGGGCAGAGGTTCACCTTCCAGCAGGGTAGCGGCCCTAAACATACAGCCAGAGCTACAATGGAATGGTTTAGATCAAAGCATATTCATGTGTTAGAATGGCCCAGTCAAAGTCCAGACCTAAATCCATTTGAGAATCTGTGGCAAGACTTGAAAATTGCTGTTGACAGACGCTCTCTATCCAATCTGACAGAGCTTGAGCTATTTTGTAAAGAACAATGGGCAAAAATGTCACTCTCTAGATGTGAAAAGCTGGTAGAGACATCCTCAAAAAGACTTGCAGCTGTAATTGCAGCGAAAGGTGATTCTACAAAGGTATTGACTCAGGGGGGCTAAATACAAATGCACGCCACACTTTTCACATACTTATGTAGAGCTGACAACTTTTGTTTTTAGCCATATGTGTGTTATACAGGACATAAGTTATAGTGCCATCTTGTGGACAATTGAAAAGGTACAATGCTTTTATGTTTCATGATTAAGAGAAGTGACATGGAAGTGATTGATTGTTTACTTCTGAACTTTAACTGTGACCTACCCACAATGCTCCTGGACAAGAGAAGAACAGAACTGCATTGTGGGAGGATATAAAAGGGCTGGGAGCGGCCATCTTAGCTCTCTTGTTCCTGGGACGTGTGGCCTGCCAGCAGGACTCTGTGGGTGTGTGTGTCCCACAGGGTTGCGGCCTACCTTGTGAGGGAGCGGAGCGGCAGCAGGGATCCTGCCATCATATCACAGTGTGCTGAAGCAGCAGAAGTGATTGTTCCGGAGACCCGTGGAAAAGGTAACTGAGGACTCCTGGTCGTTACTGAAAGGAGCAGTGTGACGGCGTGGCGGTGGTTCCGTACGGACTGAGAACTGTTGAAACAGAGGCATCTATCCGCCCGGATCCCGTGTGGTGAGAGGGTTAATACCCAGAAGTTTGTTTAAATACTACACACACTTAGAACTGTTACAGAGTGTTGCTGGGACTGATAGTCCCACGGAACAAGTTAAGTTGGAGAACATTACATCTGCATAGACTTCAGTATTCAAGAACTGATACTAGATGTTTGTCTCCTTCGTATAAGAACACTTGATCAGTCTGCTGGATTATAACTGCTTTAGTGTATTACCTTACACTGCACAACCCCCAAGAGGAACCCTTTTGTGGATTACAATTACAAATTCATAAGCTAGCGAAGACTGAAGACGTCAAAACTATCTCTTTTTTACCGCAGGGCCCTGCATTTAGTTACAAAGAGTAGTGACTTTACGGTTTAGAGCAGGGGGAGCTCCCTGGTAGAAATATATCTTTAGGTATATTCTGTGTATGTTATTAATATTGTCATAACCATTTACTATACTGTTACACTACGTTGGTGTGATAGTGTAGTCACTGTAATAACTTTCTATATAAAATATATCATTTACCCAAAGAAAGAAGTCATTTTGGTTATTACAGAAGTTTGTGTGCAGTGTTGTTATTTCTCCTGCAGGTGGAGCTACAAGCACCCAGGTAGAGGTAAATATAAATATAAGTATATATAGTGGGTTAAAGTTGGTACTATTATCATTACAACACTGCACTACAGCTGTGTCAAGGGGATTGAACAACTTAAGAGGGGTGAATAGAACAGAGGACAGGCCCAATAATAAACCAGCAGCTCCACCGAGAGTTATTGCTACATGTGGGGGCTCGTCCGGGATAACTGTCACTCTAAAGTCAAGCACCCCCTTAAGAACCATAGAATGGATCCCCCCACTGTAGCACAGTGGTGTGAGGCGGAAGGCACCCGCTCAGAAGCGAGCGTGGCCATGGAACTCTGGGGAGATATCTGGGAGAAAGAACACATTAACCGAGTGGTAAAAATACTATCCCCAGAACAAAGAGCCAAGGTGGTCGCAGTAAGACCCAATCATGAGACATTCCGTACTTATGCATTATTGGAGTGGAGGAAGGGAGTTCCGGAAAATTTCAGGGGTGCAAGTGTTGAACTCGCTGACAAGACCAAATTTTATCTGACCCACCCAAGGGAAGAAGGGGAGGATCTTCAAATTGGAAAAATTCTGTGAGCCACAATGATCTTATGCCTTGCTTGTGCTATCTCCAGCTGCATGCGCTAATCACGCTTCATATAACGTGCATAGGATAAATTTACAAGTTATGCGCTGCACTTGGGTGACCCCAAAAACAAAATTAATAATAACCAACTCTGTGCTTACTAGTGCGATAATATTAAATACAAATAATATGAATGTTGAATAAATAAACAAGGTGTGAAAAAACAAGTGCTTGTTACACCATAAATTAGTGCTTATTTGTGCTTTTTACACCATACATAGTGTCTTAATCAACATAAAAAGTATGCTTAGTGCTCAATACACAGTAACCTGCTTTTCTTAAATGAAAAAAAAAAAAAAAAAAAAGATATCCCCCTGATGATGACACGTGATCACTGTGTCGAAGACGCGTAGGGAGGGGCCAGGACGGGTAGACTGACACAGACTTTACACCAGCGCTGTCTCAGCACAGCATACTGCACCAAACTTCCACTGATTTTGCATAGAAAGCCGTTATACTATGGTGCACTGATGCACCAGTGCCATGTGAGTACCCCGGTGTGGGGAGCGTTTTCTTTTAATAAAAGTATTTTGACTATATTACACTATATAGTTTCCTTTTCATTCTATGTATGGAGCCACATTGTTTCCAGCTGGAGGAGTGGAGCAGACACTGAGACTGAGCCCAGGGGTGGCTCCAAAGCAATTTTGGACTCAGGGTAGAAGCGGAGTCACACGCTCTGAGGTGAGCACATTAGCTTAAGGGGGTCATGAAGGAGCACAGGAGCATGTTTTGCAGCACTCAGGATATCTTCGGCATGATGTTGGATTGTTGTCACAGCTGAACACCACCTGCACGCATTGTTTTATTATCACTGCTGGACATTATTTGCACACGCTATTGAGAGTGCCAAAGAGAACTTTTTTTTTTTTTTTTCATTTAAGAAAAGCAGGTTACTGTGTATTGAGCACTAAGCACACTTTTTATGTTGATTAAGAAACTATGTATGGTGTAAAAAGCACAAATAAGCACTAATTTATGGTGTAACAAGCACTTGTTTTTTCAC
Source organism: Aquarana catesbeiana (assembly GCF_042186555.1). NCBI lineage: Eukaryota > Metazoa > Chordata > Amphibia > Anura > Ranidae > Aquarana > Aquarana catesbeiana. Next base: position 199,324,076 of record NC_133331.1, read on the forward strand.
ACCTTGTTTATTTATTCAACATTCATATTATTTGTATTTAATATTATCGCACTAGTAAGCACAGAGTTGGTTATTATTAATTTTGTTTTTGGGGTCACCCAAGCGCAGCGCATAACTTGTAAATTTAAGGGGAGGATCTTGTCACCTTCCCCCAGATGAGTTCAGCAGAAACCAAGGTTCCATCACAGTCAGCACCGGCTACAATTGAGCCAGAACTCTTTAGAGCCCTGGGAGATTTGGTGTCCCAATGTCAAAAAGGGAACCCAACATATTCAGGGACTGGGTACCGAAAACTGTGGATTACTGAAAGTCTGAGAGGGCCTGCTTCCGAGGCTATTTGAAATCTGAAGCTTAGCAAACAAAACTGGGTAGCCCAAGACTACTTAGATATCCTGCAAGATGTGTTCGGACGTACCAAGAAGGTTTCTGATCTAATTTATCAATTAGAACACACCTATCAACAAACAGGAGAGAAGCTGTCAGAATATATGAGATGGTTAGACAAGGTCATTCACCAAATATTGTTAAAGAAGGGATTAGATCCTAGTAAGGTGGATGAAGTTCGAGCCAAACAAGTTTTAAGAGGTGCCCAGCCTTTGGATCCCATCACCCTCCAGTTAAGAACTCATCAAGATGGAGGCATATTGAAGTACCCAGATCTAATTCGGATTGTACGGGAGGAAGAAGCTATCCTAGAAAGGAAGAAGGAAAAAATTCAAGAACCAAAACACACCGCTGGAGTCAGGACAGTTAGTGTGATGGAAGAGGATCCTCAGATTGCGCTCCTTAAGACTTAGGTGGCCCAGTTAATGGAGATGATGACTCTGCTGACCACAAGATCCTTTGATCCGCCCAATGGAGGAACTAAAGAAAATAAAAAATATCAGACTTCACATTCAGAAGGGAATCTGGACTTTGTTTCAACTGTGGAGGAGCTGGTCATGTTGGGAGAGTGTGCCCAAGCCCAAGAGCAGGAGCACAACGTCAAAAGCCGGCGGAAAACTTCAAAGGGCCCCAGTGAAGGAGTCAACTGGGTGCCCTGCAACAGTCGTCAACTCCAACGAAACCCAGGTTCACAAAGTTTTGAGAGTAAGAGGAGGAATGAAGCTGAATAAGCGTCCATGGAAACGAGGAGTCAAGATGCGCACTAACAAGCAGAAGAAGCTGAACACTCATGGTGAATTTCCCCACAACTTAGTGGGACCCTCTCCAATCATCCCCATCCAGGTAGAAGGAATATACGCCAAAGCCCTGCTGGATACCGGAGCCCAAGTGACCTTATTATATAAAGATTTCTATATGAAGCATCTCAAGCATCTCCCTCTGCAAAAGTTGGAAGAGTTGGAGATATGGGGCCTAGGTACCCAGAACTTCCCTTATGAGGGGTATATCCCTATCAAACTTACCTTTGACCCGAGTGTGGCTGGAAAGGCGGAGACTTTCGACACCTTAGCGGTTGTGTGTCCTCGGCCCCCTGGGGCTCATAAAAGTTCCCTTATCATCGGAACAAATACTGATCTGGTCAGAAGACTCCTGACACCGCTTGTACAGAAGGAAAGTGCCCCGGCCATGAAGGTGCATCCTATGCTAACCCAAGTGTACAAGAATATAGTACACGAACAGGAGGCTCCACCAGAAGGGGTGGGAAAATTTTGGCGTTTAGACAGAGGTAAAGAACTGCTACAACCGGGTGAAGTGGTATGCATGAGGACCTCTGTCAAGTTGAGTTGGAGACAACCTGGTCCTTTCGCTGTCTTGGAGATGAACACTCAGGAAGAGGATGTGGGTCTGGAAATACTCCCAAAAGTGTTATCTACTAAGGCGCTTAAGAGAAGCAGGGGGAGAGTTTCCGTCAGTGTTCAGAACATGACAGCCCTACCGGTGAAGATACCAGCAAGAATGCTGCTGGGGCAGGTGAATCAAGCAACCCCGGTCTCGCCAAGTGATGTCAAAAGAGGACCCAAAGAGGAGATTCCTATAGAGAACTTTTACCCGAAGAACACCTCCCTTACACCTGTTTGGATGGAGAGGGCCAAAGCTCAGCTCATAAAATGGAAAGAGGTTTTCTCAAAGAATGAGTTTGATGTAGGGTATGCCAAGAGTGCAGAGCACAAGATCTGGCTGGAGGAAGACAAACCTTTCCGAGAAAGGGTCAGGAGGATCCCACTGGGAGATCTTGAGGACCTTCGAGAACAGCTGGCTGAGGTGAAAAGGACTGGGATTATCAGAGAGTCCAGGAGTCCATATGCCTCCCCGATAGTGGTAGTGAGGAAGAAAAATGGGTCACTACGGCTGTGTATTGACTATAGGACCCTGAACCAACGGACCATTCCTGATCAATACACTACCCCTCGTATAGAAGATGCCCTACAGAGCCTGTCAGGGGCAAAGAGGTTCAGTGTATTAGATTTGAAGAGTGGTTATTATCAGATCCCCATGAGTCCTGAGGACAAGGAGAAGACTGCTTTCATTAGCCCCGTGAGATTTTATGAATTTAACCGGATGCCACAAGGTTTGTCTGGGGCCCCAGCAACTTTCCAGCGGCTTATGGAGAAGACAGTAGGCAACATGAACTTGATTGAGGTCTTAGTATACTTAGACGATATAATAGTCTTTGGCCGAACTCTTGAAGAGCATGAAGAGCGACTGGAAAAGGTTCTGAAGAGATTACATGATGAGGGTCTGAAACTTTCAATGGAGAAATGTCAGTTCTATCAATCTTCGGTGAACTATTTGGAGCACATTGTGTCTGAAGAAGGGATAGCAACTGACCCTGAGAAGTTGGAAGCTGTTACTTCTAGGCCCAAGCCCACGAATGTGACTGAGCTCAGGTCATTCCTAGGATTCTGCTCCTACTATCGGAGGTTTGTGGAGGGGTTTGCAAAGATAGCCCACCCACTTACAGAGCTACTGAAGAATCAGGAAGGGGCTGATGTGGATTTGGAGGAACCTTGGAGGCGAAAGGAAGGGTCTCGGAAGAAGAAGGAGTCCATATTGGATCAGTGGACTCCGCAATGTGAGGAGACATTCAGACAACTGAAGTGGAGCCTTACCACTGCTCCAGTGTTAGCTTATGCGGATCCTACCAAGCCCTATGAACTGCACGTGGATGCTAGCCGAGACAGCCTAGGTGGAGTACTCTACCAAGATCATGATGGACATTTAAGGCCCATTGCTTCTGTGAGCCGGAGCCTGTCTCCTGGTGAGAAGAACTACCCCACTCATAAACTTGAGTTTCTGGCCTTGAAGTGGGTCGTAGTAGACAAGTTGAGAGATTACCTGTATGGTGCAGAGTTTGTAGTCAGAACAGATAACAACCCCCTCACATACTTGCTTACCACTGCGAAGTTGGATGCCACAGGCCATAGGTGGTTGGCTGCTCTTTCAACCTTCTCCTTCATTTTGAAATACAGACCAGGAGTGGGTAACAGAGATGCTGATGAGCTGCCAAGAAGACCCCACAGTCCCCTGAGCTCCCAAGAAGATTGGACTCAGCTTGCCCCCAAAGGGGTGAGAGCCCTTTGTGAAGGAGCAGAAAAACAGGAGAAAGGGGGGGCCAGAGCTGAAGAGATTGGAGTGACTACAGCAGGGGTACCTAGGTATTACTGTAATGTCTCTCAGATTGCAGCAGAAGGTCTACCTAAGTTATCGGGAAAAGACCTTAAGAAGGACCAACAGGAGGATCCACTCTGCAGTTTAGTATTGGAAGCTCTGGAGAGTCAGCGCCCTGATTTACTTTTAAAAAGTGCTCAGAAAGAAGCTCTGTTGTTACATAAAGAGTGGAGTCGGTTGCAGTTGCAACAAGGGGTGGTCTACCGAAGGGGCCCCTCTGAAGATATGGAGGAGAAGTGGCAACTGTTTCTGCCAGAGAAACACAGAGAGACAGTGTTAATCGCTCTACATGATTGTCATGGACATATGGGGGCAGAAAGAACTCTCCAGTTGATAAGGGATAGATTCTATTGGCCTTACATGAGAAAAGAAGTGGAGAATTACTGTCATTCCTGTCATAGGTGTAACCAGAGAAAGACTTTACCGCAACGGGCAGCCCCAATGGGTCATTTATCAAGCCAAGGTCCCATGGATTTAGTTTGCATAGATTTCCTGTGTCTAGAATCTGACTTGAGTGGGCAAGGAAATATTCTGGTAGTCACAGACCATTTTACCAGATATGCTCAAGCTTTCTCCACGAAAGATCAGAAGGCAGTCACAGTGGCAAACACATTAGTGGAGAAGTTCTTTGTCCATTATGGCTTACCACAGAGGATTCACTCAGATCAGGGAAGAGACTTTGAGAGTACGCTCATCAGGAGATTATTGGATCTGTTGGGAATTCAGAAGTCTAGAACTACACCTTATCATCCGCAAGGAGACCCTCAGCCAGAGAGGTTTAATAGAACTCTTAATATGTTGGGGACACTAACCTCTGAGCAAAAGCCCAACTGGAGTAAGCATATTGCTGCTTTAGTACATGCATATAACAGCACCAAGAGTGACGTCACAGAATATTCACCTTATCGGCTGATGTTTGGGCGAGAAGCTAGATTACCAGTGGACTTGGCTTTTGGAACTTCTCTGGATCACACCTCAGAGGCTTCTCATCGAGGATATACAAATAGGCTGAGGAAGAGTCTGAAGATTGCTTATGAGAAGGCTCGGACTATGTCAGACAGCAGAGGGAGCAGAAATAAAAGAAACTTTGACCTCAAAGTAAGGGTTCAAGATCTTCAACCTGGTGACTGAGTCCTATTAAGGAATTTAGGTATTCCTGGCAAACAAGTTGGCGAATCGCTGGAGATCACAGCCATACATTGTTTGTAAACAGCTCCCAGGACTTCCAGTATTTGAAATTAGGCCAGAAGGAAGTGCTGGACCAATTAAGACTTGGCATCGGAATCACCTTTTGCCCCTTACTGATGCAGTCAGGATAATCCCCGAGGAGGAGTTATCATCTACATCAGAGGTTGCACAACGGCCTGTAACTAGGTCCCAGTCTGGGGCTTTGACAACTGAAGACAGTGAGGAGAGAGAGATGGACATTAGCTGGTTGTGGTCATCTAATATACCCGAAGCTGAAGCGAGTGTTTCATCGCCAACAACCAAAGAGGGTAGTGAGGCCCTTATGCCAGAAGCTTCAGAGTTTGTACCATTGTCCGAAAGAACTGAGAAGTGTTTATCTCCCACTGAAGTAGAAGAGAATAGTGTCCATCCAGAAATAGAGGACACACCAAAAGAACAAAGGGGAAAGAGGAACATTCGCCCACCTAAGAGACTAACCTATGATACTTTGGGCGAGTGTTCTGAGACAACAAAGGTTACCAGCAAAAGGAATGTTGATGAGCCTAGTTCCTCCTCAGTCAATCTGGACAATGAGAGCCCTGTTTCACCCCTTGGCACATCTGTATCTGATACTAAGGTGACAGTTGTGGGTACACAGAATAGCTTTCCAACACCTGAAAATTGGTGGGAGGCTCCTCTGTCAGTCCTGTGCACTCATTTAGAGGCTAAGATGTGTAACAGGAACAAGGTCTTACATATCTTTGGGGACCAAATATTTAAAGCAGGGGGAGTATGTAGCGCTGCCAACATTTATTTTTAGCCATATGTGTGTTATACAGGACATAGGTTGTTATAGTGCCATCTTGTGGACCAGGGCTTTTTTTCTCAAACAATAGGTGCTGGAACTTAACCACGGCCCTACAAAACCCTTCCCCCACACACACCCTCCAAATCACATCAAATAGTGGGTGTGTTCAGTCAAATGTCACAAAAACAGTAGGAGTGTCTTAAAGGGGCATTAAATACCAGGATTGCATTACATACAGAGTGCAGAGTTGTCACTTGTAAACACAGAAACCAGACTTCTGTGTTTACAAGTGATTGTGGTGAGCAGACACCAAAGGGTCTGAGCCAGAGGTGGTGGAACTGAGTTCCACCAAGTTCCCCCTGAAAAAAAGCCCTGTTGTGGACAATTGAAAAGGTACAATACTTTTATGTTTCATGATTAAGAGAAGTGACATGGAAGTGATTGATTGTTTACTTCTGAACTTTAACTGTGACCTACCCACAATGCTCCCGAACAAGAGAAGAACAGAACTGCATTGTGGGAGGATATAAAAGGGCTGGGAGCGGCCATCTTAGCTCTCTTGTTCCTGGGACGCGTGGCCTGCCAGCAGGACTCTGTGGGTGTGTATGTCCCACAGGGTTGCGGCCTACCTTGTGAGGGAGCGGAGCGGAGAGGCAGCAGGGATCCTCCCATCATATCACAGTGTGCTGAAGCAGCAGAAGTGATTGTTCCGGAGACCCGTGGAGGAGGTAACTGAGGACTCCTGGTCGTTACTGAAAGGAGCAGTGTGACGGCGTGTCGGTGGTTCCGTACTGCCTGAGAACTATTTTAACAGAGGCATCTATCCCCCCGGATCCCGTGTGGTGAGAGGGTTAACACCCAGAAGTTTGTTTAAATACTACACACACTTAGAACTGTTACAGAGTGTTGCTGGGACTGATAGTCCCACGGAACAAGTTAAGTTGGAGAACATTACATCTGCAAAGACTTCAGTATTCCAGAACTGATACTAGATGTTTGTCTCCTTTGTATAAGAATACTTGATCAGTCTGCTGGATTATAACTGCTTTAGTGTATTACCTTACACTGCGCAACCCCCAAGAGGAACCCTTTTGTGGATTACAATTACAAATTCATAAGCTAGCGAAGACTGAAGATGTCAAGACTATCTCTTGTTTACTGCAGGGCCCTGCATTTAGTTACAAAGAGTAATGACTTTATGGTTTAGAGCAGGGGGAGCTCCCTGGTATAAATATATCTTTAGGTATATTCTGTGTATGTTATTAATATTGTCATAACCATTTACTATACTGTTACACTAGGTTGGTGTGATAGTGTAGTCACTGTAATAACTTTCTATATAAAATATATCATTTACCCAAAGAAAGAAGTCATTTTGGTTATTACAGAAGTTTGTGTGCAGTGTTGTTATTTCTCCTGCAGGTGGAGCTACAAGCACCCAGGTAGAGGTAAATATAAATATAAGTGTATATTGTGGGTTAAAGTTGGTACTATTATCATTACAACACTGCACTACAGCTGTGTCAAGGGGATTGAACAACTTAAGAGGGGTGAATAGAACAGAGGACAGGCCCAATAATAAACCAGCAGCTCCACTGAGAGTTATTGCTACACTTATTTGTAAAAAAATTGGAAAACCATTTATTATTTTCCGTCCACTTCACAATTATGTGCCACTTTGTGTTGGTCTATCACATAAAATCCCAATAAAATACATTTACGTTTTTGGTTGTAATATGACAAAATGTGGGAAATTTCAAAGGGGTATGAATACTTTTTCAAGACACTGTATATGTAGACAATGAAGGGATATCTTCTTCTGAAGTACTAGGGCCTGGACAGAGAGATGATGTACAATGTCCTGGATGAGGTGAAAGGATGAAACTACTATAGGAAGGAAAGAGGTATTAATACTACCTTGTGTCTATGTAAAATAGGTGCTTTCCAAGATGAGGCTGCCAGTGCAGATACACTACTCACATTCACACTCACATTACTCACTTTGTCACTTGTGATAGTGACAAAGAAAGTAACTTTGTAATTGTAGAAAATAGAATATCATTAATAGGTTCAGAGGAAGGTTTTCGAAGTGCAAGTTTTTAGAGAACAAATTTCATATCCCATCCCATAATCCCCAAATCCCATAGATTGGCGGGAGAACGTAATACCACAGTGACAAGAGAATGTAATACCACAGTGACAAGAGAATGTACAGAGGGAGCCACATGAGAAACACCGTTAACAAAAGAATGGGAGGCAAGCAGTTTCTAGAACAAACTAAAACAGGTAAAATTACTGCCCATAGAACATGTATACGTGAGTATACAGTGTATATTCTATCAAATACACAAAGCCGCAACTAAAAATGTGAAACACACACACTAGATAATTAAAAAAAGAAAAAAGTAGCTGCGCTATAAAACTTGAACGATAGATGTAAATAAAACAATTCTGTTACATCTAAACAAAATGATTAAGCACCCACTATAACGTGACAAACAGTGACAAATGTAAAAATATATCAAATAAATAGAAAACATGGATAATTGAATATGTTGAGTCCATTCCAGAATGCCCCTGGAAGATGTAAGTTGTCACGAAATGGCGTAGGGAGGAGCTGCGTGCTGACGTCACCACATACCACGCTGACCTCGGAAGCGACGGGCAGCATACTGAAGCTGGCCGGCCTATGTTTTTAACCAAGCTTTTGATTTACAACACAATTGTAAGTGCATCTCTTTTTATCTAATAAACTGTATTTAAACATATTACGCTATGGAAGCCTCTTTTATGTATCCTTTTATGGGGGATGAGTGCCCATCCAGTATTTAGAAGATTCCCGGTGGGGAGAACCATTAGGAACCATCCGTATCAAGGACCCTAGGCTGGGGTAGAAAGCCACATGCCTGCATAATCTCCTTTAAAAAGAGATCTTAGGAGCTGGTAAGGGGCAGCATTTTTATCGGTGGAGGAACCCTTCTGTCACCACGTTCTTCTGGGTGTTATGGTTGCATGATTTACACCGCATGGATGCTTGTTAAACCAACAATTAAAGGACGGATCTGCCAGTGAACTTTCTTCCTTTATATTTCTGGAATGGACTGAACATATTCAATTATCCATGTTTTCTATTTATTTGATGTATTTTTACATTTGTCACTGTTTGTCACGTTATAGCGGGTGCTTAATCATTTTGTTTAGATGTAACAGAATTATTTTATTTACATCTATTGTTCAAGTTTTATAGCGCAGCTACTTTTTTGTTTTTTGAGTTTCTAGAACAAGATCACAATCATAGAGATTCGACCCTTGATGATACTTACGGCCAAATACTGATCCAGGCCTGAATGCAAAAAAGTCAGGATTTACCCCACAGAGTATTTCCAGAAATGAATGCTTCTTTCCTAACATCAAGCAAAGTATGCCTTCCGAGTGCGTTGGTAGACTTTGCAGGAATATAATCTTCCTCTTCAACAGCCATGCCATTAAAAAGTCACTCAAAAGGTCCACATATGAAATCCCCCACCTGTGACCCAGGCCCTGGGACACTGCTGGCATAGGGTCCATTCCCCAGGACCCAGCTTCTGTTAACTGAGGAAGACTGCCTGCCAATTGTCCATCCATGGAATGTAAACAGTGGACAAGACTGGAATGTGAAATTCTGTCCAAATTGCCCAAAGCTCCAGAATGTTGATTGGATGAGATTATTCCAGCGATCTGACAAGGTGTCTGGGACTCCTCCCCAGAAGGTCAGACTGTCATCCACGGCAACGGACCTCCAAGAGATCAGAAGGAACTATTCCCCCAACTACAAAGCTGGATTGCCGAGCTGCCAGGCCACAGGCAACCAGGTCCTTTGCGACAGGCACATTGGATTGTCAAGAGCCTGAACCGATTTGTCTCACAATGATAGGATGTTACGTTATAAGGGTCTGCAGTAGAAATGGGCAAATGGAACTCAAAGAAAAGTTCAATCAGCCTTATGACTCTCATACAGAAGCAAAGAGTTGGTCATCTCCTGAACTGAAGAGCAGGAAAGTTTGACTTTTTCTTTGGGAATAAAAACTCTGGCTTGAGCTGTGTTTAGGATCAGACCCTAATATTCCAAACAATGAGTCAGCTCAAATACAGACTTTTGAAAGTTCAGGATCCAACCAAATGTTTTCAAGAACTGAACTGTCTGCACCACATTGTCAGTCAGGAATTGTGCCAACTGCTCCCTTAACAGGAGAATGTCCCTGTATCCCACAATGGGGATGTCCTGGCAGCATAAGGGCTCATGTACACAGGTCAGTTGAAAACCATTTTAGAAAGCTGGAAACTTGACAGCAGGAAACTGATAGTGAAAAACAAAATACAAGCGTTTTATATACCACGTTTATGCGAGTTTAGCAGTGGTTAACAGCATTTGAGGTTAGAAGCGTTTTTTAAAGATAACCTCAGGAGACCCTCAGGCGCCAGAACACTTCACTTAATGATGCAGCGCTAAGTTTCTCATAATTTTAACTCTTTTTATAAAAAATGGAAAAATAGGGATGGTGCCCAGTGGTTCTATTAAATCAAGCAGCTCACAGTATTCAGTCCAAATGGCCTACTTAAAAGCGAGTATCCATAACACAGTACACAAAGGACCAAAAAGTGAAGCCCAGTGGCTGAAAGGCACAGTCAAGGCAGGCTCAAACATCTCCCTGTCCAGCAAGGTCCAGGTAAAGCTCATTATATCACAGTTTCCTGGCTGCCTTAGGTGTATGAGCCACCAGATGGTGGATCTCAGCCCCGGGGAATCACAATCCCAGGGTCCTGCCCATGATTTCTATTCATCCTTTGAGTACACAGGAACTCTGAACTCATGATGGACATCAGCGCTATTTCTTCCCCCAAGACTGCATGAGACGATAGGATCCATTCGGCATCAAGCACATGTAGGAACACCAGCATTTACTCCAGCTGCCTGTGTGCCTACTGCATTTTCTCCCCCAGCTCGAGCCTCCAAGGGGCTGACACTCGGGAGTACTACATAGGTAGGTCCACTTAAAACAGATATACGGTATTTGGCCGTGGTGATACCCCATGGGTCAGTACACTTGGTGTCCAGATGATTCTGTTCAACGTTATGTGTTATGTTTGTGTTCTTGTTACATGTCAGCATGCTTATCATGCAACTGGTTTTGTGTGTTTCCCTATCTGGAGTCTCTTACACACTAGATTCATTTTTTAGGTGATTATATATTTTTGATTATAAATTATATACACTTTTTGACAATTAAGCTGTCCACACTCTTTGTCACCTATTTAGCATACTTGTTTCCCCGCTCTAGGGGAATATTTTTCCTTGTAAGAAAGTGATTGCCATGATCGGCTACTCTTCAAGCTCCTGGGTATATTCTGCTCTGTGTACAAACCATAGACTTGTATTGTGGTGAGGTAGAAGAGCACATTTTGAACCACACTTACTGAATGTGTTTAGCAACAGGAACACAGTAAATGCTGAGGTTACAATTAACTGCTCTCTCTTATATAGGTATATGCAACAAAGACTACATGGATAGGTATCTAGTGTAGTAATAGGTGTTGGTAAACAGATTAGCTAATTGACCTCTAGAATGCTCATAAAAAGACAGATCTTTGGACTATGGCTAATATGCTGGAAAACTCATGTTTGTCATATCAAGTAGTCCTGACACTCTAGTCTACCTATATTTTGGTTTGAATCTCTAGACAGTCCGTGTGGAGGACCCCGAGAATTCCTGATGTGAGCAAGTGTATTAATGCCTCTCCTCCCAGAGTCACAATGTTCAAAGGCAAAAGTTCAGGTAAGAAGTAGTGCAGTGTAATGTGATGAGATCATTATGCCACACACCCTTTTAACATCAGATACTCTTTGTTATGCTTCTCTTAGTAATTCTACTTATAATTTACAATTCAGCATCTAATGGTAAAAAGCTAATCTTTAACAGTAGAAGATAATTCTTCACATGCTGGCGAGTGGTTAAAAAACTGATAGTTAGAACAGACCGACTCCTGATCAGTGCGCTCTCAGCCAATGGCAAAGATCGCTAATCGGAGTGTTCTGGCTGGGGGCCATCCCCAGCCAGAACCCCCCTCAGCAGGGGGGGGGGGGAATCGCTGTACTAATGTAGGATGGTTAGTACAGCGGCTCCGGCCAGAGCGGTCAGTTTTTTTTTCCAGATTGCATGAAAAAAAACCTGTTAGTGTGTACCAGGCTTAATTTGTGAAAAATGTAAGAGAAAGTTTTATCTTTCGCCTACAGCAATCGGCTAGACATAAGGTTTGCAGTAGTCAGTTCAGTTAAGAGACAATTTGTGATTGTTTTATATAGTTTACTGCAATTGACACAGGCATTGCACTTCACATTCTAAAACAAAACGGGGTTAAATGTGCTTCAATTTCACAGTGTACATTTGAGAAAAACTAAAACAATTACACTGAATACATGATCTGTTTTCCCATTTTTTTTTGTCTTCATAAATTGGGGGCAAGAAACTTGATTTATATAACAAGGTTTAGAAGGCTATCTGGTTGTGTTCTGGGACTGCAAATTGTTTGCATAAATCTGGCCATAGACATTTGAACTGTAAATATCCTTTACATCTACCAACAAAGATGTTGTGTTTGAACTTTGCAGGATACAACGATTGTTGAATCTAAAGGGGATTGTATGGAAATTGTGCAATAAGACTGTAGCATGTCTGGCCAGTTAAAGACACCACTCTACTAAAGAATAATAAGGGTGCACATTTGTTTTCAAGCTGAAATTTCTGAATTATCATTTTATACTCCAGTTGATATTATACACATGGCAATTCTTCCTAGTCCGGGACTTTCTGAAAGACCTGGTATCACGTAAGGGGATTCCAAATAAAAACTTGTCTTGCTCTGAATTGTTAGGAAATTAGACTAGGGTATGACCTCCAAAATGTGACATATCATGTTGGTGCCTGATTGCATTTACCCACTTTGAGGTGAGAGCACTAACACTTTTCCCTGCTTCCCATCCCACATACCTTTTTCTGTTCTGTCCACTTGTTTCTTCTCTTCCCTATTTATTCTTCCTGACCCTTTCTGTCACTTAATCTTTATCTCCAATTTTTCAGGCAATTCTCTCTTCTCCACTTTTATTTAACTAGAAAATGCCTACTGGGATTACACCTCTCGCTGATCTCACTAAATCCCTTAATAGGTTAGCTGTCTTAGCTAAACCCATGACACCTTTTTAGAATACTGGTGGAAGAGCTAAAGTCACCATAGAATTTGTCACGTCTTTCTTGTCTGAAATTCCTGCCAATATGTTTTGTATTTTATATGCAGTCTCCATTTCACATTAATGTTTCACAAGCCAGACATGTATTGCAATTTTGTGGTGCATTTCCTATGGAAAACAAAGAACACAGCCTATCCACTCAGGCCTGCAGGCTCAAGCCAGTGATTAGGGGACCCCTCTTAATCCAGGTAATTATTCCCAAACACATCCACTACAGGCTGCTTGCTGTCTATACATAATGGAAAGCCTTATTTACATGTGTGTACATAAAGGGAATAAAAACACTTGTGCACAGTATCCACAGGTGGCAACATCCAGACCTGCTCTTCTTTCAAGATTTGCCAAAAGCTCCCATTAATCTTGTGTTTTACAGAGAAAACAATAACTATCATGACTTATTTAACTTCAACACATGTTCCTGGATTGATATCTACTTCATCATTTACTTAAATGATCCATTTGTAAGTTTTACAGTGTATACAATTTGTATGTGTTTATGTATTTATTAATTCAGTACAAAACACATTTTCAATATTAGCAAAGACATCCTTTGCAAAGTATATAGTGATAATGGCATAAACTAATTACATAGTTGGTAAGATTGAATAAAGACAACAGTCCATCCAGTTCAACCTGTGTTGGTATGTGCTTGAAGAAAATAATTTCCCATGCAATAGGAATCAAAGTGCTTCGGCCATCGCATGAAAACTATCAGTGTGTTAGAGATAGTTGCGGTACTGAAAATGTCAGTGTTGCCCTCTTACCTCATATTTGGAGAGGAATTTGGAGAGTGCCGCATTCCTCCATTTCGCTGCTTTTTCTTAGGTGACAATGCCGATGGCTGCTCATCTTCAACTGCAAACACAGGCAAAGCAGGCAAAGTGGTCAGGCAGGGGGGATTGGTTACTGTAGACAGAAAACAACAAGAAACTAACAGAAAAAGAACAGAGATGAAGGGATTACACACAAAACAGAACAAGCCAATCACTCACAGTTCTATCACAACTAGACTAAAAGGAGTAGGACAGGAGCTATTAGTTTATTAGAGACTCAAATTAGAATGTGAAACAGAAAGAGGATCAGTTGAAGACACCACATGTGCTGTTGTAATAGGTTGTTGGTCACAATTCATGCACTACATACACTAGAGTGTTAAAGTTTTCCTGTCATGAGTAAAAGAAAAAATTTATCTACATGGACTGCAATACTTCCCTGTAAAAAAAAATCTGAAATCAAATAACTCTAACTATTTCAGTTGAGCACTGCACAGTACTTCTAAGTATTTTAGTTGAGCACTGCACAGTACTACCAACTCAGAGAGGATGCACAACCACCCGGTGAGTTCATTACATATTTTGTGAAATGGACTGAAAAACATTTTTTCATCTTGAAGTTTAAATGTATATATACAAACCTATAATATACTCAACATAATATTTAAAAACAAAATACAGGTTTTAAATGACATTGTATAGTATAAGCAAACTACTGATGACTATCATTGCTTTCTTGCATAGTGCAAGCTATACATGGCAGTCAAACTTGGGTTCTATTGCCATGTTTCTTATTCTGTTTTAATGATTGTTCTGCTGACATGCACAATTTTACTGCCCAAGCTTTCGTTTTCAGGTCTATGGAGGGAAAGGGGCCAGGAACCTCCACCACTGCCTAATTGACAGACTTTCTGGAATACAGCGAAAATCATCTGATGTTCCTAAATAATAACACATACTTCTGATTGTATAGGTTTACATCATTTTGTTTCAGTTTCCTTCTACTGCAAAGTTAAAACCATATGATATATGCTTTTTCACTCCCCATTAACCATTGTGCAATGTCAGCCTCCATGTGAAATCTATCCTGGGAAGACTCCAACTTGATCTCCAATTACCTCCTCCCCTAACGCATTTCTAGATTTGTACTGCAAGCGGTTTGTTCTATTAATTAAACCCTCAAGGGGTCTGAAATATATTGGATTAGCATAGACTTGATTTTCAGGGCTCTGCTGAACAATTTAAAGCACTGTTAACCTGTTAATGCCCCACTTTTTACAGAAGGTGGATGCTGTTCAACAAAACAATCAAGCCCAGCAGTAAGCAACAAATTAATACTATCTGCTGGAGAACTGTGTCAGAACGGCCATCTCTGCGTACAACAACAATTATGTCAGCACTCAATTGTAAAATAACTGTCTAAGCTTTTGTTAACCTTTTTATTGCTGCCTGTCATGTGTTTTAATGTGCACAATCACCCTGCCTAATTTTCCTGAAACTAACAGCATAGATAAAATGACGTCTGAAAAAGTTAGATACAGTTGTGCTAAGAGGTAGAAATCATTATTAAAAGATATTTAAATATTACAGTATGCAAGTTATACATATGACAAAAAATGCTAGTATCGATTGTTTTTCAGAGAAAGAATATCCCCAGTATCCCAATGATTTCATGAAGAGACCTAACTGTAGCAGAATTCATATAAGCCAGGCTAAGTTGAGCAACACACTGAAAATCAGTGGAATACCGTAGGATCCAATTCAATGCCACAACAGGAAAGAGCTGACCAAAGAACTTCTGTTGTAGGTACTTAAAGTCAGCTTTTGTTCTGGGATTTTGACTTTGATCTGCTAGAAGTGAACAAAACCGATCCTAATCATACACATTCTATGCTTTGCTTACAGTAGGTTTCAGTTGTAAATCTTTTGAACAGTTTGCTAGGTATCTGCTGCTTAGACAGACTTTCAGTAGTTTGAATGCTGAAAGCATGAAATTATGTTACCTGTCACTACAGGGTCACTTGCACATATTGCTCAGGCTGTAAAAGAATGGGTCCTATATGTACCATTCCAGCGGCCTGTGTGTTGAAACCTCTTCGCTGCTTTACAGGATGTTAAAGGAGAAGTATGAACTTTAAAAAAAAAAACACAAAAAAAAACACTTATACACCCCTAGGTTGATGCAGCATCGAGCCAATGCTGCATCTGTCCCTCAGCGGCTCTGCATGGAGAACTGAGCAATCAAAGAGCGTCCAATCGCTCAGTTCACAGCATTCTGTGAGCAGGAAGCCAGACACTGTCAGTCTCTGGCTGTCTGCTCTGACCCCCCCCCCCACGGTCACTGGATCGCTGGCCTGTGGAGGGGGTGGGAGGGGCCGGCTCAGGCTCTTGCGCAGATTTCTGCAAGGCTGAGCCAGCTGTCGGTCCAGGCTTCTGGGCAGATTCCAACCATAAGGATCTTTTTTAGAGCTTGGACTGGCTCTGTGACATCAGCAGATAGCGTGTTTCAGCACTCACTGTTATCTACAGAAGTATAGCCAAAATAGCTCTGGCTATGCTTCTACTTTAACCTCTAATCTTACGCAGGCAAAAAAACAAAATGCAGGACATGGTAGGAATGTTTTCCATGCCGTGTAATCCTTAACCCCTTAATTCTGAACCTAAGCACGCAACTTGATTCAAAGACTAAACCATTTCCCACCCCTAACATTACCCCCAACCCCTAACCATAATGATCCTAAACACAACCAAAAGTATCAGAGCTAAAACCTCAAAGTCCCATATCAGCACTCATATGTTTAAATCAAAACATAGTTCTATAACTTTACAATAGTTCTGACAATAAAGATTTTACTTTCTTATCACTTTCTTACTCTTAAATTCAAACTGAATAAAGAAATCTGCCACTATTCTGTCCAATAAGCACATTCCATTTGGGCAGTGCAGCTTATGTTATAACTGCAACTGCTATACACCCTCAAGATTGGCTTTCCACTAGAACAGGCTAAAGCATATGTCCCATCATGCTTGTTCATTTATCTTCACAACTCAAATTCATAGCTGTCCTGTCTCACACCTTCCTTTTTAGCAGAATTTTACTTTCATTTTACTGAGTTTGTTATTATGTAGCTCATATTGACTGTAACAAACTATCTGTAGTTGTCCTAAACAGAACAATCGATTATCAACAATATAATAAAATGAATAAGTGCGGTTAAAAAACTGAATTAAGGTTGTTAGTTTCAACAACTCAAAAAACCCACACATTGTGAGTATTGTGATAGATGTTACACTCCTCTGGAAATGACTTCATTTCTTTTGTGGCATTTGTGGGAAAGGATATAGATGTATTCCCTGCATTCCTGTTAAGAATTAATCCATCTATTGAGTGAAATCCGTGAATAAAATAAAAACTGTCACTTTTTAAAAGAGGAGGTCATTCTCAATTTATTGACAGGTACAGTCAGGTCCATAAATATTGGGACATCAACACAATTCTAATCTTTTTGGCTCTATACACCACCACAATGGATTTGAAATGAAACAAACAAGATGTGCTTTAACTGCAGACCTTCAGCTTTAATTTGAGGGTATTTACATCCAAATCAGGTGAACGGTGTAGGAATTACAACAGTTTGTATATGTACCTCCCACTTTTTAAGGGATCAAAAGTAATGGGACAGATTAACAATCATCCATCAAACTTTCACTTTTTAATACTTGGTTGCAAATCCTTTGCAGTCAATTACAGCCTGAGGTCTGGAAGGCATAGACATCACCAGACGCTGGGTTTCATCCCTGGTGATGCTCTGCCAGGCCTCTACTGCAACTGCCTTCAGCTCCTGCTTGTTCTTGGGGCATTTTCCCTTCAGTTTTGTCTTCAGCAAGTGAAATGCATGCTCAATCGGATTCAGGTCAGGTAATTGACTTGGCCATTGCATAACATTCCACTTCTTTCCCTTAAACTCTTTGGTTGCTTTCGCAGTATGCTTCGGGTCATTGTCCATCTGCACTGTGAAGCGCCGTCCAACAAGTCCAAGCATTTTGCTGAATATGAGCAGATAATATTGCCCGAAACACTTCAGAATTCATTCTGCTGCTTTTGTCAGCAGTCACATCATCAATAAATACAAGAGAACCAGTTCCATTGGCAGCCATACATGGCCACGCCATGACACTACCACCACCATGCTTCACTGATGAGGTGGTATGCTTTGGATCATGAGCAGTTCCTTTCCTTCTCCATACTCTTCTCTTCCCATCACTCTGGTACAAGTTGATCTTGGTCTCATCTGTCCATAGGATGTTGTTCCAGAACTGTGAAGGCTTTTTTCGATGTTGTTTGGCAAACTCTAATCTGGTCTTCCTGTTTTTGAGGCTCACCAATGGTTTACATCTTGTGGTTAACCCTCTGTATTCACTCTGGTGAAGTCTTCTCTTGATGGTTAACTTTGATACACATACACCTATCTCCTGGAGAGTGTTCTTGATCTGGCCAACTGTTGTGAAGGGTGTTCTCTTCACCAGGGAAAGAATTCTTCGGTCATCCACCACAGTTGTTTTCCGTGGTCTTCCGGGTCTTTTGGAGTTGCTGAGCTCATCGGTACATTCTTTCTTTTTAAGGATGTTCCAAACAGTTGGTTTGGCCACACCTAATGTTTTTGCTATCTCTCTGATGGGTTTGTTTTGTTTTTTCAGCCTAATGATGGCTTGCTTCACTGATGTGACAGCTCTTTGGATCTCATATGCAAATCCAAATGCAAATAGCACACTTGAAATGAACTCTGGACCTTTTATTTGCTCCTTGTAAATGGGATAATGAGGGGATAACACACACCTGGCCATCGAACAGCTGAGCAGTCAATTGTCCCTACAGCGTTCACCTGATTTGGATGTAAATACCCTCAAATTGAAGCTGAAAGTATGCAGTTAAAGCACATCTTGTTTGTTTCATTTCAAATCCATTGTGGTGGTGTATAGAGCCAAAAAGATTAGAATTGTGTCCATGTCCCAATATTTATGGACCTGACTGTACATTTGACCTCTTTTGAGTTGCATTTGACCTGCTTCAAGCCGGTTTAGCATTCCCACAGACTTGCATGGGAATGGAAAACCTGCCTGACATGAACCAAAGCCCAGAGACACAAGCCCGTACAATTACTGGGTTCAGCCTGGTGCTTTGGGGAAAATACATTTTAGGTGCCGACAAACTTCATAAAAATAATAGATATGAATACAGTATTTATAAGGTTTCCTATAAAAGACAATCTACCAAGAATGTGAACACGTTTTGTCTGTAATAGGAAAACTACAAAATGAGTGAAAATTGTTTATTCTTTCATTAAAACTGTCAAGCAAAAAGCCTACAAATATTTTTATACAAGTTTTATATCAGCATGTGGGCACCTCTACCTACAATGCAACATATAAAGGATGTCATTTCAATAGGAGTTTTGTTATTTATCACTGCAAGACTTTAACTACCTACATAGGTGTTGGTTGAAAACAGGTTGCTTAGGGTGGTAACGGTATTTGCCTGGCAAGCTGAGAGCCCGTTGCAACCCAAGGTTGGAAGTTTTTCCTGTGTCAGAGGAGTTCAGTAATTGCAGGTGCAGTAGAGTGGGGTCACAAGGTAAAAACAGGCTTCCTTTGCGGTTGTTAACAAGAGGAACAGGCTCTTGGGGCTCAGGGCTGAGTTTAGGTACAGAATTAGAAGTGACATTCTGGGGAAGAAAGGACAGTCTGTGGACACTTAATCTAGCTTCTTTCTTTGTGGCTGAAGAAGGGGAGAAACAAAAAAGTGAACAATTAGCAACACAAAAGGAAACAGGGAAAGGACTGTGGAATATGAAAACTTCTGGAAGTGAAGAAAAAACTACTTTATCCTGTCGGAACAATACAACTCAAGAGATAAATCAACTAGGAAAGCAAACCAGTCTCATGGAATCTGAAACATCTGATATGTTCATTTACATTATTTGGTTCTGTTACTCAATAAGCTGCCTAGTCCCTCATTGTCTGCAACAGGCTACCATTCTACCACATTAAACCTTAATACCAAAAGCCAAAGCTGCAGCTCAACTGTTCCTAAGGCGTTTGGATACTAGTAGCAAAAACATCTATCACAGATCTCTAACTCACACATAAATAAATACTGAACTCGGCCACCTACCTCATACTTACAATTCCACTGTAGTATACAGGACAATTTTTTTACTTTGTTCCCACATAGGCCAAATGTCAGCTGGCCAGCCTCTGCAAAACAGTGTGAGATGTCAGAGACCCATAAGGCATGCAGAGGTTAGAGCAGAGGGGCTTAAAAAGACAGCTTGGCCATCACAGTGGTCACTTGACCAGGAGCTTCTCCCGCCAGCTACCGATCATTAGTAGAGAATGAAACCTATTTTTGACAGTTCAGTTACTGTGCTGGGGGCACATTCTCAGCACAGAAAGCTCTGCCATCCATAGACACATATGTGTGTCACATGGGCATTAAAGTCCACCGCTTTGCTGCCACACATATGCATTATGTGGGCAGAAAGAGGTTAACAGGACTATTCTCTCAAATGGTCAGAAGTTCCCCTGGGGTACACACACCTCTGGTTGAGAGACTATGGCTTAAGGAGCTCGACAAACCCATCACCAGTACAGATAAAAATTGAAAGCCTCGTAAACGTCCTGGCCCAGATGGCCTCTCGGCTACTTATTATAAGAAATTTGCTGATCTCCTTTCCCAATTACTAGTTGATGCATTTAACTCCATTGTAAAAGGCCAAACCTTCAGACCTGAAACCCTGACAGCTGTCATAACAATGTTACCTAAACCCCATACTGATGATACATTGTGTTCCAACTATAGGTCCATCTCCCTCCTAAATCTTGACATTAAATTATTACCAAAAATTCTCTCCACCCACTTAAACCTGATTATAGGTTATAGGTTCTTTAATCCATAGGGGATCAAGTTGGCTTTATCCCTGCTTGTCAAGCAGGAGAGAATATCTGCCGTGCGGTTCTCTTGACCCATGCAGCACATTCTCGTAAAATACCTTCTTGTTTTGTGTGTCCTTAGATTTAGGAAAAGATTATTTACATACATAAATACTACGCGGCTAGGGCTTCGGTTCCCACTTTCTAACCTGGGTTTTGTCCCTATATAATAATCCCAGGGCATATGTCCAATACGCAGGCCATAAATCTGATCCATTCTCAGTGGAGTGGGACACTAGGCAAGGTTGCCCACTCTCCCCCCTCCTATTTGCATTGGCCATAGAACCCTTGGCTCTCCTGATCCGAGCTGTTACTAATATTTGTGGACTGGAACTTGGTGGTCACCACAATAAAATCTGTATTTTTGCAGATGATATCCTACTCTTTATGTCCTCCCCCTTATCTCTACCCCCAGTCTACTTTATCTTTTAGATCAATTTGGTCAAATTATGGGTCTTCAGGTCACCACACAAAAATCTTCTGCCCTCAATGTCTCCCTTCCCCTCACCCATCTTGACCAGCTGAAAACAGTCCTCCACCCACCTCACCTACCTTGGAATAAAACTGACTGAAAATCCTAATAATTTGTTCTCTGTGAATTACCCCCCCCCCCCCCCATGTTAACCCATCTCTCTCTTCTGATGTCCAAATGGTCTTCTTTACCTCTAGTTTGGCTGGGCAGGATCACAGCAGTCAAGATGGCCTACTTGCTGAAGATTTTATATTTATTTTGAGTTCTACCAACTCCTGTACTAGCCCATTGCCTTCGCCAATTACAACGCCGTGTTTCGACATACATTTGGGGCTCGCACCGCCCTCACCATTGTTTGCAGAGAAAATTTCATGGTCTTACTTTTTTAAACTGTAAATTGTTGTCTGTAGTGCTGTGGTACTGTGTACTAATACACCATCCTATGTTTGTTTTGTTAATGCTCCAACATTTTTTTGTCTCCTTTCAATAAAAACACTAAATGAGAGACTTGGCTTAGAGAAGCATAGGATACAATTTCTGACCTTTAGTTTGACCTACAATTTACAGTTATCCAATTATAAATTTACCAACTTTGCCTTTAAGGCCATAGTATTATAAAATTGGCATTACTTGAGTAAAACCAGTACAATACTCAATTAAATGTTCAAGTAGTTTTCAATACTCAGCAAAAAACGACTACCTCTGGGGTAATATACTATCTCAAAAAATAATTTAACATTTAGCATAACCATTCTTTATGTTAATATAAAGCTCTCTCAAAAGGTATATTGTTCATTGATTTTTTTCTGAAATCCCTTGTGGGGATAACTGGATTATCCAACTAAAAGCAAGGGCTTTTCTAACTATAAAAGGGTTTGCCTCAGAAGGACAGAAATATACTTTTTTTAATTTAAAAGGCCAAATAAATAGACTTCAGGATTCAGTAATATTTTTATGCTTAACAGCATGGTCAGTAATTGTAATCATTTTTCCCCAATACGGTTGTAGGCATCATGCCTATATCATATACCAACAGTCTGCTGTTTTATTGCCATGTTAATATTTTAGTGAGTGTTATCATTTTATTTTATTAGGTCAAATAGTTTGAATAAAGTGTGTATATAGGTTTGTTTATTTTTGGATATAGTAGGAAAGGGTTTAATATGAAACTAAAGTGTAAAAAAAACCTGAGGGGCAGGCAGGTGCTCTATTGCAGAAGAAACATGCTACGTCTCTTTGCGATAATACAAACTTTAGAATGTGCACCTCAGTGGTTTTATGTGAGCAGTTGCTCCACTGCACACTGACCACTGGGGGTTGCTCACTCAGCACTGCCACTATTCATAGAATACCTTGTATATTTGTTTTGATTTATAATCGTGACTATCAATGTATTACCACTGACTACTACAGAGATTTACAGCTTTCCCAGTGGTCCATCAGGTATGAATAACATATACTTACATTGTTCCAAGCTGGACCAATAAGTAGGCATTTTCAGTACAGAAGAGGGCCCTGTACAACTGTGCAAGACTGAAGGTAAGGCAGGAATTAAGCTTCAAAGTTTTAATAAAATAGCCAGTTCATCTTTTGACATTTGCTGACAGTTGGCATGGTCTCAAAGGCAATATTAACATGCAAGTCTCATATTAATAATATTTACTGACAGCTCTTGGTAAAAATTAATTAAAGTGTGAGTCTATCCAAAAATAATATTTGGGACTTGAATTGATGCTGGTGGCCTGAATCACCAACTGGTTTCTTATTTCCTAGGGCCTCAGCAGCAAGAACATCCTCTCCAAATTCCTGATTCTGCCCAATAACCTAGTGGAGACCTACCCCTCTTTCTGCAGCTTTAATATCCATAAATACCTAGTGATGGCTGTGACAGTAGGCTAGGCCTGTGAACTCAGATTTCGAAATAGAGAGAAAGTAGTTTTTAGATGTGCACTTGAAAGAGTTTGGCTTAAAGTGGGAGTCCGGCGACCAATTTTTTTTTTTTTTAGGTCATTGAGACACTTTGCTAATCCCAATAATACAGTTTGGGTGTAATATTTCCGCCTGTGTCTGTTTTCGTACTGAAGAATAACTTTAAAAATGTGAGGATGGCTGTTTCCATCTTGCTTGTGGGCATGTGAAGCCCACAAGCATTGATTTCCTGGATGCGATGAATGCTGTTCATTCACAGCTTGTTCACAAGCATGATCATTGTTCCCGCACTGAATCTTGGGAAGCCTGACACTAAGCTCCCAGGAGACAGTGCGGCGCCAGGGAAAGGCAATAAGCACGCCTACTCCCATGGGAGGAGAGACAGGAAGTGCCACAATAAAGTACAATATAAAGGTAATTACAGCGATAAAAAAAATGTTTGTGCGGCATTTGAACATCTATGCAATTAACTGAAGGGGGTAAGATTAAGTTAAACATTTGAGTGGAACCCCGTTAATGTAAGTGGGTCTGTTTTGCCTTGTTTATCTCACGGCAGATCTACCAAGACAACACTGATTAACACTTTCACTGCCAGGTCCGTACGCTGTACGGCCCCACAGAACTGCCTTCAGGTGGCTTATGGACCTTATTTCTCTCTCTCCTATAAGCTCATGGTCAATTCAATGACCCTGAACTTATAGCAGAATTGTTCAGTAGACTCTGCTGAACACTTCTATAACTCTGATCAGCGGATTACAACCAACTGATCAGAGTTATTAACCTGAAATTTGACCCTCTCACCCATGCCGCCTCTTCCCTGCCGCCTGATTCTCCACCTCCCGCCGCTTTCTTCCACCTAAAAAACTACTCCCCCCACTCTCCTTTCCTATCCCTTTCAACCCACTTCTTCCCCACAGCAATGATTACCCCCCTCCACCCGATCCGACCCCCCCAACCAGATCCCCCGCAGCTACCATCATTAGCCAGCATCCCTCATCTGTCACTCCCGCCAGCTTCAGGTGTTGCATGGGGCGATCCAGATGTGTTTACCCGCCAGTCAGATCGCCCCCCGTACTGCCCCTGTACGCCCTAATCCATCACCACTCCCAGCGGCATCCCTCCTTCCCCTCCCGCCGCCTACAGCTGGTGGCCGGCACTAAGCCATGGCGATCTGACATGCTGAGAGCACTGGGGGAGAGGGGGGAGCGGTGCAGGTGGTGAAGTCAGGGTTTGGTAAACTTGTGTTTACCAAGCCCCCTCCTGTAGTACAGTGGGCGCAGGCAGCGATCACTATAGATCGCTCCTATATGCCCACTGACAGATGATACATAGTAAACCGTGAGTGTTACTATGTATCAAATTGTCAGTTTATGAATAAATGAGGAATCTCTATACAGATTCCATGGTTGATTCACGTAAAGTGCTGCAGAGAAAGGTACTTTCTGTCTCAAAAAACTGATATAGAGGGGTTGTTTAGACCTCTGATATCTCACCAAAGACCCCCCCCAAAAAAATATCAAAAAATAACTAAAAATTTTAAAAAGTAAAAAAAAAAAACCCAGTGACTTTTTTGGGGGACGGCAACACCCCCCAGGTCCGCCCACACTTAGCCTCTTCACGGTGACGGAACCCACCCTCCCGCACTCACCCCTCCACTGCTTAATCGGCTTCTTCTCCCAGCCAACCTGATCCGCCTCCTGTCCTGATTGGCTGGAAGGAGAAGCCAGAAGACCATAGTGAATATTAATTCGCTATTGTCACAAGTGGGTGGGTTCGGAGTGCCATGCTCTGTGCCCCAAGCACAACCGTTTTCAAGCCAAATAGAGCCTCAGGTTCTAATCATGTGGCTTGAAAGAAAAAAAGTATACAAACGTATGAATCCATCAGTCTGCGGGGGGGCGGAGCCCCTGTGCCCCCTAATGGACCAGCTGCACCTAGTAAGACCCCTTTCACATGGAGCAGACTCTGTCAAGCAGATCCGCCTGCTCAGTGGGGGATCTGTCTGCTGATCCTCGCTGAGAAGGCAGGTGACAGGTCCACGTCCGCTCTGCTAATGCAGAGCGGACATGGACACAGCCTGCTGTTCTCAATTGGGCAGTCAGATTAAAATGGACCACCTGTCTATTTCCATCCGATGTCATCCAATCCGGTCTGCTAGATGGATGGGGAATGGGATCCTCATCCGTCTGTTTTTAGCGTTTGGATGCAGGCGGGTGTAAACAAACACATGTCCATTTACATAAGCCACTCCATTGAGAACAGGTGGTTTGATTGGGCCTGCCTGAAAAATGGACAGGCAGACCAATCGGTCTGCTTGTGTGAAAGGGGCCTAAGGCTTTGTTCACGCAGGGCATACACAGCGTACCTTTACAGGGATGCACAGGTATTCCATGCATTTCTGTGCAGGCAGTCCCATTGATGTCATTTGGGATGTAGCAACTGCACGAACAATTTTACATCCATGCATGTTCCTGAGCTCACACTGTCTGTGTTTGGGGTGGTGTACCCACACCCATACAGATGTCAGATTGGGAACTGCAATGGGTGCAGCCGTTGCATCCCAACTGACAAACTGGACTGCCTGTACCGGGATGCACGGAATACCTTTGCATCACTGTGCGGGTAAACATGGCTCTCCATGGGCGTACACTTAAGTATGCCACATGTGATTGATGCTTTAGTAGTAATTTAGTAGAAATTTTGTACGTTATGTTGTGTTTATGTGCACTATTAATGATTTTAGTGTATTTTTTGTGAAAATAGCGATATGATGAACATTTGCGCAATTATTGCGGGGCCCAAAAAATCTGTAGCATTTTTTTTTTTATTCGACAGGTCATGTGTTTTCAGAAAATATCTAGCTTAAGGGATCTTTTCAAATTCTGAAAGCTGTAAGTGAAAAATGGTAACCTCCGGTGTAAATTGTTTTGATTTACAGTTCTGCGTACCTTCAGTTTTCAACATTTCACAAAAAAGTGCAATTTAAAATATTTATTAACTCAATACAGGTCTAACATTTATATTTACCAGGCATTTAGCAGGAATTTTGTACATTTTGCCATGTATGAATCCACGATTAATGATTTTTGTATATTTTTTGTGAAAATATTATTTTGATAAAGATTTGCGCAAATATCATGGTGCCTTAAAAATCAGTAGCACCTTCTTTTTATTCTACTGGCCATTTGCTTTCAGAAAATGTATGGTTTGGGGGGGGTCTTACAAATTCTGAAAGCTGTAAGTGAAAAAGGAAAATGAATTTCACTATTTCTCAAAAAGGCACACTTTAAAATAAAAAATTTACAAATATTTGTTATTAACTCAATACAGGTTAAGCTTTTATATGTAGTAGAAATTTAGCAGTAATTTGGTAAAATTTGCTGCATTTATATCTGAATTATTTTAGAACATTTTCCGTGTATATATTGTTTGACAAACATTTGCGCAAATTTCATGGGGCCTTAAAAATCAGTAGCACCTTTTTTTTTATTCTACTGGTCCTATGCTTTCAGAAAATATATGGTTTGGGGGGTCTTTAACAAACTCTGAAAGCTGTAAGGGAACAATGAAAACTTTCAGATTTTTAGAGAAATGTGGTTGTTTACATTCTTGTGTATGTTCAGTTTTCACCATTTTGCAAAAAGGTGTAATTTAAAAATTACAAATATTTGTTATTAACTCAATACAAGTTAAGCTTTTATATTTAGTATGAATTTTGTAAAATATACTGTGTTTTTATCTGCCAATAATGATTTTAGTGTATTTTTAAAGGAAATATTATTCTGATAAACATTTGCACAAATATCATTGTGCCCTAAAAATCAGTAGCACCGTATTTGTATTTTACTGGTCATGTGCTTTCAGAAAATGTATGGTTTGGGGGGGGGGGGGGGGGTCTCTAACAAACCCTGAAAGCAATGGAAAAATTACAAAAATGGCCTGGCCACCCGAGTGTAAAAATGGAGCACTGGGCCTGGCAGCGAAAAGGTTAAAAGCAACAGACTATGAAGTCTCTAATGATGTGCAATATCCACAATGCTCCCAGAAGATCACATGGCCTAGGCGTTATATCACATAAGAGTTTCACAGCTATATTCTTCATTCATGGAAAGACAGAAGCACTTTTTTTTTTTTTTTTTTTTTTTACACAAAACACTACTTTACTTTGATAAGGACATGTGTCCTGCTGATTTGTGTGATTATTAATTGTAATAATAAGCCCATCTAGGGGAAATAAAATAAAATGCTGAAACATTAATTTCAGTCTTTGCCTTTTAAAGGAGCTTACAGGATAAAATGTCAACCATTCAGACACAAACATTTGGGTTGATTTGCTAAAGGCAAATAGGCTGTGGACATTACAAGGGAGTTTTGACTTTGCAAATTGTTTCCTCTTAGCTGGGTGAATAATCTGAAGGTGCTTTTTTATCATCTAATCTTTTCCTTGTACGTGATTTGGTATTCTTTGCAAAAGTGAATTTTCATCACCTTTAATAACCTAAGGGTAAATTCCCTTCCAAAATGAAAAGCCTATTTGCTTTAACCACAGCCCCAATGGGTCCTACTAAGCAGGGATACATATGCAATAGTGTAGATGTATGTCAATGTCTGTCAAAGAATGCATAAACTAAAATTATGTAACATTATTCAAATGCATTTTATTATGCGCAGCTGTACCTTCAGTTGCATACTGTATTTCTTTCATTATTTTACCACATCAAATGTGTGTGCTCCCACCAACATGCTAAATGTACACTAGCAATGCCAGATACTGTTGCATAGGATACACATACTTCAAGGCACACACCATTTTTACAAGGCACTGAGAGGTGTTGGGATTTGTATTTAAATTGTATTCAGAAATGCAACCAACTGCATAGGTCATTATTGAAAGGTCTTGAAAAAATATTTTGTAACAGATGAGAAAACATGTTAATGATTTTCTCTAGTGACAAAAGGGTTAACATAGGAACTGCTAAAACCACACAGCTTCAACCTTTGTGCCGTTAGCTCTGAGCCATCCACAGATGCTTATTGCAGCCGTCAGCTGCCGCAAAGACTTAAAACCCAGCACGATAACTTCCAGTCTCATCTGCCCCTTGTCAAACCCAGGAAGTTGGGTTAGGAGGAGACAAAGTGTGGCAGCTTCACTGTGGAACTGGAAGAGCCCAGACGGCCCCTGTCTCTCCGTTTTTGGGCAGATCAAGTGATGGCTCCTTAATGCATTCCTTATCAAAAGGTATTTTTCTCTTTCCCTCCCCTTTCCTTACAATCCCTCATCAGGTCAAGTAAGCCCAGGGGAGAAGGTACAGCCTATTCAAGCAAAGCTGATACCAGTGCAAATTGTAATAGCATGCTAATGAACAGCGTGCCTATCTATATTTATAAACATCATATGCAGCCCTACTGCATGAGGATTTATTGGGGTAAAGGCTTTAAATCATTTTAACTCACTTGAATTTGTATAAAAATAAAATATTGTGATATAAAAAAAAAAATAACTTATTGCAGCATAAGCCCAGTGTCAGCACAAGTTCCTATAGCACCCAAGCTAAAGATGGCAAAGTGCACCCTTCCCAAATCTCCAGACACATCCGCACAAAGTCACTACAGAAACAACTGTTGCTGATGCCACTTTTTGGTCCATGGAAAATTAAATCAGGGTGGGAAAGGGATTGCAAGCTTAGTCAAACCAGTGTAGTTTATTGATAATAAGCATAGAAAAACAGTCAGAGTTTTGTTACCATTATGAAGGTTACTTAATCTGGGAACGAATGTAGCTTTCAACTATATTGCCTAAAGTGGTATTAGACCCAAAACCAAACAGGTAATATATTGCAGCTTACCATTCCTCAGATGTGGTGGCTGCAATTGTTTTCTTTTTTTTTTAGGATTTTTTCCCACGGTTTTCACCTAGTAATCTGGCCAGCAAGATGCATTTGACCTTGTATTCTCCCATCTCTGCACTCCTGGCAACCTTGCCAACACCCCCTTTCCTCTATCCGATCACAACCTCAGTTTCCATCAGTTTCACAGTATCCTTGTCTTCAACCACCTATCCCTCCAAGCAGCAATTACTTGTAGCAACCTTCGCCACTTTAACCCTTCCTTCTCTTGTCTATTCTGCTACTGACCACCTCTATGACAAAATGTCTCCCCTTTCCTGTCCAACTTGGCCACCCCTGTCTACAACAGTTCACTCTCATCCTCACTGGAGACGCTAACTACACACAGAATCCGGCCCCGACCGTTACAATCCTGGCAAACTGACAACACCAGAAATCTCAAGAGACACAACCGTGCTCTTGAACGTCTGTGGCGTAAAACCAAATCCTTGCAGGACTTCACCCTATATAAATCTGCCCTCATAGAATACAATTCCTGCCTCCATGCTGCCAAACAAACCTACCTTGTCACTCTTATTAATACTTTGTAATCCAATCCTTGTCAGATTTTCTCTACCTTTAACTCTCTGCTTTGTCATCGTCCATCCCCCCCTTCTACATACTAACACACTCGCTGCCCAAGAGATTGCCAATCACTTCAAAGACAAGAATGATGCAATTCTTGAGGACACCTCCACTATACAGATATCTTCTCCACTTACCATACCTTGTCTAATGCCGCGTACACACGGTCGGACTTTTCAGCTACAAAAGTCCGACAGCCTGTCCGACAGACTTTCGACGGACTTGCGGCGGACTTTCTAACGAACAGACTTGCCTACACACGATCACACAAAAGTCCGTCGAATTCTTACGTGATGACGTACACCGGACTAAAATAAGGAAGTTGATAGCCAGTAGCCAATAGCTGCCCTAGCGTGGGTTTTTGTCCGTCAGACTAGCATACAGACGAGCGGATTTTTCGACCGGACTCGAGTCCGTCGGAAAGATTTGAAGCATGTTTCAAATCTAAAGTCCGTCGGATTTGAGGCTGAAAAAGTCAGTTGAAAGTCCGGAGAAGCCCACACACGATCGGATTACCAGCCAGCTTTAGTCCGTCAGCGTCCGTTGGACTTTTGTAGACGAAAAGTCCGACCGTGTGTACGCGGCATAACAGCACAGTCAACACTTTCCTCTTTTAAACTGGCTACTGCTGCAGAGATTACCAAACTTTTATCAGATGCACACCTAATTGTCCTCTGGATCCTGTTCCCTCCCAAATACTACAGTCACCCTCCTTCTATCCTATGCTCTCTGACTCACATCTTCAATCTCTCCCTCTCTACTGGCACTTTCCCCTCCCCTCCCTTGTACAGATTGCACCAATACTTAAAAAGCCCTTACTGGACCCCAACAACCTGAACAATTTAAGACCCATCTCATTGCTCATATTCACCACTAAACTTTTAGAACGCTTAGTCTACAACCATCTTAGCTCCTACCTCACTGAAAACAACCTTCTTGACCCCCTACAGTCTGGTTTTCACTCGCAGCACTCCACAGAAACTGCCCTACTATAACTCACTAACTGCTAAAAACAATGGTCACTACTCCATACTCCTACTTCTAGACCTCTCTGCAGCCTTTGATACTGTTGGCAACCACTTCTCAATAAACTCTACTACCATGGCCTCCAAGATTCTGCTTTATCCTTGTAATCCTCCTATCTATCACAGCGCTCTTTCAGTGTTACCTATAACTCAGTCTCCTCCTCTCCACTTCCTCTTTCTGTAGGGGTCCCCCAAGGTACTGTCCATGGACCTCTTCTCATTCTACACCTCCTCCCTTGGTCACTTGATAACATCCCACGTCTTCCAATACCTCCTCTACGCCGATAACACCCAAATCTCTTTACTCCTCACCCCTTCTGTCTCCTCTCGCATTACTAACTAACTAAAATTTCAACATGGATGTCCCACCAATTCCTTAAACTAAATCTCTCTAAAATAGAGCCGATATTATTCCACCCTGCCCATGCCCCTCCTGCATGACTTTTCCCATCAAGATCAGTAATGCCACTATCAGTCCCTCCCCTCATGCCAGGGTACTAGGTGTAAT
This sequence comes from Aquarana catesbeiana, assembly GCF_042186555.1. NCBI lineage: Eukaryota > Metazoa > Chordata > Amphibia > Anura > Ranidae > Aquarana > Aquarana catesbeiana. The sequence continues at coordinate 199,355,112 of NC_133331.1, forward strand.
CCTAGACTCTGACCTGTCCTTTCAGCCCCCAAATCCAATCACTGTCAAATGCTTGTGGACTTCACCTCAGTAACATCTCTAAAATGTGCCCCTTTTTAGCTAATGAAACCACCAAGCTACACATTTACTGCCTTGTTATCGTTCACCTTGACTATTGCAACTCTCTTCTCAAAGGCCTACCTCTACGCATCTCCTGTTCAGTCTATTGTGAAGGCTGCTGCAAGACTCATCTACCTTACCAACCGCTCAGTGTCTCCGCCACCCCTCTCTCTCCCAATCCCAATCCCTCAACAGGCTTACAATTGCCCAGCAAATTAAATTCAAAATAAAAACATCATACAAAGCCATTCACAACTCTGTCCCAAGCTACATTACCAATCTTGTTTCCAAATATTACCCAAACCGTCCTCTCTGCTCCTCTCAAGACCTGCTGCTCTCTAGCTCCCTTGCTTATGCCTCCTATGCTCATCTTCAGGACTTCTCCAGAGCCTCTCCAATCCTCTGGAACTCTCTACCTCAATCTGTTTGGCTATCTCCTACTCTGGCTGCCTTTAGGTGATCCCTGAAAATTCATCTCTTCAGGGAAGCATATCATGCCTCCAACTAACAACTTTTATCACTTCCATTAGCTCTTCCCACAGTTATAACCTTTTGTACCACTTGCCCCACCCTATTAGATTGTAAGCTTTTATTAGTACGGCCCTCTTAACCCTCTTGTATTTTATTGTATTGTAACTGCACTGTCATCATATTGTAAAACGTTGCACAATTGTTGGTGCTATATAAATCCTGTATAATAATAATTATACCTCCTGTGGTTAAGTGCCCCCACTCTGGATAAGGAAGCACAGGGGTACCTTTGACAGTAGCATTGCCAGCCAGGAGGAAGTGTTAGCTGGACTAGTAAATTCAGGTACACTAACAAATTGAAGCCACATTTCAGCTACAGTTTTTTTGGTGGGGGAATAACATTTATACATGAATAAATAAAAGCTGACCATTGTAAGAAATCAATCAGCTGTAAATAGTTTGTCCCCTCTCTGTAACTGGTAAGTCTGTAAGGAACTTATTCTTTTAAAAAACAGACTTACTGGCTGCATCACCAAGTGAAAAAAACGGAAAGAAAGCCTAAAAAAGAAAAATGAATGCAGCCATCACATCTAAGAATTGTTAAGCTGCAATTAAGTGTTTGCTTTAAAATAGAAAATGTATTTATGCAATTTGTCTTTATATAAAAGGCACTGCTAATATGTTTGTTACAAATCTTGGTGAAGATATCTTGATATGAAAAACAACTTGTCAAAAACCAAATACGTGTCACAGATCTAGTTACAGAAAATTCTGCACCACATCCCAAAGACCTAACAAAAATAGATGACAGTCAACAAGCTCAGTCACAAAAAAGGTGAAGGGACTTGAGGTGCCTACTCATTCAAAAAATTATACTCAAACACTTATAAAAACATCAAAGTTTATTGGTATTTACTGACTGTTCAACCTAGCATAAATGGTGGTTGATAGTCCATAAAAACAACATGTATAAAAGATTTTAGGACCAACATACATCAAAAGAATTACATATTTGAACATGATCCCTTATTGCAGTATAAAGACCCATCCACAGTAATAACATAAGAAGGTCTTCCACTTATGAGGCTACATTATATATCTCCCCAACCAACCATATACCAGTCTATATAGTTTTACATTACATGGATCATTACAGTAGTGAACTGTACATGGATCATTACAGTAGTGAACTGTTTAGGGACTGCAATCTGTTGATGCCTTTCGCAGGTATGCTTCTTCAGTAGATGGGTGTTCAAAATAGATGTTGAAGAAAAAACTGCTGATGAAAACGTTCCAAAAAAGGTGTAGGTGGTAGATGCTTCCAAAGAACGGTGGACGGAGGGGCAAGCTAAAGTAAAAAAGGGGAACCCAATCCCTCAGCTGTTTTCAGCAAACCCAAAGGGATTGCGCCACGTAAATAGCTTTTACCTTTAAAAGTACAACCAGGAAAAAGAAATTGCTCAAAGCACTCCCCTATTGGATGGACCAAGGATCCACTGACTGCACAAGCAGCACACCAGGCAGAGAGCAGAGGGGAGCTCCTAGAGACCCTCCTCAGTGAGAAAACCCACAATGAAACTTAAATTAATCCCTGCTTACAGATTCGCCAAACCAGACACTCCTCCGTTGATGCTCTGGGAGGCTCTGGGATGCTCTAGACGATTAGATGACTAACAGATTAAAGCTGAACTTTAGCGAACACTTTTTAGGCAGTTACAGCAAGGGTTTTAAATATATGAATAAAAGCAGATCACCGTAAGCACACCTGTCAGTATTAATGGAAGTTGAAAAATAGCAGACTAATAAGGATCCTTTCACACGAGTGTTCAGTCTAGATACATTTATCAGTTTTCCTTTTCCATTCAGATGGATCTGAACAGATGTAAATAAGTGTAAACGAATGCCATCTGTTTATATCCCTTCCATTTATGCCAGGTTTTAGGCAAGAAACATTTATTGTTTACATTTTTGCCACCTTGGATTGGTCTCTGCAATAAGAAAAAAAATGAACGCAAAACCGGATGTAAACGGAACTGAACTGAAGGGTAAACTGATGTAAACAACCGAAGGTGGATGTGCAAACTGATGTAAACTGAATCAGTTTTTTTCTTTAAAAAAATGTGATTGAACAGATGGTGGCCCTAGGCCCCTTTCACACAGGGCAGACTTTGGTTAGATCAGCATGGGATCTGTCCACTGACCCCCTGCTGATCTGAGAAGAGCAGACGGATGACAGGTCCGCGTCCACTCAGTTTATGCAGAGCAGACATGGATAGAGCCCACTCTGCTTTATGGACCAGCGGGTATAAATGGACTCCGCTGTCCATTTTCACCCGACTGCCCTCTAATCCGCCTAAATTGGGGGGGAAGGATCCCTTTCTACAATTTTTTAACAGACCAGATTGGAGGTGGGCGGGTGTAAACAGACACAAGTCCATAGGGGTAAATAAAGGGTCCGATCAGTTCCGACCTGAAAAACTGACACGCGGAACTGATCGTACCCTAGTGGCCAAATTACCAGGCGAAAATATAAGCAAAAAGTCTAAAGAAGAAAAAGAATGCAGCCATCACATAAACTGCACTACAATAAATGTTTGTTTTTGGGTTTATTACCACTTTAATATCAATATACTATTGAAAACTCTTAACAATAAATATGAATTCCGTTTCAAATTGCATAAAACCATGAATGATACTTTGATATTTATCCTTCTCCCATGGTTGAGGGAATATTCACTGTGAACTTTCCTCTGTTCCTATCCAAAATAAGGTAGGACCATAAAAAGTAGCTTTTTTTTGTGGTTTAGGAACAATGGAATCCTTAAAGAGGAACTGCAGTCTGCTCACATAATTTGTAGTAAAAACATCTTTGCCATTCTGAAGCTTCCCTCCAACCACTTTGAGTATTATTTTATATATACAGTGATTCTGTACTTGCCAAATATGCTGCAGAAATCTCCCTCCACTGAGTCTGGGTGCAACCATTTAAACTGTGGGCAGCTGAAGCTGCTGCCTGTTCCCTTCCTGGATTTACACAGAGACACACTTCCAGCTCTGCAGCTCTCATTGGCCCTCTTATGACTCATCCCGCTCCCTTCCTGACAAACTCTCACAAGAGAGAGAGAGAGAGAGCTGTGCATGTCATTAGACTAGGCTTTTTACCAGGCAAGAAACAGGAAGTGGGCTGTATAAGGTATTTACTGGCATAAGGTATTTCCTGGCAAAAAAAAAATGTTTAAAGTTAAAACAAGAAGGGCAGAAGATTTAATAGAAGGAAAGTTGAAAAAATTACTGAAGGTCCGCTTTGAAATAAACATCCCCCCAAGATTACTATACCTGCTTCAAACCCTGCCCATTGGAATTCCAAAGACATCTCTTAAAGTGATTAAAGTGATTATAAAGCCAAGTTTAAAAAAAAGTAAAAATACGAATCTCTTCTGTGCAGTTGGTTTTGCACAGAGCAGCCCGGATCCTCATCTTCTCGGATACCTCTTTGCTGCTCCTGGCCCCTCCCTCCCATTGAGTGCCCCCACAGACAGTAGCTTCCTATAGGGGCCCTGGAGCCGAGTCACAGCTCCCTGTGTCCATTCAGCCACAGAGCCCTGACCCGGGCCTCTCTCTCCCCTGATTAGCTGACTGACTTTGACTGACACCAGCGGGAGCCAATGGCACTGCTGCTGTGTCTCAGCCAATCAGGAGGAGCATCCTGGATGGCTTAGACATTCATGGACATAGCTGGAGAGAGATGGGGCTCAGGTAAGTAAAAAGGGGGTGCTGGGGAGGCTGCTACACACAAGTTGTTTTTATCTTAATGCATAGAATGCATTAAGATAAAAAACCTTCTGTCTTTACAACTCCTTATAACAATTGCACGGGAAGATCAGCGAGTTTCTTTGGACACAGAAATTCCACTGACTTAACAATGTCCTCATGGGGCAACCTAAACCGAAAGGGGGTATTGTTTCCCTGACTCAACCAAATAACACAGAGCAGTACATATGACCAGAATCCTAGAGCAACTAATATACCCCTCAGTTGTCTTCCACTTGAAAAATAACAAAAAACTTAGTGGCTGAATTTCTATATAAAAATATAAGAAAAAAGCCTAAAAATAGAAAACTAATGCTGCAATACAATAAATGTTTGTCTTTGAATAGAATACCGCCTTATTATCAACATATTATTGAAAACATCAACATTAAATATTTCTACTTAAAATGGTCCCAGGACTACAGCATATCTCATACCTAGGCATCCATACCTACTCCCTTGGTTGAGGGAATATTCACAGTAAACCTCCCTCTGTTCCTATCTGTAATTAGGCAAAGCCTTAAGAAGTGGACTTCGGATTCTTTTTTGTAGTTTGGGAGGAATGGAATCCTGTAGATTAACATTCTCCCAAGATTACTATATCTGCTGCAAATCCTGCCCATCAGAATTCCAAAGACATTTCTTAAACAAGTGCATGGAGAGCTGTACATATGGCCAGAATACTAGACTGGAGCAGCTAATACATTCTTCTACTTGTCTTCTCAGTTGCTAAGTGAAGAGCTCCCGCAACATCTTCTTAGCCACCCATTAATTGATAATACTCTTAAAGTGTTCCTTTGTGACAGACGACATGTCTTGAGTTACTAGACAACATCTCCCATGACTCCACTCATAAGCAATCCTAAATTCCCTCTGGGGAAAAAAGGCCTAAACCTTTTATTCGCCTCTCAAACTGTGACATATTTTACCAGAAACACTTTCAGATGGTGGTAAGTTTGAACTCTATTTCAGAAATACAAGCATAGACAGACCCACTATTGCCCTGTGGAAGGTGAAACAATTATTGTATGTCATTTTCTTACCCAGACTTTCTGGGGACATCAATTCTTACCACCCCTGACAGACCTGTGTTTAGACCCTGCCCCGCTTTGACATCACCTTTCCTACTCCCATGGATATCCCATTCCCTCAACCAATTTACCATACCTGTCCAAGTGGGAAAGGGGCTTATGGACTACAGTCACAGAGCAGCACAGAAGAAATGGATTCAACAACCTACTCAAGCTGTCCATCTCAAGAAAAATTGGACTTTCAGATCCTACCACATTGGTACAGGATCCCAAAAATTTGACACAAAATAGTCTGTAACTGACCAAAGTCAAAAGCTTCTGGGACTATGTAAAAGAGATCTCTTTAAACAAACTGATCCACAACACACACCTTTACTAATAAAGCATTATAATCAATCACTTCTAATACATCTACTGAACGAGGCAAAGGCCTGTATTCCACTCTAATGGAAACAGACAATACCCCTGCCAATTAGGCCTTTGGCTAAATAAAGTAAACACCATTAAAACCATGGAAGATCGCACAGTGGTATCAATTCACAAACAACAATACTGCAAAACATGGTTTTACTGGGTAGACTTCACCTGCACACCAGAATACCACACCCTCATGGCAAGTCCATACGTTTAATTGTCATTTTTCTTTGTGGGACTACGTGTCTTTGTACAGAGTTCAGTATCTTAAAGGCCTATTGTCCTTTCAAGGATACTACGATGGGAGTGTCCTTTACGAGTCCAGACGTCTGTGGGTACACTTACTGCCTCCTCCCCAACTTAACTATCACCCCCCTTTTTTTTTGGCTTCTCCTTGTATTCTCCCTGTCTCCCTCTATTTGCCATCAGAGTGAAGAAATGTCATCAGGGCACCAATGATTCCTCAAAAGGGTCCAAAGCTTTATTTACATGGTCACATGGTATACATACGACAATGTTTCTTAGCCATGCAGGGCCCCTTCTTTAGGCTGGTAACTGAGGAAGGAGCCCTGTGTAGCTCCGAAATGCGTATGTGTACCGCGTGACCATGTAAATAAAGATTTGGACCCTTTTGAGAAATCCTTGGTGTGCTAAAGACATTTCTTCACTCTACGGTTTCCAGCCAGTGGTCATTACAGCACCCAGCATTACTACAGCCATTTCCATGAATGTGTGCTTGTGGAATATTGCGTTTGGACCATTTGCAATCTTCACGTTTTTCAGCCTTTTCACTCTTTTTTCTTTTCCTCCTGACTACACTTGTGTTTTAGGCCAAATAGAAGAGGTTTAGCTTACTCCCTTGTCCGATGGTAAAGTCACATGTACTCTATGTGAAAACCATAAAAAGATTAAAAAATGACATTAGGATTAGGCCTCTTTTCATGTTTTATTTAACATCATCACTTTCTTTAAGTTATGCTATAAAATGTACAAATTCGTGTACACTTAAGACTTTATTTTGTATGAATCATGAAATAATACAACATTTATATGTGTACAGCTGCAATGTAATGTCTTGGATACTTTTTGTTTACTTTTATTTTGCGATTTAAAAATTTTTTTTGCAATCTGTAAATTCTAAAGAATTAAAAAAAAAAATCATACAAACTCCACTCCATAAAACACTTAATAACCGAAATACTTACCCCATCCCCTATTTTCAGAAAATGGACTGACTTTTGTGCTTATACAATCTTTACAGCTTTATATAGCATACTTATTACTCTGCACCAGAACACATGGCCTTGCTAAATGAATGCAAACTGAGCACCACAACCATTCGTTTTGCAGCTCCTAATTAAATCTGCAGGGCAAAAAGCACATGCAAAAAAATGTATTCTATTCATTCAAGTGGCTCTGTTGCTAGAATACAATTTTGTTTTAAATTTCCCCTGGGCCCCCCACTGTGCCCAAAGGTATAATCTGCTGACTGGCTGGCAGGAGGAACCACAGAACACAGAGAGGGAGCAGGCATCTGACACTTCTGAAAGTGTTGGATTTTACAGGCAGAAATATTGTTTCAATACAGTGAAGATATAGCATTACCTGTCATCTTTGGGGAAGCGGTGGGTGGGGCACCATTTAAAATGTTTTATTCTAGCAAAAGTCAACTTAAGAACAACTTATTTCTTCAGAGAAAGATTATTAGCCATTTATTATATACATATAGCAAACAACTTCTGAGCCGCATACATAAGCCTCCCTCTCTTTAAAAAAACACTAGTCTTATGAAAAAATACTGCTTATGAAGCTGATCCTCTGGCTTCAGTACTTTCCAAGTCACTATCAGCATGATATGTATCTGGTATTCTAACATCACTTGTTGTATGCTTGATGTGGTCAGCTGCTCAGACAACATTGTAACCATTAAATCACTAGCACAATCAACTAACCAGTATTTATTAAGGACATGAGAACAAGTGACCTTAAAAAAAAAAAAAAAAAAAAACTAAGGAAGAAATAAATTGACAACAAGTTCAGCTACATAGTGATAGCAAAGGCAATAATATTTTTGGATCATTCTGTGCATAGTCAATTTGTATAAATAAAACCAAGCAAGACAACCGTGCTTTAACTTATGACCATTATGACCATTAATGCCTTGCTGTTGAAGCACTTCCTTCCTCTTGCCAGTCAAGAGGCTTTTATTTAGTCAGGTGGTAAGAATAGTAACTGTGTCTCTCTTTTTCATTTAAATGGCTTAGCTTTCTCATGCTTTATACACACACATCTGTCTTAGTCACAACTCTCCCACCTCACTCTGTCCCATCTAATCCATACTTTTCAGCTCCTGCTGTCCACAAGATTAAGATCAACTGTTGTTTTGAGTTGCTCTGCTTTGCTCTCTTCTGTCTAATTAGCCTCTTGTATATATCACTGGGTAATTCCAAGCCTATCACGAGTAATCTCCATCAACCATTCAATATCCATCCATCTATCACAGAGCATCAGTCTCCCTCTTCCCCCTGCATCCACCTTCCCTGATCCATCAATGTGTTGTCTCACTAGGTGACTTTTTTCTTTAACTGGGCTCTGCACCTATCTCCTCTCTGTCAGAGCAGTTTTCCTGATTTCCATTTAACTTCCAGGCTCTGTACCTACCTATTAGTCTATGTTGGTCTAGCTATCAATCTCCGGCAAGCTTTTTTCTGCCCTATCCTCATGAAATGCTTCCTACAGGGATTAAAGACCTGGAGCTTAGTTGTCTGTACCCGTGTCCTGCCAGCCTCATTCAGTCTTCCACCAAAAGCCATGCTTGATATGTGATGGTGAGGGGTTGGTAAAGCAGCACGGAACTGTTCTCCGTAAATACTGAGCTCTTTCCATCAGAAAGCATACAGTATTTCCTTACATCTGCCTGCCTTGCACTGAAAAAGCCATGAGTTATTGTTGCCACTATATTATTATTCTGCTACAGGAAGCCAAATTTTGTCTAACAAAACTATATTCTTGCATTGTACCTTAAACAGTTACAATAATCCATTATTTCCAACCAAAGCGAAATATGCAGATGATCTTGTCAGGGCAGTATGACCATATAAGGCAAATTGTAGCACTTGCAAAAAAAAAAAAATACCGGTGGGAATGTGTTACTAGTTCAAAAAGCAAACAGGGTACCCCTCTATTTTTTATTCACTAATGTTGTCTTTGACAAAGCATATTTTAGGAACAATAAATAAAAAAATGCCTGTTCACACTTGTCCTTTTTGACAGATGTGTTTTTCACTGACATTAATGGAAAGGCATCAAAAGACCATTTTTTTATAAATTTTTTTTATACCTGTGACAATGCTCTTTGTATTATACATCATTACAATTTTTAACATGTGTCTACAAGTTTTGATGCATTACTATTGATTTCAATGGAAAATTGACCTGCCAAAAACACACTAATGTGATAAAGCACCAAAAAAATCTTTCAGACATAAGAAGAAATAGGGTCACTGGCCAACCCTCCTAATTGCTTCTAACAGGTCCCTATCCTTCCCTTGCGCTTTTTCTCCCCCAACCATTCAGTGATCGCCTACCTCCCCCCAGATAGTGTCCCCACTCCCTCCCTTATTCGGTCTCTCCGCTGCTCTATATAGAAAGAATATTGTTGTCCTTTCCACCAGTACCCAATGAATCTTATGGCCAGTAATGAACCCCCAACCTACCTCACCTCCGACGCCAATCCGGAAACAATGAGGCCTGTTTCACACAGGGATCAGCTTTTATAAGAGCAGTGAAAAAAAAAATAAAGCTATTGCAGAGCTTTCAACAAGCTTTGTTGAAGCTTTTAAAGTACCATTCAGCTCCAGTTTGTAAATGTTGAATTGTTTGGATGGATTGTTATGGGAGTGCTGATGGTCACTTTAAACAAACTGCTAGCAGGCTTCAGGACAACTTGAAGCTCGTTAAAGCTTGCTAAAGCCTGTTGGCAGCTTGTTTAAAGCTACAATCAGCACTCCGATTATAATCTGTGTATAAAATTTCCAAACAGGAGCTGAAGGGTGCTTTATATGGCTTAAAGGAAGTTGCTTGAAGATTGCTCAAAGTTTCATAAAAGCTTGTTGTTCACACAAGCTGCAGCCCGTGTGAAAAAATGTACTTGAGTTGTTTTTCCACACAATACTAATGTGGTCAAACCAATGCATTCCCAATTGATTTCTATTTTTCTGATTTAATTTGACAGAATTTACAAAATATAGATAATCTGTGGTTCAAACACTGAATCTTTCTGATGGTATTGGATGTTATGGGAATATTACACTAAAAATATATTGAGAATAAAAATAGGGTCCCTATTACAGGCGATTTAAACTATCCAGCACTAAAGCTAGGTTTAACATTTATTACACACCGTTTCATGTATTTTGTATATGTGTTATTAACATTGAGTTTTTTATGTGCTACCATTTTCCTCAATGGCCCTTTAACATATGTTAACGCATAAAAAAATCAAACATTAACAATTCACAGGTGGCACAGATGTAAACTGGCACCATTCAAGACAATAGCTTTCCTGCGTACATGCCTTAGCGTGCGTTAAAATGCATAGGTGTGAATGGGCCCTGAAGCAAAGATTACTAATAAGATTAACAAAAAAAAAAATTGCCAAAATGTGATATATGGATTTTACTAAAGCATTTGACACTACTCCTCAATAGGAATGGACCTTCAGTTGTTCAGAGTTTGACCTAACGGTCAAACTAATGGGGGGTTTAAAGGAATGGGTTGTTCGGCTATGTACCCAGCCCCAAAATTCTGGCTGCATGAAGAAATCATATTTAGTAGCAGTATTGCTACCAGTGGCTGCCAACTTCCAAACAACCATGGCTCATTCTCTCCTTCCATTCATCTCACAGCCAGGCTATTCACTGATAGCTGAAATGTAAACAAAGGGGTGGGGGATAAATGGCTGAAATCACTGACCAAAATATGAACATGGCCATATTTGGTCACTAAGGAGGGTAATATGATGGGTAGGGTTGCACTGATACCACTTTTTTGAGACCGAGTACAAGTACCAATACTTTTTTTTCCAAGTCCTCACCGATACTTTTTTTAAATGTTGTGTGACAGTGGCACTAACATGCAGCACTGATGGGCAATGATGAGGCGTGGACTGTGTCAGTAGTTTTTTATTAAAACAATTTTTTTACAAGTTTATTTTTTACAATGCTTTTTTATATAATTTATCTATTTTGTTTGGGTTTTTTTACAATGCTTTCTGGGTTTTTTTTTTTTTTTTTGGGGGGGGGGGGGGGGTGTCAGTTTTTTTTGTTTTTTTTTACAATTTAACCTTTATTTATTTATTTTAATTTACCAGCCCTGTTGGGGGGGGGGGGGCTTTGGTGAGATATCAGGGGTCTAAACAGACCCCTGTCATATCCCCTTTAAGACAGGGAAATGGACTGAGAACACAAATTCCCAGTCTCTTTCTCTGCAGCCTCAGCTTCACTGAAAATGAACGGACAGGAGACAGTGGCTCCTGTTCATTCATAAACTGAAACATCGTAAACACAGATTACGATGTTTCAGTTATGAATGGACAGAGTCAGTGAGTGATCACTGACTCTGTGCATTCAGAAAAGGAAGGAGAAGTGGCTGTCAGAAAAGCTATACAGGTAGATCGTTGCTTATAACTGTGGCACCGATTACCTGTGAGGCTGTCTGCCCCCGTCCTCTAAGCTTGAGGACGCCTGGTCTGATAAAACAGGTATATGATCAAGCATCAGAGCATATGCAGGAGTACCGATTCTCATGCAAATGCTTGGTATTGGCACAGATACCAGAACTAGTCTCAGTATCAGTGCAACCCTAATGACGAGACAAGATGAGGTTTCGATTATCCTTGAATACAATGCACAAAAAAAAAAGATCAAACATATCTTTTGACGTTATTGGCCCATTCTGAAATCTATAAACACCTGCAGAGAATACTACCATCAAAGTCGAAATTTGAATATAAAAGGGACCCAACAATAAGGGATAAAATAGTGAAAAGCGTGATTAAAGTACCATCAGTGAAAACATGTTCATTAAGGTTTTTACCCATGCAAAAGGTGTTATGTGTGCAAATCAAACAAAAAAGCTGAAAATCAAGAAATTTGATTTTCTGGCCACAAGCACAGGAAAAAGTCGCAATCAAAGATTTCACCACATGTAGCACTGAGGGCATTGTATAAATTCTGGAATGTCCATGTCGCCTACAATATGTAATCAAAACAAAAAGGCCTCTAAAGACCAGAATTCAAGAGCATGTATAATATTGTCAAGGGGCGTAGCAAACAATCTCTCTAAGCATTTTGCGAAACATCTCAAAAAAGACCCCTCGCAATTACAGTTCTGGGGAATAGAAAAACATATACTGTAAAAAGCACTGTTGAGATAGAAAAACTCTGTCAGCAAGAATCCAGGTGGATTTATACTCTCAACAACTTAGTTCTATGTAGTTTAAATGTTGAGTTTGATCTCAACTCTTTTATCGGTGGCTTTTGACCTGGGTTCCGCCATACGTTTTAATCAAGTTCAGTTTAGGGTTTGTCCGTAATATTAGGGGGTATTATCTATTTTATTCATTTTTATTCTTTTATATTTCATTTTAAGCATATATATTAATGTGTGTTTTATTTGGTGATTACCAAGATTTGTTTTAATATTAGGATCCATTTATTTCATACTGTATCTTAGGAGTTCAGTTATTTTAGGGGTATTTTAGAGTAATATATCATTTTATGTACTTTTTTTCAAATAATTTTTAGGGTCTCAGTATGCATTTGTTATAATATGTATAACATTTAATATGGTATAGGACCAATTTATAGGGGTTCTCAGTACTTTCTTTGCCATTTATTTACGATATTGAGATCCCATTAGTATTAGCTATAGGTGGAGGGGGGCCACTGGACCATTGAGGTGTATTTGCTTCAGTGGTAAGACTGCCATAGACCCGCACCTTTTGTGTTTATTTGTTAATCCTCGTCATGGCTGCGGCACTTGTGAACTACAATAGCATGGCCGCAGGTAGCTGGAAAGCTCAAAGAAAATGGCCGCTAATGATACTCATATAATGGCCTCAGGCAATATGGCCAACGCTGTTATAGGTATATTAGGTCTATTAGGTTAGGGAATACCCTGTAGGGCACAGGCACCCTAGTGGATAGGAGGATACGGAGGTTTTATTACAAGTGCACACAGGACACATTACAAGAGGTTGCCACTCATTACCACTACAGGATTCCGTGGATGTGCGGCACTAGAGATTGCTTCCTCCTGACCCATTACAAGACGTCTGCTGGAAATAGTACAAGCCTTATCTGACCATACATGCGTTGTAGGTAACATCACTAAGGTGAGAGCACTGAGAGCACGGTGGTGAACGGGTATGGATATTCAGAGTCAAGAACTTTGCACTATAACACAATTTAAAGAAACTATCACAATGTAATATTTGTATAGGCACAAGCACAGCATCATGTATTTGAGATACTGGAGTTTCACTTGCATGCATATTACATCATAAGTATTGTTTTACTGCACAGGTTTAATAATTTGAGAGAACGGTAGTGCAGCACTTACTAATTCATTACGTATTTAGTCAGTAGTTTTGGCCACATTTGAACCCTTCATTGACATTTCAGCTGTCAGCAAGGAATCTTTCATTGAGCTATTTTTCTTATTTACTATTATCATCAAAAGTGAAAGTAAAAGAAAATCACAAATTTTGGGTTGTCCACAGAACAGTAATGGAAATCGTCCAATGTAGACACTAATTCTGGTGACTTGGGGAGGAAATGAATTCCTTTAATTTGCGGGGATTTTTTCCCACTTCCTGGTTTGGCTATGGGACAGGAAATTAAGGTAAATCTCCCCAATGGGACATAGATGGCAAAACAAAACAAAAAAATGACAGGGGTTACATTAATCCAAAATGAAAATATGTCTATAGTTCTACATTAAGGCTGGGTTCACACTATTGGTTTCCCCGCATCCAATTCGCATAGCAGGAGATTGTGACCAGCTCTCTATGGAGTCGGTTCAAACATCTCCGGAGCGGCACAGGAGTCTTGTGCGTCTTTTGGTCCATTTCAGGTCTGAATTTAGCCAAAAATTTGGGCTGAAATTGTTAAAGGATAAGTACATCTTTGGGAACATGTTACTTGTTCCACCTGTTTTTAGGTTGTAGCATGTAATATGTTCCTGCAGCTCTCCCCTGATTCTCTCACCCCCCCCCCCCCCCCGCACCCGCTATCACAATTTGAAAAGAGTGCAGCCATGAGTTCTGTGAAAGAATTCATGGCTGCAGAAAGATCCTTAATATCATGAAAAAGAGGGGGGGAGGTTGGGACTTCAAATGAGGTGCGCATAATGCAGTCCAATCACACTCACAGAGATGCAAACATATGTATGTTTATTAAGGACCAATGATCAACATGGCATAAAAACGCATTGCATACATTAGACATAAAATAATCGCATGTATATACAACCATGGGACATGGGTAGGTACAATTATGCATCTTAATCCCCCAAGCAAGATAAAAGTCATGTGAAGTAAAAAACATCTGAAAATTGGTCAATTGGATACTAAGGATGGGGGCGTAAACTTTCCCTTGCGTCCCATTTAAAGTCCTAAGTTCGCTTTTCCCCTTATTGCTTGCATTGATTAGGGATGGAGGTGCTCATGACTGTAGCCCATCGCTCTCTTATGGAGGATTCCTACCGGGTCCGGCCGTAATTCAGCATGCTTTCTATGGAACGTTTATTGCACTGACAGTTCACATACTTTGATCTTTTACTACTTTATACATTTTTTACTCCGTGTGGCCAGACTGGGTCTGTGTGACTCATTGTCGGTGGGTGGGCAGATGTCCTGTTTCCCGGGAGCTGCGATGCATGCTGGTGTCCGCTCTCCTACCTCCCCTCCACAAGGTTGGGGGTGGGTGGCTGGGCGGATCTTTCCACCGTGCATCGGCGCCACGCCCCCGGCACTGTGCATGTGACTTCCTTGGTTGGGCGTCGCACACACAGACGTCTGGTATATCAGCTGGGCTGACATGCGGTGAGCTTCTCTGGCGTTCGCCGAGGTTTTGCTCCACTGTGTCGTGCCCGCTGAGGGGGAGCTGGCGTTCCATGCTGGGGCTGCATCTCACTCCCTGCTGCATGGTACTCAGATAGTGCTGATACAACCTATGCACACCCTGATCCTCTCCTATTTATGTGGCTTCAAACATCACATGCATTCTTCAAGGTAATCTTCCGGGTGCTTTTTTCAATCACCTTGGTGATATCTGCAGCTTATATCATCTTGTTTTTTGTTACTTGTATCATCATAGATACATTTTATATATTTCCTACATTATAGAAGTCCCCTCCACTGCAGGGTGTTGGTGTGTGCGGTCCGGTGTTCCTCGTTGAGGTCCCCCTCTCAGCTCCTGGGCCAGGCTCCATGGCTTACCCCTGGCTTTGTTTTGTCACACGGTTCCAGTTTTGGCTATCATGTGAGTAACCTTTTGGCATGGCCCATTATGCCCAAATTTCCCCCTTTTCTGCTGATTTTGTTAGACCCTGAAACTATATTGCTTTTCATACATTTTTTATAGAATTTATATGCAACTGGCTCATGAAGAGTGGATTGAAGTCCATGAAACGCAGCGTCGGGCCTAACTTTGATGCATCAAACACACATTGACCAATTTTCAGATGTTTTTTACTTCACATGACTTTTATCTTGCTTGGGAGATTAAGATGCATAATTGTACCTACAAATGTCCTATGGTTGTATATATATAGATTTATTGTCTATATGCGATTATTTTATGTCTAATGCATGCAATGCATTTTTATGCCATGTTGATCATTGGTCCTTAATAAACATACATATGTTTGCACCTCTGTGAGTGTGATTGGGCTGCATCATGCGCACCTCATTTAAAGTCCCAACCTCCCCCCCTCTTTTTCATGATATTAAGGATGGGGGCGCAAACTTTCCCTTGCGTCCCATTTAAAGTCCTAAGTTCGCTTTTCCCCCTATTGCTTGAACTACTTCAATACAGGGCACTTACACCCTCTTCCCGCCCAGGCCATTTTTCAGCACTGTCATGTTACACTGTAACCATGTGAAATTTTTATCATTTTCTTCACACAAATAGAGCTTTCTTTTGGTAGTATTTAATCTTTTTAATTTAATTTAATTAGGTTTTTAATTTTGTCCTAAAAAAACAAAAAAAAAAAACAAAAGAAGACTGAAAATTTGGAAAAAAATAAAAGTTTTTCTTAGTTTCTGTCAGTAAATTTTGTAAATAAGAATTTTTTTCTCCTTCACTGATGGGTGCGGATGAGGCGGCACTGATAGGCTGCACTGATGAGGTGGCACTGATGAGGAGGCACAAATATGCTGCACTTATGGGCACTGATAGGCGGCACTGGTGGGCAAAAATAGGCGACACTGATGGGCAGCAGTGATAGGTATTGATGGGCAGCAGTGGTGGGCAGCAGTGACAGCCAGCACTGACTGGCATCACTAATGGGTACTTATTGCTTACACTTGTGGGCACTCACTGCTGGCACTGGTGGGCATGCACTGCTGGCACTGGTGAGCGCTTTATTGTAATCAGGGCACATCCGATCACATGGTTAAAGAGCCGTAGCTCTTTACAGAGATTGGGGTCGCGCCGTGTCCTAGCAATACGGCGCAGCCGCGATTGCCGCGCTGCGCACCCTTGGGGGCACGCAAGAGCAGCTGCTCTGGGCGCCATCATATGATGTCCACACAGAACGAGAGCAGCACCGCCACGCCGTCATTTGAAGGTGGGAGGGTGGCCAGTGGTTAAAAAACAAATTTCTTCATCAGTTTAGGCCAATATATAGTCTTCTACATATTTTTGGTAAAAAAAAAAAAAAAAAAATCGCAATAAATGTATATTGATTGGTTTGCGAACAAGTTATACCATCTACAAACTATGGGAAAGATTTATGGAATTTTTTTTTTTTTTTTAATTAGTAATGGTGGTGATCTGAGATTTTTAGTGGTATTGCGACGAACAGATCGGACACTTGACACATTTTTGGGACCATTGACATTTATACAGTGATCAGTGCTATAAAGATGCACAGATTACTGTGTAAATGACACTGGTAGGGAAGGGGTTAACACTGGGGGGCAATCAAGGGGTTAAATGTGTGTTCCCTCAGTGTGTTCTAACTGTATGGTGATAGGACTGAGTAGGAGAGGAGACATATCGTTGTTCCTAGATAGTAAGAACAAACAACATGTGTCTGCTCCTCTGACAGCACAGGGATTTGTGCGTTTACACACACAAATCCCCATGCTGGTGCTCGTGCACACGACCACCGGCCACGCGCATTGGGTCCCCCGCTGTTCAGCGGGCACGTGCGCCCTCTGGCACCTCTCAAACTGGAGCCTCGTACAGGGGAGCCATTCTGCTCCCGTATATAGCGTGAGCCAGTCGGGAATCCGTTAAAGACCATATCTCTCTCATTAAAAAATGTAAAATGGAGACCCCTATTAGTCACCATGTTGGCCTATTCCATGGCTCTACATGCAAAAAAATGTATGGCATTGGAACATATTCCTACTGACGTTAGAGAAGGGAGTAATGATCAAAGACTTTTATAATTGGAATCCCATTAGATTCACTCTAACTTCAGTAATTTTTTCATTTTTCCATCTATTAAATCTTCTGCCCTTGTTGTTTTTACTTTAAATAGTAATACTTTTTTTTTTTTACTTTCTGCAAGTAAATACCTTATACAGCCCACTTTCTGTTTTTTGTCTGGTAAAAGAGTTTGAGTCATAAGAGGGCCAATGAGAGCTGCAGGGCTGGAGGTGTGCCTCTGTGTCTGTGTAAATCCAGGAAGTGATCAGGCAGCAGCTTCTGCTGCCTACGGTTAAAACGGATGCAGCCAGACTCAGTGAAGGGAGATTTCTGCAGCATATTTGGCAAGTACAGAATTGAATTATATATAAAATAATATGCAAAGTGGTTGGAGGGAAGCTTTAGAATGGCAAAGATGTTTTTATTACAAATTATGTGAGCAGACTCCAGTTCCTCTTTAAAGCCACCACTTGTCCTGGCCTAAATGAAACATTGAGCTATAAACCTTTTTTTGTAAATTTTTCTGTATTTGCTCCTTGCTGTCCCCCCACGTCCCCCCCCCCTCTTAACCTTCCACCCTTCTCCCTTTTCTTCTGTTTCCCTCCCTTTCCTTACTCGTTCTCTTCCCTTCCTCCCGCCCCTTCCCCTTCCCTTTTTCTTCATTTTAGTTAACACCACAAATTCCTTTCTTGACATATTTGATTGATGTATCCTTCCGTGGCCATACTTGCTATATGAGTTATGAATATTATAATTGTTCAGAACTGTCATAATTGATTTTTCACGATTATGGGTACAAAACACCCAACATATTGACATAATATGTGCATTCTCATCTCTTTGGCTCCCCTCTCGCCCCACTTTTTTTCTTTATTATTTTCCTTGTGATTTTGGAGAAATCTTTTTGATTGATTTATTTTGATTTTTTTGTTATAATGTAAGGGTTTTGCATTCACGCCCGCTCGCTTTGGACCAATTAGGTGCTCATATGGAAGCCCATGGCGTCTTATCTGGGGGAACTCTTTTTTTCTCCCCCAAGATAGCACCCTATCCCATCGCACCTCTGCACGCTTCTCAAGTCTATAACCTGTCACTATCTCAGGTTTCTCCCTGTCAGTTCCTTAGCCCTGTTCCTCTAATACTCAGTGGCTGTTATGTCTGGGGTGAGTGTTTCCTCCAGTCACCAGAGGGAGTCCATCTAGCCCTCTTACAGCTTGAGCTTCGAGACCCAGCTGTGGCTTAGAGGATCAGGGAAATGACGTGAGCTGGTTACTGGTCAAATGGGGGGTATTTAAGGCCTTGTTTTGGCCATTACACCTACTGGAACCACAGGGACACGCTCACACACTGCAGGACTTCAGGTATTAGCCTTTTAAAGAAAGATTTCTTCTATATTGCACGTTAATGATATAGTACTTTTTTACGGTTATCCCCTGCTCCTTGGGGATTTATTTGTTTCAGTTTGAAGCATCTGCTTTGAATGTTTAGATGTTGGTCTAGCTTACCAGCATGTACAAATAAAGTCTTTTTCTACCTGACTGTCTATGATTGTCCTGCCCTGTAAATGGTGTCCCTGGATGTTTCACATTTTTGCAAGCCATATTTTGTAAGTTCCCCTTTTCTGAAGAGGTTTGCTTATATTTTTTCTTTGTTATATATTTTGGTTTTAAAATCTTTTTTTTATTTTATTTTTATTTAGTTGATCCTTGAACACCTCCTATGGTCACCTGCAGTCCTTGGCTTACTGTGACGTGTGTAGAATCCCTGAATCTCCATTGATTGCATTTTGATATATCTATTTTAGATCCTGGGGTGAGTAGGGATACCTTTTTGCTGAATATGCACATGTATCTTTTATTTTATTTTCTTTATTATTTTTCTAATTATCTGTATACTTTATTGCAGGGTTATGCAATTAGTGGACCTCCAGCTGTTGCAAAACTACAAGTCCCATGAGGCATAGCAAGACTCTGACAGCTACAAGCATGACACCCAGAGGCAGAGGCATGATGAGACTTGTAGTTTTGCAGTTTTGGAGGTCCGCTAATTGCATATCCCTGCTTTATTGATTTGGGTTTAGTTTTTGCTCTACCAAAATGGTTTATATTAATACCAGAGTATATATCTCTTTCTATTAGAAGGTCTTTGTTTTTAAATTTACAGCATCCCCTGAGGAAGCCCAGGTTAAGGGTGAAACATGTTGGGAACCACATCTGCAAAAATTCTGGGCTTCTAGTAAAAATCCCAACACTGCTTGTGTGTTCTGGCAAACTTAATCCACTAGTTTAGATGTTGCCTGCTTTGCTAGCAGAAGGAGAGGTATGTTTTTAGTATAATAGTTGTTTTTTTATAACAGACAAAAACCCCCTAAAAAAAAAAAAAAAAAAAACTGTTCTTGCTTAGAACACTACCTGCTGGCAGCAAGTGGTTAATACGAAATATACATGTGTTTTAATATTTTACCATTTACTCCTTCATGACAGAGGTTAAAACAAATCTTAATGCCTGAACACAGTTTTGCAACATTGACATGTGTAATAAAACTGTACTTATTATAGTAATTACTTAGTGTATCCAGGTGAATTATACCTTCTTTTTTAGGACAAATTGGGCTTCCATTTGGTGGTAAATGGTAATGATTATCCCCTGATTTTTTTTTTTTTTTTCCATCTAAGGAAAACTGGCACAAAATAGTAAAAAATATTCTGTAAAATTCAGTTGTATATTCCTTGCTATTACCATAACCTACCACCAAACAACAACCCAAAAATAAAGTCTCCTGGTCTTAACAATTGCAGGGATACCACATATGTGCATGTTATCTGTACCTGTAGTAGGGCTCAGAAACAACAGTGTGCATTTCAATTTTTTTATCCTACCTAAAAACACACTGACACTAACTGATGTTGATACTCAAATAAAAAATGCAGTATTTTATTTCTACCTAAAACACAATGACCCTGACCTCTGATCCTTACTTTGACCTTACCTCTAACCCTAACCTAGACAAAACCCTGATCTAGCTATTTTATCTTTTTTTTTTTTTTTTTTTTATTTAAACACTTTTCTTCTCAAGCAAGCAAGAAAAGATACAATGCATCTTTTTCTTCATTCAAGAGGAAGAAGAAAACACAGAGGCAGACTGTACAGCGACTAATCACTGTGATAGCCAAACAGAGGCTATCACAGCAACCAGGTGATCAGGCCTCCTAGTTCCAGGTGGTTAGTATGAGCCCTCAGTGAGAGCTCGGTCACTTTCGTGAGGCCGCATTTATGCATACGCTTGTCAGGAAGGGGTTCAAAATTAATGTAAAAAGTTTAAAATGTTTATTTTTTACTTCTGTGCATAATAGAAAATAAATTTTCTCTCAGGTGCCTCATACTGAAGAGCTTACGCTTTCTTTTATATTTTGAGTAAGGCCTCATGTACACGGGGCGTTAGAAAAAAAACAAACAAGCTGCAAAGCCACTACCAACCCCAGGAAAAAAGTGGCTGAAAAAACGCGCTTTTAGTAGCTTTTTGCATTGGCGTTAATGTGCGTTTAGCCGCATTAGCTTTTAGCAGTGTTTCTCTGCCTCTATTCAAAATCAATGGTTTCCTAAGAGAGCCGTCTTAACTGATCTGACTTTAAGCCCATTGATTTGAATAGAAATCGCATCCAAGTCGGATCACCATGATCCAACTTGTGGAGCGAATTGTGCTCTGAGGATCTAATAAAAAAAAACGCTGTGGGGTCCGCCCAAGATCTATACCAGGCACTTTGAGTCTGGTATGGATCTTAAAACAAAATGGGAAAAAAAATGGTGTGGCCCCCCCCCTCCAAGACCATGGATACCCCCCCAAATCCATACCAGACCCTTATTCAAGCATGCAGCCCATCAGGTCAGAAAAGACCCCCCTTAAGACCTATGGATACCCCCCAAATCCATACCAGACCCTTATTCAAGCATGCAGCCCATCAGGTCAGGAAAGCAGGAGCGAGCTCCCTCCCCCTCCTGGACCATACCAGGCTATACGCCCTCAACATGGGGGTCGGGAGGTTCTGCCTCCCCCACCCCAAAGCACCTTGTCCCCATGTTGATGGGGAAAAGGGTCTCTTCCCGACAACCCTGGTGGTTGTGGGGGTCTGCGGGCAGGGGGCTTATTGGAATCTGGAGACCCCCTGATTCTAGCCCCTCCCCCTATGTGAATGAGTATAGGGTACATTGTACCCCTACCCATTTACCTCCAAAAAAGGCAGTGTAGTGCAAATAAAAACAAGAGACAGTTTTGACAAGTCCTTTATTAAAAAATCTTCCTCCGGTCTTTTCCAGGTGCCAACCCAGTCCTCCTCAGGCTGTCTCCCGTTGATGTGCCAGCTCCTCTCTGCCAGTTCTTATATAGTCATGGGGCGTAGCCATCCAGTGATGTCACCATGAAACCCCGCCCCTTGTGATGTCACATCACAAGGGGGAAGGGTCTCACTGTGACATCACCAGATGGCCACGCTCCGTGGCTTTATAAGAACCGGAAGAGAGCGGAGCAGGCACAACGATGGACCGGGCCAGTGGCGAAGAAGACAGCAGCGGCGGAGAGGACAGCAGAGGCAAAGACCGGAGAAAGAAGACCAGGGGAAGATTTTTAATAAATGACTTATCAAAACCGTCTCATTTTTAAACTATGCTGCCTTTTTTTGTTTGGGGTGAATGTACCCCATACTCATTCACATAGGGGGGTGGGATCTAGGGGCCCAAAGGGGGCCTCCAGATTCTGATAAGCGCCCTGCCTGCAGACCCCCACAACCACCACCCAGGAGTGTCGGGAAGAGGCCCTTGTCCCCATCAATGATAAGGTGCTCTGGGCTGGGGGGGCGCAGGTGTTCCCCTTCAAGATCCTCAGAGCACAAGTCGCAACACAAGTCGGATAATGATGATCTGAATTGGATGATGACTTCCATTCAAATCAAGGGGCTGAAAGTCATATCAGTTAAGACAGCTCTCATAGGGAACCATTGATTTTGACATGTCAAAAAAAAAAAAACGCTTGATACGGCTTAACGTTGTATCTTAACGTTTAAACTCGTTTACAAGCAGTTACAAACGTTTGGCATTTGAAATGCCGGTAAACTTCAGTTCTGAACGTGATTTATCTGCTTTCAAAAAAACTTCAGTAAACTCAACTACCTCTAAACTACTGAGTGTACATGTACACATAAGATAACATTGAGGAAAGTTGAAGGTGCTGAAAAAAAACCCAATTGCTCCTAAACGTGAGTTTAGCAGCTGCAGTGTACATGAGACCTAAAAGTGGCAATGATGCAAATGATGGAAACAATCTGACAGACAGCTTCTAAATCTATAGATAAGGAGTGTGTTGATACTGCATATCAAGCAATTTCCGCAGTATGGATATTATGTGCTCATGTATAAGACAATTTTGTATTATCAATGTATTGTAAAGCACCACATGGTGACAATTGAGCCAGGTGGAGTTACTGTATATGCTTGAGGACAGGATTTCATATAAGTGTATGAATTTTACCTGAGTGAACATGTTGATATACTTACTTTTGCACCTTAACCACTTCAATACAGGGCACTTTTGCACCTTCCTGCCCAGGCCAATTTTCAGCTTTCAGCGCTGTCACTTTTTAAATGGCAATTGCGCGGTCATGCTACACTGTACCCAAACTAAATTTTTATCATTTTGTTCCCACAAATAGAGCTTTCTTTTGGTGGTATTTAATCACCTCTGCGGTTTTTATTTTTTGTTAAATGAATAAAAAAAGACCGAAAATTTTGAAAAAAAAAAGTTTTCCTTTGTTTTTGTTATAAAATTTTGTAAATAAGTATGTTTTCTCCTTCACTGATGGGCACTGATAAGGTGGCACCGATGAAGTGGTGCTGATGGGCACTAATAGGCGGCACTGATATGCGGCACTGATGGGTACTTACGGGTGGCACTGATAGACGGCACTGCTGGCTGGCACTGATAGATTTAACTGATAGGCATTACTGGTGGCACTGTCAGGCATTTTTCTTTGGCACTGATTGTCAGCTGCCTGGGCACTGATTGGCATTTCCCTGGTGGTCTAGGGTGGCATACCTGGTGGTCCAGTGTGATGGCCATCCCTGGTGCTCCTGGCAGGATCCTGGTGGTCCTGGGCGGGTATCCGAGGGGGGCTGCGCTGATAATCAGCACAGACCCCACCTGTCAGGAGAGCAGCCGATCAGATCTCCTCTACTCACGTCTGTCAGACGCGAGTGAGGAAAAGCCGATCAATGGCTCTTCCTGCTTACATTGTGATCAGCCGTGATTGGACACGGCTGATCACGTGGTAAAGAGTCTCTGTCAGAGATTCTTTACCTAGATCGTAGTTGTGGTGTGTCAGACTGACACGCTGCAACAACGATTGCCGCGATGTGCACCCCCGGGTTGGTGGTTAATAGTATCTTGAACTGTGTATGATGTTTATTTTGACGTTTGGGACGTTGGTGCCTTTAGACATAAAATACTCTCCAAATGCCTACATATGTTTAATATACTTAGTGTCAGTTTTTATTTTACATCACCCAAACATTGAACTTTCCAAGTCAAGCTTTTTAAACGAACAAGCAAAATATGCTAAGTGCAACAACATCAGATCAATTATTTAGCAGATGTCTACAAATAGCCCACAATACATGCATAGTCTGTAAAAGTGCTATATTCAGTGATGTGATTGGCTGTACTGTTTGTAGCAAAAGTGTAAGGGGTAAAAGTCTCAGATTCATGGATTTCACTTGAATGGCTGGCTCGTACGAACGTGAATGGCTGGCTCTTAAAACAGCATAAAAAAAGGCTTTACAGAGGCCAGTGCACAGAATTCAAAGTAACATGTACACAAAACTGAACGGTATTATTATTTCCCTCTAGGGACAGACTTCCCTGTCCTGACTATCCACATTCCTCATAGCACACCAAAATAATTATGGAAATTTCTACTGAAATATACATGTAGCATATGCAGATGGCAGAGCCTGCGGAGCAGATGCTGCGCACCAACTTCCATAAATATAATCAGATCAAGTCTAATGATGTGAAGGGCTTGTTACCAGCAAAGCCTACAAGACAATTGGATATTCTCATTTGGTTTGTTTAATCTATAACTTTTGAAGGGCATAGTTTCTTAAAATGTGAAAATAAAAAGAGGTAGAGAAGGTGAGACACTAAACTGAAACCAGAAGCATAACTAGCAGCTACAGTGTTCAGGTGCAAAATGTATAAAGAGGCTTGCGTCAAACTTTCTAAGGATACACACACACACACACACACATATACACAGCGGGTATTTTCATCACATGTCGGTAACAATCCATACATACAAGGAAACCAAAACAAATAAGTTCAGAAATTACGTTTTATGTAATAAAATGGAATGACACCGGGAAAAAGTATTGAACACGTTAACGGAAATGTATTTAATACTTTGTACAAAATCCTTTGTTGGTAATGACAGCTTCCTGTATAGAGAAACGAGTCTCATGCATTAGTCAGGTATGATTTTGGCCCATTCTTCCACACAAAAAATCTTCAAATTTTGAAGGTTCCGTGGTCCTCTTCTATGAATTCTGATCTTTCCATAGATTTTCTATTGGATTCAAGTCAGGTGATTGCCTGGGTCATTCTAGCAGCTTTATTTTATTTTAAACCAATTGAGAATTTCCTTGGCTTTGAGTTTGGGATCATTGTCTTGCTGAAATGTCCACCCTCGTTTCATCTTCCTGGTAGATGGCAGCAGATTTTTATCAAGAATGTCTTGGTACATTTTTCCATTCATCCTTCCTTCAATGATATAAAGTTTGGCAGTACCATATGCTGAAAAACACACACACCATGATGTTCCCACCTCCAAACTTAACTGTTGGTAAGTTGTTTTTGCGGTGATGTGCAGTGCCATTTGACCTCCAAACATGGTGTGTATTATTGCATCCAAAGAGTTAGATTTTGGTCTCATCTGACCAGACTAGATTCTTCCAGTATTTCACAGGTTTGTCTAAATGTTGTGCAGCGAACTTTAAACAAGCTTTTTCTTCAGCAATGGAGTCTTGCATGGTGAGCGTGCATACAGGCCATGGCGGTTGAGTGCATTGCTTATGGTTTTCTTTTAAACAATTGTACCTGCTAATTCCAGTTCTTTCTGAAGCTCTTGAGTGGTCTTTGGCTCTTGGACAACTCTTCTGATAATTCTTTTCACTCCTCTGTCAGAAATCTTGCGAGGAGCACCTGGTCGTGGCCGGTTTCTTTCTACTTCCAGATTACGGCCCCAACAGTGCTCACCGGAACATTCAGAAGTTTAAAAATCCTTCTGTAACCAATGCCATCCATATGTTTTGCAACAATAAGGATGTGAAGGTCTTGAGAGAGCTCTTTGCTTTTACCCATCATGAGATGTTTCTTGTGTGACACCTTGGTAATGAGACACCTTTTTACAGGCCATCAGTTGAGACTGAGCCAGCTGAGATTATTTTGCACTGACAAGGGGCAATATTGCTTTTCTAATTACTGATAGATTTCAGCTGGTGTCTTGGCTTTCAATGCATTTTTGCACCTCCCTTTCTTCATGTGTTCATTACTTTTACCCTGTGTCATTCCATTTTATTACACATAAAATATAATTTCTGAACTTATTTGTTTTGGGTTCTTTGTATGTATGAATTGCATGGGCTGTTACCACCGTGTGGTGAAAATGTAATTTTTATAGCCCCTTTAGAAATATATTTACCTAGGAAAATGACATGTTCAATGCTTATTTTAGTAAGATTCTTGGGTGATTAAGCTCTAGTGGTGTATGCGATTTCAGAAACATGTGTCAGTCCAGACTGTATTTTAAAGGCTTGGTAGCCCACTTCTTTTTAAAGGAAACGAAGTTCAAAGAAAATAACAGCAATTTCCCTCACAGGGGGTTCCACCATTACTGTAAAGTTCAAATCTTCCGCCTCCTGGCTTAATCTCTTGCAGCACCGCTGCTTCAGACCTCACGCCTAGGCCTTTGGGTTGCTCCTCAGAGTGTATGCTCATGCTGCCAGCTGCAGCCTCCCTCTCCTAGGGAACATGGGTGTCCTCCTGACACTCAGACAGACATCGTGTCTGTAGGGCGGAGTCCCCCTGACCCCTCGGCCAGACTTCCTTTCTGCCTGGGTGGAGCTGACTCCAAGTGGGAGCTAAGCTCTCTTCCAGGGAGGATTATGAAGCCAGCCCACAGGTGTGTAATTAGCATGCCTGCCAAAATCAGGCATACACTGCTCATATACACAGTGAAAAGGGATAGCCTCTCCACATATCCCCTCGTTATGCACCGGAGAGAGAAATACAACACTCTTCTTCCTAAAGGGGCACTCCACCCACCTCTTTTTCCAGGTGTGCTTCCACAAGCACTTCTTCCTGATCTTTGGGATCCTCCGTTTCTTTTCACCTACCCCAGGCCTACTCTCCCAGGACTGTAGGGGGCCTACTTCTACCCACTGTCAGGGACTGACCTCCATCCAGCACTATCTGTTTTTCAGGTTTGCTAATACTTGTGCGGTTACCCTTGGCAACCAACTTCTCAAAAATGCACAGGTCAGAATTGTCAATACCACCAAGAACTCCTGTCCCATCGCTTGCTAGTACAGTGTCTGGGGAGGGACCACAGACAGGCACATAGTTACTCATTATGGGACCTTCCCACAGTTTCACATCGCTTCCTGTTGTCAAACACTCCATCAGCGACTGTTTTTGCAACAAGCAACAAGCACATTTTTCACACCGGTCTCTTTTACCATTTCTGTTACCGCTGGTATTTTCAATACCTCTGACCTGTTCAACAGGGTTCCAGAGTGCCTCTCATACACAACCTCTGCGATCTAGCACACTGTGAGACAACTTTCCACATTAACACAAAACAATGTAATAAATCATCCCACCATTTGCAAGCTCTACACAGTACAACCTGCAATATCCAGCTCCAATCAGCCGTACCCCGTGGTACCAGTTCTCCAAACGCAGGAGAGGACGGCAGGATATACACTGGTTGTACACTCCATGATGCTAGCATTTCTTTAAGCATGTCTGTCTTCACAAAATACACATCATTTTTCCCTGTATGCATTGTGGACAAGATTTCTGCTGTGCGTTTACACTCACTCGAACCTTCAGACATGAGAGGGTTAATCTCTGCAACAGCCAACGCCCCTTGGCCTATAGGCTGTTTAGCAGGCGCCTCTCCTGGCACAGCAGCAACAGTGTCCACTACACTTTTACCCACAGAAATTTCTTTCCACCATGCTAATATTCTTCTGGCCATACTATGCCAGTCTGTACTGGTTGTGCTCCAATCTGCAGAACTCCGCAGCACTGCTCCATCTGAACATGGAGACACAGGACAGAGGGGCTCAACAGCATCTGACGCACTACTCGTCACACTTCTCAACATCAGATTGCAGTCATTCGTTTTTTGTCCTCTGAACAGCAACAAGTCCTTCTCAGAAGCGTATCTCCCCGCCGGACTTGTCACCACTTCACCGGCATCAAACAAATGATCAGTCTTTTCCTCAAAAGAAACAGGAACAGTCTTACCATTGCAGGCGGCAGGGGTCTGAAACTTCAATTGAGGGCATTGTTCCTCCTTGGTTGTGTTCTCACAGGCAAATGCCCCCACCTGGTTGCAGGGCAACATTGCAGGCCAAACAGGTTTCCTGTTGCCAGTGGTAACAGCAGACACCTTTACATTCACATTTTCACCGGTTGGTATGGGAAACTCCATTCTCCCTGTAGAGTTTTTCCTGGCGCCTTTCCCCATGCGATCACAGGATGAAGCAACAGATTTTCTGGCATCCCAGCCCTCTTTGTGGGAACAGTGGGCTGCCTCTTCATAGCAGCCCCACCACCCAGATGACTCTTCTCAGGCATCCCAGCCCTCTTTGTGAGAACAGTGAGTTACCTCTTCATAGCAGCCCCACCATCCAGACGGCACTTTGTCTCTTGATACTATGGGAGACCACACTCTACCTGCAGAACTTTTCCCCTTTGACCAGCCCATGTCTGCAGTTAGGGACACACAGTTCCTTTTAGAAAAAAATTCTGCTGTACGGTCTCTTTAAGACAGACACAGCACGCATCTCTTGGCTCGCACAGCAGGAGCAAAACAGATAGTCTCTGGCACTCACGGTTTGTAGCATATGAGGATCTGGACCAGCGCCATCCATGCCCAAAGCATTTTCCTCCACCAATTGTAAGATTCCGGGGTAATTAAGCTCTAGTGGTGTATGCAATTTCAGGAATACAGTTTCAATAAAAAGTATGTGAACCCTTTTGGAATTATATGTATTTCTGCACAAATTGGTCATAAAATGTGATCTGATCTTCATCTAAGTCACAACAATAGAAAATCACAGTCTGCTTAAACTAATAACACACAAATAATTAAATGTTACCATGTTTTTATTGAACACACCATGTAAACATTCACAGTGCAGGTGGAAAAAGTATGTGAACCCCTAGACTAATGAGATCTTCAAGAGCTAATTGGAGTGAGGTGTCAGCCAACTGGAGTTCAATCAATGAGATGAGATTGGAGGTGTTGGTTACAGCTGTTCTGCCCTATAAAAAACATACACCAGTTCTGGGTTTGCTTTTCACAAGAAGCATTGCCTGATGTGAATGATGCCTCGCACAAAAGAGCTCTCAGAAGACCTAGGATTAAGAATTATTGACTTGCATAAAGCTGGAAAGGGTTATAAAAGTTTCTCCAAAAGCCTTGCTGTTCATCAGTCCACGGTAAGACAAATTGTCTATAAATGGAGAAAGTTCAGCACTGCTGCTACTCTCCCTAGGAGTGGGCGTCCTGTAAAGATGACTGTAAGAGCACAGCGCAGACTGCTCAATGAGGTGAAGAAAAATCCTAGATTGCCAGCTAAAGACTTACAAAGGTCTCTGGCATATGCTAACATCCCTGTTAGCGAATCTACGATACGTAAAACACTAAACATGAATGGATTTCATGGGAGGATACCAAAGAGGAAGCCACTGCTGTCCAAAAAAAAAATTGCTGCACATTTACAGTTTGCACAAGAGCACCTGGATGTTCCACAGCAGTACTGGCAAAATATTCTGTGGACAGATGAAACCAAAGTTGAGTTGTTTGGAAGAAACACACAACACTATGTGTGGAGAAAATAAGGCACAGCACACCAACATCAAAACCTCATCCCAACTGTGAAGTATGGTGGTGGGGGCATCATGGTTTGGGGCTGCTTTGCTGCGTCAGGGCCTGGATGGATTGCTATCATCGAAGGAAAAATGAATTCCCAAGTTTATCAAGACATTTTGCAGGAGAATTTAAGACCATCTGTCCACCAGCTGAAGCTCAACAGAAGATGGGTGTTGCAACAGGACAACGACCCAAAGCACAGAAGTAAATCAACAGAATGGCTTAAACAGAAGAAAATACGCCTTCTGGAGTGGCCCAGTCAGAGTCCTGACCTCAACCCAATTGAGATGCTGTGGCATGACCTCAAGAATGTGATTAACACCAGACATCCCAAGAATATTGCTGAACTGAAACAGTTCTTTAAAGAGGAATGGTCAAGAATTACTCTTAACCGTTGTGCATGTCTGGCAACTACAGGAAATGTTTGGTTGAAGTTATTGCTGCCAAAGGAGGTTCAACCAGTTATTAAATCCAAGGGTTCACATCCTTTTTCCACCTGTACTGTGAATGTTTACATGGTGTGTTCAATAAAAACATAATAACATTTAATTCTGTGTGTGTTATTAGTTTAAGCAGACTGTGATTGTCTATTGTTGTGACTAGGTGAAGATCAGATCACATTTTATGACCAATTTGTGCAGAAATCCATATCATTCGAAAAGGGTTCACATACTTTTTATTACAACTGTACGTGTCAGTCCAGACTGTATTTTAAAGGCTTGGCAGTCCACTTTTATTTAAAGGAAACAAAATTCAAAGAAAATAACAGCAATTTCCCTTGCAAGGGGTTCCACCATTACTGTATAGTTCAAACCTTCAGCCTCCTGGCTTACTCTCTTGCAGCACCGCTGCTTCAGACCTCACGCCTAGGCCTTTGGGTTGCTCCTCAGAGTGTATGCTCATGCTGCCAGCTGCAGCCTCCCTCTCCTAGGGAACACGGGTGTCCTGACACTCAGACAGACATCGTGTCTGTAGGGGGGAGTCCTCCTGACTCCTCGGCCAGACTTCCTATCTGCCTGGGTGGAGCTGACTCCAAGTGGGAGCTGAGCTCTCTTCCTGGGAGGATTATGAAGCCAGCCCACAGGTGTGTAATTAGCATGCATGCCAAAATCAGGCATACACTGCTCATATACACCATGATACGGGGTCAGCTCTCCACAATGTATACAGATACACACTCACAGGCCACTTTATTAAGTACACCTGTTCAATTGGTTGGTAACACAAATTGCTAATCAGATGGCAGCAACTCCATGCATTTAGGCATCTAGACGTGGTGAAGATGACTTGCTGAAGTTCAAGCCGAGCATCAGAATGGGGATTTAAGTGACTTTGAATATGGCATGGTTGTTGGTGTCAGATGGGCTCATTTGAGTATTTAAAAAACTGCTGATCTACTGGGATTTTCAGGCACAACCATCTCTAGGGTTTACAGAGAATGGTCCAAAAAAGAGAACATTCAGTGAACGGAAGTTGTGTGGACAAAAATGCTTTGTTGATGACAGAGGTCATAGGAGAATGGGCAGACTGGTTCGAGATGATAGAAAGGCAACAGTAACTCAAACACTCGTTACAACCAAGGTATGCAGAGTACCATCTCTGAGCGCATAACACATCGAACCTGGAAGCAGATGGGCTACAGCAACAGAAGACCACACTGGGTGCCACTCCTGTTAGCTAAGAACAGGAAACTGAGGCTATAATAGAAGATTGGAAAACTGTTGCCTGTTCTGATGAGCCTCGATTTCAGCTGCAACATTCAGATAGTAGGGTCAGAATTTGGCATAAACAACATGAAAGCATGGATCTATCCTGCCTCGTATCAACGGTTCAGGCTGGTGGTGGTGTAATGGTGTGGGGAATATTTTCTTGGCACAGTATGGACCCCTTAGTACCAGTTGAGCATTGTTTAAATGCCACGGCCTACCTGAGTATTGTTACTGGTCATGTCCATCCCTTTATGACTACAGTGTACTCATCTTCTGATGGCTGCTTCCAGCAGGATAATGCACCATGTCACAAGCCCCAATCATCTCACCACTGGTTTATTGAACATGACAATGAGGTCACTGTACTCCAATGGGCTCCACAGTCGCCACATCTTAATCCAATAGAGCACCTTTGGGATGTGGTAGAATGGGAGATTTGCATCATGGATGTGCAGCCAACAAATCTGCAGCAACTGTGTGATGTTATCTTAATATGGACCAAATTCTCTGCGGAATATTTCCAACACCTTGTTGAATTTATGCTAGTAGGAATTAAGGCAGTTCTGAAAGCAGAAGGGGTCCAACCCGGTACTAGAAAGGTGTACCTAATAAAATCGCCAGTGTGTGTGGAGATATATATAGATATATATATCTATATATATCTCCACACACACACTCAGTATCTGCAAGCTCAGGATGCTGAAATGGAACAAAAATTTTTGAAAATGTAGTGTGGTGTTTGCAAACAACTGCTAAGTAACTGCTATGCAGGGCTTCCTTGAGCACTATGGTTCTGTGTCAGCTCAACCCTCGACCCATGCAGACTGAAATCTTAGGAGACATTTAATGGATAATCACATGACAAATATGGCAGTAACAAATGGTGAATTTTTTTGCCTACAATGCATAAAGAAAAAACACTCACTACAATGTTTGGCTCACACTGTGCTGATATTATCTATTAGCTTTTGAATTTTAGGCTTTCATTGTAATCCAAACTTGCTCAGAAACATTTGCTCAGCGACGCTACCGATATCAGCTGATAAGCTATAGAATGACTGGGAAAAAAAAACACAACAACCTAAAGCAGTATTAACTGTAAAAAAATGTAATATATTGCAATTCTTTATTTATGGTGGCTGCATTAGTTTTTTGGGGTTTTTTTAGGCTTTTTTCCCTCTGGTTTCACCTGGTGATCTGGCCAGTAACATACCTCCTGTAGTGCTCCCACTCTAGATGAAGACGCACAGGGGCAAATTTGGACAGCAGCATTGTCAGTCGAGGGGGGGAGGGGGGGGGGGTATTTGATGCACTAGTAGATTTACAGTGCCTTGAAAAAGTATTCATACCCCGTGAAATTGTCCACATTGTGTCATGTTCCAACAAAAACATAAATGTATATTATTGTGATTTTATGTGATAGACCAACACAAAGTGGCACATAATTGTGAAGTGGAAGGAAAATGGTAAATGGTTTTCAAATTTTTTTACAAATACATATGTGAAAAGTGTGTCATGTATTTGTATTCAGCCCCCTTTACTGCCTGTTCACACAGGGGCAACACGACTTGCAGGTCGACTCACCGAGGCGACCTGCAAACGACTTCAGCGGCGACTTGCAAAACGACTTCTGTATAGAAGTCAATGCAAGTCGCCTGAAGTCGCCCCAAAAATAGTACAGGAACCTTTTTCTAAGTCGGAGCGACTTGTGTCGCCCCTTTTAGAACGGTTCTGTAGTACAGAACAGGACGCGACTTGTCAGGCGGCTAAGTCGCCTGACAATTCGCCCCTGTGTGAACCGGGGCTTACTCTGATACCCCAAACTAAAATCTAGTGGAACCAATTGCCTTCAAAAGTCCCCTAATTAGTAAATAAAGTCCACCTGTGTGTACTTTAAACTCAATATAAATACAGCTGTTCTGTGGAGCCCTCAGAGGTTTGTTAGAGAACCTTAGTGAACAAACAGCATCACGAAGGCCAAGGAACACACCAGACAGGTCAGGGATAAAGTAGTGGAGAAGTTTAAAGCAGGGTAGGTTATAAAAAAAATATCCCAAGCTTTGAATGTCTCACAGAGCACTGTTCAATCCATCATCCAAAAACGGAAAGAGTATGGCACAACTGCAAACCTACCAAGACATGGCCGTCCACCTAAACTGACAGGCCGGGCAATGTGGACAATTTCAAGGGGTATGGATACTTTTTCAAGGCACTGTAGATACACTAAAAAATTAAAGTCAAACTCCAACTTACACTGCAGTTACAGCAACAGCTTTTCCCTTTTGGGATAAAGGTTTTTATGTAAATAAATTCTAATCATTGCAAGCACACCTATCAGTGGTAAATGGTTTGTCCCAACACTTTAACTGCTACATTTGCAGGAGAACAGACTTACTGAGTGGATCACCTGATGAAAATAAAAGAAAGCCTAAAAACAAAAATAATGCACTCATTATATCTCAGGCTGGGTTCACACTATGTGTGGGGTGTGGGGCACAGCAGGGGGTCCAGTGCGTCCCCGTTTTAGGTCAGAATTTTTGCCCGAATTTGGACCTGAAACTGAGCCAAAGATGCACAGGACCTACCATTCTGCTGTGCGCGCCGGAGATGTGTGAGCCAGCCACACTCCCGTCATGAGAATTAGATCCGAGAAACCCATATCCAATTCGCAATAGTGTGAACCCAACATAAAAATTGGTAAATTGGGATTTAATAAATGTTTGCTTTTGGGTTTAGTACTGCTTTAAATATGCCATTTCTCTGCCTCAGACCCTTGGTGGCACTGTATGAAAGAGAAGGGGAGCATGTTGTACATTTGGTGGTCCTGGCCTCTGATCTTGTCACAAATATTTACAATATATACTGTATATACCCATATGATCAACCTTAGCAATTGCACTCCTCTCCTTACTTCCAGCACAGCCTACGGTGCCAGGAAGGCTCTTCTGCACTTTTTCATATTATCCACCAGATTCGTGATACCAAGACACTGGATGTCTCCCCCCACCATCAAGGAATGGCTCTCTGAAATCACTCATCTGCAGAGCAAGGAGGAACTGATAGTTCAGGTTACTTCATAAACTTGAGCAACATATTTCAACTTGGAGTATCTGGATTGCTTACATTAGTTATATCTGCATTGGAAATCTTTTCTAATACTACCCTAAGGACTGTAATCAGAGGCTACTCCTTTAAGCGGTTACCCTGCCCTCCCTTTTCCCTTCTCACTCGCCTTTCACTTCCCTGTACCCTCATGCCTTTTTTTGCTTTATTATGCCACATACACACAATCGGAATTTTGGCCCGCAAAAGGCCGATGAGATTTTTTTGTCGGAAAATGCAACCGTGTGTATGCTCTATCGTTCTTTTGCTGGCGGAATTCCAGCCAGTAAAAGATTGAGAGCATGTTCTCTATTTTTTGGTTGGGAAAAGTTCCTATTCGAAAATGTGATTGTCTGTAGCAATTCCGACGTGCAAAATCCCTACGCATGCTCGGAAACAATTCAACGCATGCTCGGAAGCATCGAACTTCATTTTCTCGGCTCGGCGTAGTGTTGTACGTAACTGCGTTCTTGACAGTCGTAATTTCAGCAAACTTGAGCGGAATCCCGTCGGAAAAGCCGTCATATCTTTTTCCGATGAGAAATCCGCTCGTGTGTACGTGGCATTACCCTTCCCTAATCTATGTTCTACTTTACCGTTACTCCTGGTACACAGAATAGCTTGGAAGTTCAATCTTGCTTACCCCCATATTCAGGTCAACCCCTTGTTATGCACAGTGATCACAGCATTGGGTTTTGCAGGGCCCAGTCCCGGTCCACTGGTGTGGCTGATGGTGTATCCCTTTAGTGAATGTGCATTAATTTGATTTGTCACATCTCTTTACCTCCTCCCTTCTGTACCCTGATTTTGTACTGACAATGTTCAATAAACGTTTACTATTTAAAAAAATATTAATTGTGTATAGATCAGACTAGATCACAAAGTGGAATAATAACGATATAAAACTAACTGTAAAATGTACTGAACAATTATCACAGTGGGCAACACAGCAATATAATGGCCACGTGTTTAAGGAGTTTTTTTCACTGGATTCTATGTAAAGTCTTGTAGTAGACCATTCAAACAGAACCCTTTCTATAAAAAAAAAAAAGAAAAATGAAAGACAAAAAGGAATGTTTGAATGATAATGGCACCATCTAGTGGCCACATGGAGTGTATGCAGATTACTGAAAATTCTTTTGCCTTACAAGTGGAGAAAAAGAAAATTTGAACTAAAGTGAAATTGTTGTTCATAGCTACCAATCAGAATTCTTCAATACATTTTCAACAAAATAAAAAATGAAATGGCTTAATTCTGTTATGATTACAACTGAAAAAGATTTACTACACTTCAAATTGATTAGGATGAGTCTTAATATGTCAGAGACAAAAAGTGAACTTGTAAAAAGAGGGCCACTGATAACTAACAATGTAGAATACAATTTACTGTTCAATCACATTACACATTGGTAAAGCGAAATACAGGTTTTACTGCTATT
Organism: Aquarana catesbeiana; assembly: GCF_042186555.1. Classification (NCBI taxonomy): domain Eukaryota; kingdom Metazoa; phylum Chordata; class Amphibia; order Anura; family Ranidae; genus Aquarana; species Aquarana catesbeiana. The sequence continues at coordinate 199,391,059 of NC_133331.1, forward strand.
CATTTATTTAGCTAAATACTACAATAGGAAGGTAAGCGATTCATGCAGTTTTTTCAAATGTTGCCTATTTCCCCTTTACCACACATTTGTTGGTGTGTTTTCTGTGTTTATATTATAGTTACATCGTTGGTAAGATTGAATAGACACTAGTTCATCCAGCTCAATGCATATGTGTGTGTGTCACTAATATTTCCAATATCCCTGTATATTGCGTTCAAGATGCCAATCTAAAAGTTTTTTTTTAATTATCAACACTCTATGTTGACACCTGTGGTAGGGAGTGCCACATCCTTACCACTCCAAGGCTACTTTCACACTGGGGCGGGCGTCGGCAGTAAAGTGGCGTCGTTTTAGCGGCACTATTCGTCTGCGCTTTACCGTCGTTTTAGCAGCGCTACCCCCGCTAGCGGCCGAAAAATGGTAAAAACTGCCCGCAAAGTGCCGCTGCAGCGGTGCTTTGGTGGCGCTGCCCCATTGATTTCAATGGGCAGAGGCGCTTTAGGAGCGGTGTATACACCGCTCCTACAGCGCTGCAAAGATGCTACTTGCAGGACTTTTTTTTACCGTCCTTTCACACTGGAGAGACGCTTTACAGGTGCTATGCAGGCGCTATTTTTAGCACTGTATCGCCTTTAAAGCGCCTCAGTGTGAAAGTAGCCTAACAGTAAAGAACCCCTTATGCAATTTAGGGTTTAATTGCTACTCATCCAACTTCAATGAGTGGCCATGTGTCTTCCTAAAGTGGTAGTAAACTCTCCTGGACAATTATGCTCCATGTAAAGCAGTATAAAATTACTTACAAGCTGGTGGCTTTAACAGCATTTCAATGTGCGTCGTTTAGGAGATATCGCCCGCTGTTTTTTTCAATGACGTCACTCGTGCATGCTCATTTTTATCGCAATGGACAGCACAGAGTGTGCCGTCAATCTATGCATCTACGTGCCGTGCTCCCGTCAGCATTACTCCACAAGAGTACTGACCAGTCATTTCCTGAAAAAAACCCATGTTAGTAGTCTGCTGGATTTGTCTGTAGCTTGGCATTGCATACTTTGCTGAGACTGTGATCTACTAGGACCCCCAGATCCTTTTCCACCCTTGAGTCCCCCCCGAGGTTTTCCCCTGAGTAACATCTTACATTCATATCTTTAACCCCCAAAGGCATTACTTTACATTTTTCAATAATAAATCTCATTTGTCATGTAGTTGCCCACCCATTTGTTTTATCAAGGCTTGTAAAGTTGCTAAATCCTGTTGTGAAGTTATTACCCTGCTTAGCGTCGTATTGACCTCAAACACCGAAATTAAACTATTTATACCAGCCTCTATATCACTTATGAGCAAGTTAAACAGAACTGGTCCCAGGAACTCCATTTACAACTCCAGACCATTAAGACGATACACTAGTTATCACGGCTATTTATCACCATTCTCTGGATATGCTCCTGTAACCTGTTTTTTATCCAGGCAAATACACTATTGTCATTGCTAACAGACCTGAATTTGTAAATTAAGCATTTATGGGGTATTGTATCAAATTTTTTGACAAAATATAGGTATACCACATCTACAGGCCTTACTCAATCCAGATTACAGCTCACTTCCTCATAGAATGTTAATAAGTTGGTCTCGCAAGAACAATTTTTCAAAAGTCCATGCTTGTTACTACTGGTACTATTTTTATCAGCAAATTCCTGGATATGGTTCCTTATCATTCCCTCCAATAGTTTACATACTTTTGTTGTTAGGCTGACTGCTCTGTAGTGTCCAGATATATATCTTGGCCTTTCTTTAAATATTTTTTGAATATTTGTAAAAAAAAAAAAAAAAAACTTTGAATTGTTGTTCCCTGCTGCCTAAAGGAGTCATCCCCACAGAAGTCTAATAAAACAAATAAAAAAAAATCAGAAAGAGCATAAATTTCTCAGCAGATAAGTGGATATAAGTGTAATTTACACATTATACATTTAAGCTCCTCCTTACTGTGTATGTCCTACCAACACTTTTTTTTCTTAGCGGCAGAAGTAGTAAAAAAAACCTTCTTGTCAAGTTTCTAGTTCCCTGCTGATGTTTCACCAGACACAAAGTGAAAATACAGACCATGCAAACACAGTGTTAACCAGGCATAACATTCCCCACCAGATATGACTCTGCCCCACAATCGGAGTACAATTTTCCAACAGCAGCAAGGAAAGAAATCACCATGCTTTTGTTTTGTAGAGTATCGGAAGGCTAGCAGCCATGTGCAATATCATAAACTGGGTCCCCTTGAATGAGCAAAGAGAATGCAGCATGTGGCAAAAAGTGGGCATTGTTATCATTGCGATGAATGTTAAGCATAATTTAAAGGGGTGTGGTTAGATGGGGTGGGAAGACTTACACAGTGCAGAATGAGGCAGTGTGGAATAAGTTATGTAAAGCACAGAATACAAAATGAGCCAGTGCAAAATAGGAAATGTGCAGTGCAGAATAGGAAATGTGCAGTGCAGTGTACAGAATGAGGCAGTGTGGTATATACACTTTGTACCTTCTGTAAACAAAAAATGTATTAAAATAGTTGGAAACGACTTAATCACTAACAAATGTACAAGAAACACTTCATGAGTATGAAATGTACAGTGATAAGAACTTTGTTTCTTACAACACTGTATAGAGAGCAGCAGTATGTGTCATAGGCCCCCTTGTATTCCTGGACACTGGGAGGAAAAGATGGGTAATGTCAGTTGTCAGTGGGAGGGAAAAAGTGGGCTACTGTAACTATAATCTATCTGTTGGGCAGGTGATCAGAACCAGGCAGCACAACTGCAGCAATGTGCTGGAACGCATAGGGTTTCTAGCACTTTTTTTTTAATAAAGCAGCAGGGGCCCAACCAGAAGAAGGTGCTATAGCAGTGCTTAATTTTGGGGATGCTACTGCACACTGGTGCCACTACTGAATCAAAGTACATCATTGTTTAGTGACAATTTCTTATGTACTTTAAAAATAACATTTAAAAATATCTACTGTATTTCATAAACAAAAGCCCCTATTCAAGGACAAAAAAATAATCGATGCATATCAAAAAACATTAATTTAAACAATCCATAACAATATCTAAACTCATTTCCTAATATCTGCAGACGACACACACCTATAATCTTAGCTAAACATTATGATAACTACATTGTGAACTTCAGAAAAATTATAACTAAAGTATAAATACGTAAAGGGCAAACATTTAAATTATAGGTATGACTGGTCTACGTTTCTCCTTTTATTTCTAACGCAGCGGCTTTAATTAATGATCCTTTTGGGACCTAAAATCAAATAGGATCTAATGGTCTTTAACGAGCGCCAAGTGCCCTGAAATCAGAAAACAAGATGCAAGATGCTAATTAATCAGAAGTGCTGGGATGTCTAGGGGATGATGCCGGAAGAAACATGATCAGGGCCAAACCCCAGTGGCTCCTCTAAGACCTCAGCTGCTGCCATTTTTAATCGTGCAGTCCTTCTTACTTTCATGTCTGGTCAGGTCTAATGAGTGGCTCACAACCCCACTCCTCAGTCTGTATTGAGTCAAACCTGTCAAGACAAGATATTTATACAGCCAGACAACATACTTGTCATTAATCTTGTTGTTGCTAAAATTTACCAAAGCAAAATCTATTGGACTATTTGCTAATTACACTTCCAGCTTCTTGTCAATGTTGTTACTCCTGGAGGCAGCTGCAATGATCTAATAGCCCTATTGTATTTTTTCCTAGCAATCAAAAAAATTGTTTTGTAATAAAAAATAAATACAAATAAAATAGTTTGTATGCACAGCGCTCTTATTTGGTAAAGCACATTAATACACTACAGGGGTTTTCCCCTTCCTTGCTTTACTGCAAAGTAACCCTGTGGAGTGTGCACATCTGGCACAATGTGAGTTATGTGTAGGAATTCCAGCGTGCAATATACTCTATGTAAGATGAAAAATTGGGTCACCCTGTGAGTTGGTGAAAGCAACACCAACTGATCATTTTGCAAAACCTCCTCCCAAAGATCATCAGTAAGCATATCCAAATCTTCCTCCCACCTACGCTTATAGGAAGTAGGAAATTTAGAAAGAAACTTTGTCAATAACTGCACATAGACCTGTAAAATAAGGCATTTAGTGGTCTTTGCTTGAGCAGGGGAGTCAAATATGAGCATGGAGGAGAATGGGGTGGATGGAGTCAGACCTTACACCCGAAAGTCAGTTGTTGGAGGGTTTTCAAAAATAAAGTTGGGCTAGAATAGTGACCCCCTCCAGTTCCCATCTTGAAAAGCCCTCCAGCCAAGAGAGATCTACAAGCCTCTCATTCGACCAGAAAGGGGTGTATTTGGTGTAATGAGAAATACCTGCTTTGGCCGTATGCCACACTTAATACGTCAAAATGGAGGTGGGGTGCACCAGATGGATAGTAGGCCTGAGCGGAGAGTCGAGGGCTTGGAGTGGGCTCCTATCTTGTAGCAAGGTGGAGAGTATGGCATAGGAGGATATCCAGGGGACATGGCTTTCCCACCCTGCAATATGTTAAAGTTGGGCTGGGAGAAAGTATATGCAGGGGTTAAAAACTGGTAGGCCCCCCTGGTCCTTGGGATACTGTAAAAACTAAAATCTAATTCTGGGGGGGTTTCTTTCTCCAGATTAGATCCCTAAAGGGTGCATTACATCTTTAACCCTTTCACTGTCAGGCCCTGTGTTCCACTTTTAAACTTAGCTGGCTGGACCATTTTTGCAATTTTTCCATTACAGCTTTCAGAGTTTGTAAAAGATGCCCTAAACCAGGGGTCTCAAACTGGCGGCCCTCCAGCTGTTACAGAACTACAAGTCCCATCATGCCTCTGCCTGTGGGAGTCATGCTTTTTTTTTTTTATTATCTTTTTATTGATAGATGCACAAAAGATGACAATTACAGGTAGATAATTGGCCATGCTATATCACAGTTAGGGTTATAACAGTCAGCGTAAATACCACAATCTAACATTATCTGTTTATAGGATTGAAAAAAGCAGTTTTGTGCAATTAATAAAGATTTCAAAACTTTTGAGAAAGTAGTAACTAGTAATGATGGACTATATCTTAAACGGTGTTCGGACGTGACAAAGTGCATCAATTTTCGAGCTTAAGAAAAAATAGTGGGGAAAGAAAAAAAAAAAGGAAGAAAAAGGATGAATTAGGGGGAGGTAGGGGAAAGAATGCAGACAGTGCCCCGCTAGCCACACACCATTCAGGTCACAATAGGCAAAAAATTGGTTTCATAAGTATTGAGAATATTCATCAGAAAAACTGAACTGATCCCAGTAGAGCCATCTGGTTTTGTGTTCTTCCGATTTGTCCCGAAGAGCGGAGGTCAGATGCTCAATGCTTTCTATGTCATTCACTCTGCGAACCATTGGGCGAGGGTAGGAGGAGATTGTTGTTTCCACATGGCTGGAATGCATGCTCTAGCTACATTAAGTAAATTTTAAGTAATAATTTATTGTATTTTTTCCGGGAAAGATGGGTCAGGTTAAGAAGAACTGCTGCAGGGTCTCTGAACACTGGGATATCCGTAAATTTGTGGATCAATTGGAGGACTTGCAGTCAGAATGGCTGGACGCCTGAGCATTCCCAGAAGATATGTAAAAGTATGCCCCTGTGGGAATCACATCTCCAGCATCGATCACTCAATTGTGGGAATAGTTTGGCTAGTACAGATGGGGTTCTATACCACCGTGTCATGATTTTGTAAGTGGTTTCCTAGTACTTACTACATATCGATGAGTTATGAGCAAAGAAGAGAATCCTATCTCTTCGTTGTTTTTGTAAAAGTGACCTGAAGGTCTTTTTCCCATATGGAAAGAAAGGGAGGTTCTAAATGCATATGGAGATCTAGTAGAACTTCGTAGGAAATGGACTAGGATTTCCTTATCGGACCATCCCCCAGACAGAGCTCCTCAAACAGGCTGAGAGGCCTCTGAAAGAGGTGTGGCTTGGGTAGTGAGTTCACGAAATGTGATAATTGGTGAGCTCACCAGTGGTTCAGGAACTGTGAACCCAAGCCTATAAACAGGGTTCTGCATGGAATCCAGCCGTTTGTGCAGAGGAAATAGGACGCACGCAAGACCTTCTGTGGCGAGTGTTCGGTAAATGCTGGGTCTGACAATCCAGGACCGAACTTGGGATGTCCTAATATCGGTGTCATTAGGGACGGGAAACTGTTGAGCAAAGAAAGTTTAAAGAACCTTTTGAATTATGATCATGGTGGGAGAGGTGGGTAGTGTGACTTTTCCCTGCCCAAGGCAGGCCCTGTATGGGTACCTGTGCAGCATCTTGTTCCAAACAGACCCATAGCTTGGTGGCACTATGCCTACACCAGTCTATTACCCTGTTCATGTGGACTGCTGTATAGTAAAGAGCCAGATCTGGAGGACCCTTACGTTTAGGCCAAAGTCGGGGGGGTTTTCCCCGCCAAAGTTGGCAACGGCGGATCTAACCGATTGAAAGTACGTTTGGGGGATCTTAATCGGCAGAACTTGTAATAGATATAAAAGTCTGAGCATCGCATTCATTTTGAGTATGTTACATAGGGCTAGACCATTCCATCTTGCCATATCTATGGACAATGAGGCCAATGGGGGGGGAGGAATTCTGTCAGGTTCCACATGAGGGACTCCAAAGTTCTATGTAAGGGGAGTTGGTCCTTTTCCTCAAGTGTCCATGGAACCCTGTATAGGAAAACTGCATGGGGAAGTTGAACGGTCATCAGCGTCGCTCATCATTTCATGGTGTCCATTGTCTGTTCCTGTGGGATTGGCGACTGTCTCATGCTCGTTGAGGTCTGCCTTGAGACGCACCGCCTGGTGGATCAGATGGGACATCAATAATGAGCCAATTCGGAACTGGTAAGGGCTCCATCTCTGCAAAGTTGAATAGGTCAGGTAGTTCCGAGGGGTGACGCAGCGAAAAGGACAGATTGGCTTTGCGTACTATTAGGTGGAATGGGTGGCCCCATGTGTAGGACATTCCTAGCTCCATGATTCTCTCTAGTTTCAGGGCTCTGCACATCAGCAGGGTCTTTCTGGAAATGTCTGGCAGGAGTTGGACAGGGACCCCGTCAAATTCCAGAATTCCTACTTTCCAAGCCTGTTGAACAATTCTTTCTTTAAGCTTGTAGGCATGCAGGCGACAGAGTACGTCTCTGAGTCTGTCTTGAAAGGTAGGTCTAGGGCCGAGGATACTGTGTACCCTATCAATGGCAACTTCTGTGTCTGGGGGGCGGTTGAGATACCTGTTAAAGATGGCGGTAACGTGTAAATGCATTTCCGCATGCGTCACAGTCTCTGGGATGCCCCGGAGCTGAATGTTCTGTCTGCGGCTGCAATTTTCAAGGTTGTCAAGAAGTTGAAGCTGCATGACTTGATCAGACAGGTCAGTGTGGGCAGATTGAAGGTGGTCTACTTTATGTGTCATTGCCCCTTTATCCTGTTCCAGTGCTGTTACCCTGTCATCTACTTCAGACACTTCCTGCTTAAGCACTTGCAGTTCTCCCCTTAGTGCAGATTCTACCCCATTTGCTAAGGCTTCAAAGTCAGCTCTTGTGGGTAGAAGGTCCACTAAGTCTGCTCTGTCAGTTGTGCAGGAGGGGATTGTGCTGTAGGGTGGCTTTAGGTATAGTACTCACTGACCTGTGCAGTAGAACCATGCAGCCGGGTGTCTGTTGTATTGTTGTGGCTGTAGTTGAGGCCCTGTGGGGAAGCATCCCTTCCAATGAGTAGCACGGGTCCACGTGGAATGTCCCATTCCCTGCCTTAGGGGACATAATAAAGAAGCGAGGCATGCATGGTGAGAGAGGTTGCTAGGAGGGGAGAACGGGGCATGTCATTGTCCTCACGGTGTTCTCCTTTTTGTGGTGCTGCGGGATCCGAAGCAGCATGGTTACAGGTGGCCGGCGCCATCTTGTTCCCAGTCGGGGTAGAGGCCCCGTCTGTGGATTCGGCCGCAGGTATCGTTCCATGTCGGGAACGGTCAGAATAGAACAGTCCGCTGTGTTCCCCGTTACCACCGGGGCTGGAAGAGCCGTGAATGCAGGGTTAAAGCTGATTCGTACGGCTGACAAGTCACCTCAGACCGGGAGCTCAGCTATCTCATCTCCTCATTCGTCCGTGCTGAGACCACACCCCCGGGAGTCATGCTTGTAACTGTCAGCCTTGCAATGCCTCATGGGACTTGTAGTTTCGCAACAGCTGGAGGGCCGCCAGTTTGAGACCCCTGTCCTAAACCATATATTTTCTGAAAGCATGTGACCAGTAGAATAAAAATAATGTGCTACTGATTTTTAAGGCGCTGCGATATTTGCGCAAATGTTTATCAAACAATATTTTTGCTAAAAATACACAAAAATCATTATTAGCAGATACAAACACCGCACATTTTCCAAAATCCCTGCTAAATATAAAAGCCTAGCTGAAATTGAATAATAAATAACATATTTGTAAATTTTAAATTGCACCTTTTTATATATGGTAAAAAAAATTAACGTATGCAAAAATGTAAACATCCAAATTTCTCAAAAAATCTGGATATTTTAATTTTTCAGTTACAGCTTTCAAAGTTTGTAAAAGACCCCGCAAACCCTATATTTTCTCAAAATGCATGAGTTGTAGAATAAATTTATATTTATATTATAATATTTATGCAAATGTTTATCAAAACAATATTTTCACTAAAAATACACTAAAATCAATATCAACAGATACAAACAGCAAATTTTTACAAAATTCCTGCTAAATTCCTACCATATATAAAAGCCAAACCGTTTTTGAATTAGTAAATAACTAATATTTTTAAATTTCAAAATTGCACCTTTTTTGCAAAATGGTGAAAACTGTAAGCAAAAATTGAAATATTTTTATCTAAAAATCTGGAGGTTATAATTCTTCACTTAAAGCTTTCAGAGTTTGTGAAAGACCCCCCAAATCATATATTTTATGAAAGCATATGACCAGTAGAACAAAAAGAAGGTGCTACTGATAGCCTCTGAAGCCCAATCCACTTTCGGATCGTCCTGCAGTGGCTACTGACAGGCTGTTAGGAAGCGATACAACGCTGTCAGAAACCATGAATCAGACAGACAGAAAATGTTGTAAACTCACACCTTTTAATGGTAAAAATGGTACAGATAAGTAAACATAGCCAAAGTGGATAGTCAGAACAAGCCAGTAAATCAGGAAGCCAGAGATCAGCGTAGTCAGTGGCAGCAGACAGGATCAGGAACCAGAAGGGACGTCAGCCAGGCAAGTCTTTCAACAAGAACACAGCAGAGAGTCTCCAGATATGTTTGACCAAAGCGAAGGCATGGAAGGAATGAACCAGGTAGTTTAAATAGCCAGAAGGGGCTAGCTGTAGGCTGGACTCACGAGCAGGAAATGATCACCAGATGAGCCACTGTGGAACGATGAGTGCTGGCAATTAACCGACAGCTGAGCAACCTGAGCACTGAGAAGAGAGAGCTCCATTGCTTTATCCTCCAAGACAGACAAAGGGTAAACTCGGCCATGAGGGAGCATGGGACCAGGTTAAAGGTCAATTGCACAATCATACGACCGACATAGAGGCAAACTAACGGCTTGACCTTTGTCAAAGACATTGCTAAATTTGCGATATTCCTCTGGCAAGGAAGAGAGTGAAGAGGTGCCCAAGACCTTAGCCACTTTCTGAAAACATGTTTTACTGCATTGTGGCGACCAAAAATCTCAGCACGAAGCTAATCAAAAGAGTGGTTGTGCCTCTGTAACCAAGGATAACCAATAACCACCGGGTAACGAGGTGAGGAAATGACTTGAAATCAAATTATCTCATGGTGAAGAGCCCCTACGGCCATGGTCAACAGAGCAGTCTCATGAGTCACTTGGGCAGGCTGTAGAGTTCTCCCATCAATGGCAAGTGGAGTGGCACGAAGCTGCAGTGGAATTTAGTGATTTGGACACAAAGGCACCATCTATGAATAGGCCTGCAGCCCCAGAGTCGATTAGAACCTGTGTATCGATGGATGACTCATACTAAGAAAGGGTAACCTGAACTAGAGGCTTATCCTTCAGGATAACTGGGGATATAACGCCCTCTAAGATCTATCACCTACAGGGCCTCAGGTGCAAGCATTTCCTGGACGGGTGGGACAAGACTTCAAAAAGTGACCTGTCTTGCCACAATAAATGCACAATCTCTCCCTCCTCCTAAAGGCCTTCTCATCCGTAGAGAGACACGTGAAGCCCAACTACATGGGTTCTACTTCGCTGGCAGACTTGGTACCAGGAGGCATGGAAGGTGAGGGAGGCAAGGGTGGGACTGCAAAGCCAAATGTACAGGTGGTTTCTGCAAGTGCTCCTTAAAGGAAGTTTTCTCCGAGTCTGGAGTCAATGAGAATGGCTAACATGATTAACTTCTCCAGATCTGTAGGTATGTCTTGGGCTACAGATCTGGAGATCTGCAGCAGTAATTGGCAGCAGTTCTCGTACTCTATTTGATGGTCATGAGGCTCTTGGCGGCAGAAGTGGAGCGCGCGGGAACGTCAAATACTTTTTTAAAGGAAGCCATGAACCCAGGGTTTTTACATCTCCCATAGAGGGTTTGCCCAGGCCAGGGCTCTATCAGAAAGCAAAGAAATAATGAAGCCTACTTTGCTTCTGTCCGTGGGGAATGCCTGGGGCAGCATCTCAAATTACATCCAAAACCTGGTTGAGAAATCCTCTGCATTGAACTGGATCACCCCCAAATCATTGGGGAAGTGGAGCGGAACCAGACATACCAATTACAGAGGTAATATTTGAGACGCTGCCTGCATAGAAACTGGAGCAGCAGCAGGGATGGCCTGCAACACAGGTTGTACCGGAACAGTAACAGAGGGAGAATCCAGGTGAGCAGTGTGGATCAGGAGCTTCTGTAACGCTATGGCACACTGATCCATGCAGTGGTCCTGCTCATTTGACCTGGAAAAAATATTACCACTAGGTGGATTGCCTGCATCTACTGAATTCCTGGCCTTCGCCTACCGTCAGGAACCATGAATCAGATGAAGACAGAAAATGCAGTAAAATCACACCTTTTAATCTAATGGTAAAAACGGTACAGATAAGTAAACGTAGTCAAAACATAGCCAGGGTTCGGTAGCTAAAGCAGATAGTCAGAACAAGTCAGTAAATCAGGAAGCCAGAGATCCGTGTAGTCAGAGGCAGCAGACAGGATCAGGAACCAGAAGGGACGTCATCCAGGCAAGTATTTCAACAGGAACACAGCAGAGAGTCTCCAGATATGTTTGACCAAGGCGAGGGCACAGAAGGAATGAATAAGGCAGTTTAAACAGCCAGAAGGGGCTGGCTTGGCTGTAGGCTGGACTAACGGGCAGGAAACTATCACCAGGTGAGCCACTGTGGAACAATGAGTGCTGGCAAATAACCAACCGATGAGTAACCTGAGCACTGAGAAGGGAGAGCTGAGAGCCCAGCCCTGACAGACACCTCCTCACCACTTGTTTTAACCCCATTCTACCAACAATTGTGCCGCAGCCCCATGCATTGCACAAGGTTGCATGGCGTTTGTGGAGTTTCCCCGTTGACAGGACTGTGTAGTATTTGGCGGATGGCATTGCTACAAGTTGGGTAAACTTTGCCGTGGGTGCGAAGCATCACGGCACCTATTGCAGCTTAAGGGGGGGCATTTGGCAGGTGACAAAAATGTGCGGTTGAGCTGTGTTTTTGCCTCCTGCCAAATGCCCCCCATTAAGCTGCAATAGGCAGTGGACATAGCAGCAAAATAGATTGGTCCAGCAACTAATAGGGGCAGTGGAATCTCGATAAAGAATGTAACTCTAAAGTGACATTATACTCTGGTTTAAAAAGAAAAAGTTATCTTTAAGTATGTATTCTTGAATCAAAAAAGTATCTTCTATTGCTCTTAGACCCCTCAAAATCTTTAAATTCTTTTTTGTGCTGCTGTGACCTGACACCCTCTTACAGGGTAGCTACATTTGCTCGTTTGACAGAAGCTGGTTGTCAGATCAGCTTCAATCGGGCAAGGACTTGTAGACACTGGCTGAATGTCGGCCAGTTTCTACTGTACCAGCTGATTTCAACTGATATTTGGCCCGTGTATACAGGGCTTAAATCTGAATTGAACATTCAGTTTAAATCAGCTAAATACATCCAGGTAAAACAAAACTAAGGTGGTATCTTGGCAGTGAAAGAGAGCTGTGGCTGCTTTCTAAAAGAAAAAAAAAACAAGACCTTTTCATACCCAGAATGTATTACGTTAAATAAAACTGAAAGTTTATTTAAGCTAGCAGCTTGTTATATAGCACTTGCTATACAGTATATACTGCTTTTATACAAGATGATGGCAAAAGTATACTGGGCCCAAAGGAGGCCTAGTATACTACAGCTATTCTGTCAGTAAAATCAATTGGTAAAAACAATAAAAAGTTATCAGCATCACTGCATGCTTATGTGAAATCATCTAACGCTGAAAAAAAAGAGTTTTTGATTTACTTCCTTGTTTGCATCTACATCCTGGTTCCTCTGAAGGCACTAGTGATGTAGCGCTGGCCGCACACATGGCCCCTGCGCAGGCACTGTCACTAGTGCCTTCAGAGAGGTCCTGTACCTAAGCTGTGAGATCTCATGAGATCTTGCAGTACTTGTATACTGCACAAGCATAGGATGAAATACAAGACTTCATGTGCTTCATCTCCCAATATGCCATACTACATTAAATGCATTTGCGGTTACAAAAGAACCCAAACTTTCTACCTGTGTTGCCACAAGATTTCAGGGGAAGGCTTTTAAAAAAACAAACAGAGAAATGTTGTATAGCGCATGCGTAATATGACATAATGCATTCCATTTTGTGCTTGCGCAGGGTTACATACTTTTCAAAATGTGAAATGCAGGAGCACAAAAACTAACTACATAGAGGCTCCCTGAAAAGGGAACCAAAAGAAGGACAGGCATTGTGGACATAGGTAAATGCATTACATACTGTATTAGCGTGGGGGGAGGTCTTCTTTAAGTGGCTGTAGCAGGTCCTAGCAAGCATATGTCTTCATGAAATATGTTTTATTGATAAAAACGAGAAGTATAAAAGGTACTCACAAGATAGATTAAATGATCATGAATCCTTTGGGGTAGGGTATGGAATCTTATTCATCAGTTCACTAGCGTCAGGCTGGATCTTTCTTTAGCTCATTATATGTAGTTCCTCCGTCATCCTTCGACCCAAAAGGCATATTGTAAAGTGATCTGACCTTTCATGGGGGGGCTGTGACATTGACTATTATGTATAACTGAAAGTCACAGAATATTTCCTTCGAGAACAAGTGGTCATTAGGGTTCACTTCATTCAGCATATAAAGTAATTTTCCACCTTATCCATGACTCCCTTCCCAAGTACCATAATAAGTAGGATCCTTGGGTTACCTACAGCAACCTTTTATAGGGTCACTATTTTAGGCTGTTTACTGACTGCTCTTTATTGGTTTGTGAAAATTTTTGTTCCTCTACAGCAGGGGTCTCAAATTGGTGGCCCTCCAGCTGTTGCGAACCTACAAGTTCCATCATGCCTCTGCCTGTGGGAGTCATGCTTGTAACTGTCAGCCTTGCAATGCCTCATGGGAATTGTAGTTTGGCAAAAGCTGAAGGGCCGCAAGTTTGAGACCCCTGCTCTACAGTTCCTACTCCTTTTTTATTTAAATATTTAATTTACGTTACAAAAATATATTATATAGCCTCCGATATGACACATAAGGAGAAAACAGACCAACAGGTTACATAACCAGATAGCAGTTTACCTCCCTTCTAAAACCTATCCTTTACTTTCTAACCTTTTGCTCTACTATAATTACCTTCCTATCCTTTCTTACCCACCTCTTCTGTTTCCACTTCACCCTATCCCTCCTTATTCCTCTCTAATTTAATATCCCTTTCTTGATTATTTTATGCACACTCTGGCTACTATCCCTCCTGCTGTCCTCTCCCCCTACAATTTGAACATCAACTTCCTCACCGCCTCGTCTTATATTGTGCAATCCTGTGCAAAAAAAACCACTTCAAGTATCGATTATTGCTATGATGATTATAATTCCTCTTCACCTCCACCCCGTCCCCCTTGCCTCCATCTTTTTACCTCTCCCACCCTTCAGTCACACTTCCGTATAAGGAGAAGAGAGGGGGAAGAAAGAGGGAGAAAGAAGGAAGAAAAAAAAAAAAAGTAAATAAAAATAAATTAAAAAAAAGCCCCCCCCCCTTTGCTTAAACCTGCATATATGTTCTATCCTTTATTGGGGGTATATGAGGGGGGAACACCACCCTCCTTCCGTATCCCTTAGGCCCAAAATGCCTTTAAGGCATTCAGTGATCCTGTGTTTTACGTGATACGTTTGACCTCTATTAAAAGGAATGTTAAGGTAGATCAGTGGACACTTCTTTCTTATATAGCTGTCATTTCTCTTTTTTGTGACTTCTTGTACAGCTGTATCCTTTGGGTATATGACAGGGGCAAGGTGGCTCTTTCGTTCTGGGATGACGCATATGACACCGTCCCACTCTTGCCGCGATTGCACGCCCGCACAGCGATTGGTGGTGCGCTCTGTCACTGGGACATGCCGTATCACTGATCTCAGTAAGCCTGAGTTCACACTATTGCGATGTGGGAACCAGCGCGATCCCAGTGCCAGTTCCCACATCGTATCTCCTTCGCAGGCAGTTTACACTGCCCTCTGCGTACAGCTGCGAGTGTCAATACAAAGTTAATGACACCCCCTCTAGATTGGTTCGCAGATCACAGTGTGAACTGTGAATTTGGACAGGAATCAGATCGCATGGGTGTAAACACCCATGCGATCCGATTTCAGTGCAGGAAAAAAAAGGTTCCTGCACCTTTTTCATGTGAATCCAATGCGAGTTTAGCCATACAACTGCATGGCGGAATTCGCATTGCAGACATTGCATGTCATCTGCACAGCAATGCGGTGTGAATAACATGCAATGTCTGTGTTCGCAATAGTGTGGACCCAGGCTAAAGAGCCAATGGCGAGGCTCTTTACCCATGTGATCAGCTGTGTCCAATCACAGCTGATCACATGTAAACAAGGACATGACGGTTATCAGCATTGCTCTCCACACACTGACTGCGTGTGAGGAGAGGAGGGACGATCAGCGGCATTTCCTCACAGGGAAGATCTGCACAGATCATCAGGGCACTGATCATCAGTGCTCTGATGATCAGTGCAGCCCAAACAGTGATGTCAGATATTGCCCAGCAGTGATGTCAATCAGCGCCCATCAGTGATGCCAGCCAGTGCTGCCTTTCAGTGCCTGCTCAACAGTGCCCATCAGTGCCACCTATCCGTGCCCATCATTACTGCCTATCAGTGCTGCATATCAGTGCCCATCAGTGATGCATATTAGTGCTTTCTCATCAGTGCAACCTCATCAGTGCACATCAGTGAAGGAGAAAAAACTACTTATTTACAACATATAACGGAAACAAAAAACTTATTTTCAATTTTTTTTTTTAGTAAAAAATAAAAAACCCAGTGGTGATTAACCACTTGCCGCCCGCCATATAGCAAAATGACTGCGGTAAAGTGGTTTCAATATCCTGACCAGACATCATATGACATCTTCAGGATATTGAGCCGCTGGGCACCCCCGGGGGCGCTCATTGCGGTGATAGTTGTTGTGGGGTGTCAGTCCGACACCTCACAACACCGATCTAGGTAAAGAGTCTCTGACTGAGACTCTTTACCACGTGATCAGCCGTGTCCAATCACGGCTGATCACAGTGTAAACAGGAAGAGCTGGTGATCGGCTTTTCCTCACTCGCGTCTGTCAGACACGAGTAGAGGACAGCCAATCGGCTGATCCTCTGACAGGGGGGGTCTGTGCTGATCGATTGTCAGTGCAGCCCCCCTGAGGATGCCCACACTGGACCACCAGAGACACCACTAGGACCACCAGGGACGCCACTAGGACCACCAGGGATGTCACCACCAGGTATGCCACCCTAGACCACCAGGGATGCCAATCAGTGCCCCCAATGGGCATCACTGATTGGCATCCAGTGACATACATTACAGTATATCAGTGCCACCTACCAGTGCCTGTCCATGCCCATCTGTGTCACCTATCATTGCCCATCCGTGCCGGCTATCAGTGCCCATCCGTGCTGCCTATCAGTGCCCATCTGTGCCGCCTATCAGTGCCTTCTATCAATGCCCATCAATGCCACCTCATCAGTGCCCATCAGGGCCGCCTTATCAGTGCCCGTCCATGCATCCCCATCAGTGCCTTTCACTGAAGGAGAAAACTTACTTTTTTTACAAAGTTTTGTAAATGAAACAAAAAACTTTTTTTTTTTCAAAATTTTCAGTCATTTTTTTATTTGTTTAGCAGAAAATAAAAATCCCAGAGGTGATCAAATACCACCAAAAGAAAGCTCTATTTGTGGGAACAAAGTGATAAAAATTTAGTTTGGGTACAGTATAGCATGACCGCGCAATTGTCATTCAAAGTGCGACAGCATTGAAAGCTGAAAATTGGTCTGGGCAGGAAGGTGTATAAGTGCCCTGTATTTAAGTGGTTAAATACCACCAAAAGACAGCTCTGTCTCAAAAAAAAAAATGACAAAAATGTTGTTTGGGTACAGCGTTGCAAGACCGCGCAATTACCATTCAAATTGTGACAGCGCTAAAAGCTGAAAATTGGCTTGGGCAGGAAGGAGATAAAAGTGCCCAGTAAGCAAGTAGTTCATTCCTAACCAGATACAGTGGCAGGAAAAAATGAGAACCTCTTGGAAAGGACTGGTGTTCTGCAGTAATTTACCATAAAACGTGATCTGATCTTCATCAGTCACAATAGACAAACAATAGACAGCATAAGCTGACAACACAAAAACAATTCTAATTTACCTTGGGGGTGATAGCTGGCCAAACCTCTCTTGGCAGCAACGACTTCAAGCAAGCACTTTCTATAGCTTTGGATCAGATCTGCACAACGTTCAGGAGGAATTTTTGACCATTCCTCTTTACAAAACTGCTTCAGCTTGGACATATTTGTAGGAAGCCTGGTGTGAAGGGCACTCTTGAGGTCATTCTTGTCATTAAGGTCTGGCCCTCTGACTGGGCCACTCCCCAAAAAGCACCTTTTTTTTTCTGAAGCCAGTCTATGGTGGTTTACTTTGGTGCTTAGGGTCATTGTCCTGCTGCATCACCCAACTTCTACTAAGCTTCAGGTGGCAGACAGCCACCTTGACACTACCCTGTAGCATATTTCGGTAAAATTGAGATTTAATTTTCCCCTTGATGATGGCAAGTGATCCAGGCCCTGAGGCAGTGAAGCAAGGCCAAATCATGATGCTTCCTCCACTATACTTTACTGTTGGGATGATGTTTTGATGTCAGTAAGCTGTGCCCATTTTGTGCCTTATATAGTACAATTCAGTTTTTGTTTTATCAGTCCACAAAACATTTTCCCAGTAGCAATGCGGTTTTCCAAGGTGCTCTTTGGCAAAGTTTAGGCATGCAGCAATGTTTTTTTCGGAGCGCAGCAGCTTTCTCCGTGGTGTTCTGTCATGGACACCCTGCCTGTTTAAAGACTTACACATGGTAGGCTCATGGACAGGGATGTTTGCCATTTCCAGTGATGTTTTCAAACCTTTAGCTGCTACCTGTGGGTTTTTTTTATCTCATTGAGGATTCTTCTGTTGTGACTTGGGAGGCATCTTGGCTGGGTGCCGACTTCTAGGAAGGCTAACCATAGTACTAAAATGTCTCTATTTATAGACAATGTGCCTGTCAACTGATGGATGCCTAAACAAGTTGAGGTTGCTTTTTATCCCTTTCCAGCCTGATGCAGATCAACTACTCTTGACCATGTGTCTTCAGAGAGCTCCTTTGTGCGAGGCATGGTTCACGTCAGCTGATGCTTCTTATGAACAGCAATCATAAAATGTCTGAATGTCATTTATGAAAGTAGCTCTAAACCACACCACCAAACTAATTTCATGAAAGTGTTGCTAAACAAAGGATCCTGCATTCACTATATCTGTGACATAAATACAATAAAGGTATGGCACTTGTATACAAATATTAACAAAAGTGAAAAAAATCTATAATAAATAAATTGAAATAAAAAAAGCAGTCCAGTGTGATATAGTCCAAACACCAAGAAAGTCTTTCAATGCAATTTTCCAATTTCTTCAATGCTTGTGCTCAAAATATGGGTGTAAACTCACCAAAGGTGTTTGGCTCCTTTTTAGGGGGGTCAAAATGCACTTTGTTGCTCTTAAGAGCTAGGGTCCCCCCCTGGGGTGAGCTACAATGATTCCTCCAATTTTCAGGTCACTCATACATGAGAAAATCAGACGGGAGATGGAATGAAAAGTATCATGGTGTAGTATTTTATTAAAATAGGTTAGTAGTATAAAAAAGAGTAAAATTCACATGTATTGGTGCCCGAAAGCCAGCACCTGCATATACAGTGTCTATGGAATGGGATAACACCACCACTGCCAGCATAAAGATGGCATGCATTCCAAGCCCCTCATTGATTTTTGGCCCAAACGTGACAGTCTCGCGCAACGCTCAGACATACGTTTCGCCCAAATGGCATTTTCTTGAAAGTGATGCTGTTCCCCTCAATTTGTGTTTTTGGATATGTTTTTAGAGACTTGCTGAAATAAAGGTAATTATACCCGATGTGTGGCCAACCAGAATTCTTTTTGCTTATTTTTGTAACTTAGTTGAGAATCAGATCACATTTTATGATAAAATACTGCAGAAAACCAGTTAATCCCAATGGGTTCCTATACTTCGAGACATGCTATGTCTCTTCTATGATAAAAAAAAAAATTACCTACCTATTCACAATCTCCTTCAGAGAGCAAACTGAGTTGCACATAAACGAGTTACATCATTCTGGTCCGGCACATAAGGATGACAGAATATTCCAAAGAGGGCAACCAGGAAAAGATGTCTGCACTGGCGAGGGAGTGAGATAGTAGGCATCTAAATGTCTCACTTGAAAAAATAAGGATCCCTTATCTTTGGGATTTGTGATGTAAGTGAGACTAACAGATACTTTGTTTTCTCCACTTTTCATTGCTTGAGTACATCCATCATTTGCTTGCCAAGTCCAAGAGCTGGAAACACTTAAAGTGATTGTAAACCCTTACACATAACAACCACTGATGTGATTATTCTCAGGTGATGCACAGAAATGAAACAAATCCTCCTGCACACGTTGTACCTATTTATCTGCATCTCTCCTCTATAGCAGTTCAAGGTACACAGATCAAATGTTATTTCTCAGCTCCAGCAGGCAGGGGTGGGGATCCAACATCACACACTGCACAGCATAGAGCCGAGTATAATCTGTGACCTGAGTGGAGGGGAATGACCCCCCTCTACAGAGTCTCATATGGAAACATGAACAACTGAGGCGGTCAGTCACCAGCTCTATACTGGAGGGGGGGCATTCCCTTGAAATCTGTGATGTTGGCATAACCTGTCAGGGGTGACTCATGCAGACAGCAGATGGAGGAGAGAGCAGACCAAAATCATACTAGGTGCTTTCGATTGAGGCTAGTACACACTATAGAAGGATATGTTGTGTTCACTTTTTGTTTCAGAGGTTTATAACCACTTTAATATAATGTCTGTGATTCAGCAATGATTCAGCAATTCCACCATGTTTATCTGTAGCCTAGCAGTGCATCTCTTGCATATTTGAAAATATATTATTCACACCCCTTGTCTTACTTCCACTGCAGTTTACAAGAACCAATAGTGTGCTTTTATAGCCTAAGGCAGCCCAGCTGAATCAAAGATTTATCTTGAATTCATCAATAGGATTTTTTGCCTTAAAGTGGAACTTTACCCATTAACAACTTGAAAAAAATCTCTTCTTTAGCATGAAATCTATATACACATTAATAATTATGCTACCAAAGTTAGTGTGTGCTGTAAATTGCCTTTAGCATTGTTACTGTTTCTTCTTGGTGGAGGCTGTCATTTTGCTAAAGCCCAGAGCCCCTGAACAACAATAAATCTACAGGCTGTTAGTGGATCGGCTTCTTCAAATTCGGCAAAGTGCCTAAAAATAGAGAGCAACTGAGCATGTGCATCGCAGGGTAAGACAGTGTATTACTACAGTGGTTCTCCACTTCAGTTCTAAAGTACCCCCAACGGGCCATGTTTTCATGTTTTCCTTTACTTTGCATAGCTGCTTTAAATCAATATCAATGACATGGTATTGATAAGATCTATTTTATCTAAGGGAAGTTCCCAAAACATGGCCCGTTGGGGATACTTGAGGACTGAGGTTGAGAACCACTGTATTAGTGGATTTAAAACAGTATAGGCACTCATTTTAATGTTTTACATAGCTATACTTGCAAAAGGGGCCAGCCTGAAGTGATCTAAAAGGACTTATTTTCTGACTAAAGTTCTATTTTAAGTTGCAGTCATTTATGGATTGCAACTGCAACTTAAAGAAAATTTTTAAAAAGTATATCTGAAGTTGCTACTTCAGGCAGTAATATATTTACTTACATGTTGCATTGCTTTTAGGTTTAGCAATTGTGATTTCAAAAATTACTTAAAGTGGTTGTAAACCTCAGTTATGAAATCTGAACTAAGCACATATCGATAGTGTTTACTTATCTCTCCCCAAAGCTGTGTCATTTCTCTCTGGTGCTTCATTCCTCTGTTATCAGCATGTCTCACTTCTGAAAAGTTTGCCCAACACATGAGATAAATTTGTGACGGATGAGGGAGCTCGGCACACAGTTGGTCTAATATGTATCCTCCCTTCGCTACTGTGTGCTGTGTGGAGGGGTGTGGGTGCCTTTCCTCCAATCAGTTCTCACATACTTTAACTGCAGCTCTTCATCCCCTCTGTGCTCCTGACAGATGAAGAAAGATTTTAACACAATTCTGCCCTTTGGAAAGGGGTGTAGGGAAGAGAAAACTGCAGATAAACAAGTAAAACTTATGTAGGAGGATTTGTTTCCTCTCTGTGTATCATCTAAGGTTGCTTACTTCACTGCGTATTGAGAGGGTTTACAACCACTTTAAATAAACTGGGGCATAAAACATGCAAATCCAATTTATTTTCTTGTACACTAGCAAAAGTCTTACTATTTTACTGACTATATTGCATCATATAGTTAAGGAAATAAGATCAATACTCTATCATGAATCAGAAGTTAAGGTTTTACAAAGAACTCCTAATCACATTTACCAGCTGTGAAGTAACCTGTTCTCTGTGTCTTCTTATGCATCACTTTGTAAATAGATATAAAGTTGCTTAAAATCTTAGGGAAAAGTCGAATGTTAAGGAGTGACAATATATTCCAATAAATGTATACATTAAATGAAAGCAGCTAGTGTGTATACATTTAAAATTATATTATACTTTAGTATCTACAGTATTACACATAGATGAAGAGATGAACAGATATGTAATCAAAAAACAAAAATGTAATATATTGCAGTGAACTTGTATTTAGATGTGTTGGCTGAATTAGATTTCATTTTCAAGCATTTGTCAATACAAAAAAAACTGTTTATCTTGCCAGAACTGCAGTGTTCTTGTCACTTCCTGTGAGGTGAAAAGATAGCAAAAGCATTCTCCCTTTCTTTTGGGAACTAATATTTCTATCAAATCAAGATGTAATGAATGTGAACAAAGGCCGACTTGTTGAAATCCAGCCTGTGGGACAACCATGGCTCCCTCCATAGATACAATGGAGAAATGAGCATAGCCACAAAGGGACAGGACGTGTGGAATATGCAGGATTAGCAGGTAAAAAGAAAGTCTGAAAAAAGAAAACCAATACAGCCACTATTTCTTATCTAAAGACTGGTAAACTACTATATAGATATACATACAGTATATACACACACACATAAAATATATACTGTGTATATATATTTAGGATTTATTCATGCTTCAAATATTTTGTAGGCAATTCATTTGCAGAGTGTGTTTCTGATACTAATAACATTTGTGGTATTTGTATAATCAGTGTCATAAACCACTTTTAGTCTGGGGTATAGTATTTCTGCATCCCTGTTGGAGAAATTACCTTTCATTTTCTGTCCTCATGACCACACAAGGAGTTAAGAGCAATGTCCCCAGTGGTGCAGCAATCAATACCTGAGAGAGGTCCTAAACCTTCTCAATTCTGCAAAAAAAAGTGTTATGCCCTGTACACACGGTCGGACTTTGTTCGGACATTCCGACAACAAAATCCTAGGATTTTTTCAGACGGATGTTGGCTCAAACTTGTCTTGCATACACACGGTCACACAAAGTTGTCGGAAAATCCGATCGTTCTAAATGCGGTGACGTAAAACACGTACGTCGGGACTATAAACGGGGCAGTGGCCAATAGCTTTCATCTCTTTATTTATTCTGAGCATGCGTGGCACTTTGTCCGTCGGATTTGTGTACACAGGATCGGAATTTCCGACAACGGATTTTGTTGTCGGAAAATTTTATATCCTGCTCTCAAACTTTGTGTGTCGGAAAATCCGATGGAAAATGTCCGATGGAGCCCACACACGGTCGGAATTTCTGACAACACGCTCCGATCTGACATTTTCCATCGGAAAATCTGACCGTGTGTACGGGGCATTACTGTTGCTGCCTATGTCTTTACTGCAGTGATTTCCTCTAGTGTCTTGTCCTCACGACAATACTGAAATGAAAGATAATCTCTCTAGTAGGCACAAATGTGTCTATAAAATGCGGGCAGAGGTTTTGACCCATTCCTACTCCATTAAAAAACAAAAATAGATAATTCTTTAAAAAATATCTGATCAAAGATTACATGTATAGTGACACAATAAAATGAAATATTGATGTTTAGGGTCAAACCAGTTAAGATAATAACCTTGACCCATCAGAAAAAAACAAAACAAAAAACTAGACTTACATAAAACACTGTTAAGCCTTACAAGTAAAGCAAAGAAAATAAGGAACATTAATGATTTTCCTTAGTTCTCCTGAAGGCCATACAAGAGTACCTGTCATAACGTAATGGACCACCTGTTTGCCTGTAAAAATATTGTTTTATTACTGCAAAAAAAAAAGATATTCACCTATTTACAAGGTTAATGGGTACACAGAACAGAACACAATATATGGGCTATGTTACATGTACATACACAGGCACACACAGAGCACTATACATAGAACAGCATGGTTTAAACTTACAGCCACGAATATTGGTGGAGAAATCATTAACAGAGACAGGAGAAAGTGGGAAGGCTCGTTCAAGGGTCCCCATGTTACTACGTAAAGTGCCTGACATGCAAGAGCAGTCTATTTCAGAGCACCCCAAACAACATGCCTGCATCAGCCTCTTGCGGATGGACATCTTGGCTAAAATCATGGTTATAATGAAAGGGAGAGGAAGAGTGGAAGATTAATGCAGGGTACAGAAAAACACAGACACTTATATATATATATTTTCATGTATATATAGTTTGACACAAGATGTTGCTCAATGCAGTTATGGACAGCAGGGTATTTTGACTATTCAAGACAAGAGGCATTATATGCCAGGGCAAGATTCCAAAGGCAGCTTTGACGAGATGGAATGTTTAAGATAAGCAGTAATTCATTTGGATGAAGGGGAGAGGTCAAGGACAGAACTAGTCTCTGAAAGGCTGGCCACCAGGACTGCAAGGTGGGTTTTGGAAGTGTCTATGGAAGGCCACTATTGTTACCAGAATTGCTATGCATTGACTTCAGTGTGCATTATTTGTCCCTTAGAAAAACTAAGAAACACTGAAAGCAAAGAGACATTATTTGCAGGAATTTCTTATATATTTTTTGAATGTGCTAAGAGATGGGGAAATCAATGTCTTTTATTAAGAAACTCAATCAACATGAAAATAATATAGATTGGCATTTTCATATGCATACAGAAATACAGTTTATCAGCAATAAGTATTCGTTTAGGATTTACAAACAAGAAACAAACCATGCAACATATTTTGCTGTTTACTACAGACTTGGGACATGTAAAATTCCATGCTTCATTAAGGCAGATAAGTTCTGAGTGGCTGGCATTTCTAAGAGGACTGCAGAGAGTGGCCTAACGGGGTATGAAATGGAAATGGAATCTGCACCTATTTTCAAACATGTGTATTCATGCAAGTTTTAAGGGTTGATAGTTTCTCTGTAATTCAAATACAGATGTACAGAAAAGATGTACTGCAATACTAACCAAATATATTTAATATATAAACAAAAGCAAAATGAAAGGTAGCATGCAGCAAGTTCTCATGCATGCCATATAGTATCTAAACTGTCAAATTTGCATGCGGGTTTGCAGCAAAAGGTCAAAATGTGAGTATCTCCAGCCTCATCACTATGGAGTTACTAAAGCATTTCATAGTAGATAACATGTAGGAAGTTTCACACACACACACACACACACACATATATATATATATACACATACATACATACTAGTGGTCAAAAGTTTTAAAATATTCCCATTTTTCCAGTTTTTATTGACATTTACTCAATTTAGTTTAATCTGAACATGTACAAAATTAAAGATAAAAACTAAAGCTCTAACTAATCAACACAGCCATTTTGTACAATGGAAAACTTACTGATTAGATCGTTTTTCTCAACACCATTGCAGATGTTGCTACACATGCGTTGCACTTGTAGGTTGTTCGGTTTTCATCCTTCAGTACAGTTCATCCAAAACCAGTTTGATGGGATTTAAATCTGAAGGATGAATTGACCATTTCATGATTTTTTTATGATTTAAAGCCTACCATCTTCTACTTTTATTCTAAGTTAGTACTGACTAAAATAACTTCTGTTTTATCCCTTTCTGATTACAGTAATCTGCTAGAGCTCTAAAAATAAGAATAATAAAATGCTAAAACAAGCAAAGGTCTATTGATAATTACATTTGTTTATATTACTAATGTTGATTTTATTTGAATGGATATTACAGAATAATCACAATAAAAGAGCACAGATTGGCAGAAAGCCTGACCTCTAAGTCTTGTATCTTGGCTGGGACTCATAATATAGCAACAGAAAACTTAAGCCTCGTACACACGGACAGATTTTCCACAGACAAAACCTCTGACTTTTGTCCGAAGGCGTGTGCCTGGATTTTGTCTTGCATACAAACAGCAAGGAATTGTTGGCCAACAAACACGAACGTATTGACATACTACTTTTCAGCTCTTTAGCGCCACCCTTTGGGCTCCTTCTGCTAATTTTGTGTTAGTAGAAGTTTGGTGAGTGTTGATTTGCGCTTTTCATTTTACGATTTTCATTTTGCTCTTTTCGTTTCTGAACAGCCGTTCGTCAATCAGACATGTTGCGGAATTGGAGATAACGTGTTAATTATTATTGGCCTTGGAGTTATTGCTTTGACCCAAGTCCAGTCCAGGAACAGGAGGAGGAGTTCTTGGACCAAAAATTGGTTGCTTTATTAACCACTCCTAAGTTTGAACGGGGATATCGTTGTTTTGGCAGCAGCTAGCTGCCATAACCCCGGTATCCCCGTTTTCGTGCGGCGGCTGTCTGTCAGATAAAAGTGGTCCCTGCGGCGGATTCGCCGCGAGATCACTTTTATCGGTGGCAGGAGAGGGGCCCCCCCTCCCGCTGCGATCCGGTGCCCTCCGCCACTTACCGGAGCCGTCGTAGCGGCGGAGGCGATCGCGTCCTATCCTGTGGTGTGTCTGGAGACAAGTGAGGCCAAGATGGCGCTCACTCGTCTCCAATACACTGCTGGGCGGAAGCGACGTCAATACGTCACTTCCGTCCACGCCTCTTAAAGGCACATTTTTTCAAATGTCATTTTTCTAAATTACTTTTTTTTATTTTTTATTGCATTTTAGTGTAAATATGAGATCTGAGGTCTTTTTGACCCCAGATCTCATATTTAAGAGGACCTGTCATGCTTTTTTCTATTACAAGGGATGTTTACATTCCTTGTAATAGGAATAAAAGTGACTCCATTTTTAAAAAAAAAAAAACAGTGTAAAAATAAATAAAATATTGTAAAATAAATAATAAAAAAAAAAAAAAAATTTTTAAACCCCCGTCCCGACGAGCTCGCGCGCAGAAGCGAACGCATATGCGAGTAGCGCCCGCATATGAAAACTGTGGTCAAACCACACATGTGAGGTATCGCCGCGACCGGTAGAGCGAGAGCAATAATTCTAGCCCTAGACCTCCTCTGTACCGCAAAATATGCAACCTGCAGAATTTTTTAAACGTCGCCTATGGAGATTTTTGAGGGTAAAAGTTTGACGACATTCCACGAGTGGGCGCAATTTTCAAGCGTGACATGCTGGGTATCAATTTACTTGGCGTAACATTATATTTCACAATATAAAAAAAAATTGGGCTAACTTTACTGTTGTCTTTTTTTTTTTATTCAAAAAAGTGAATTTTTTCCAAAAAAAGTGCGCTTTTAAGACCGCTGCGCAAATACGGTGCAAAAAAAAGTATTGCAATGACCGCCATTTTATTCTCTAGGGTGTAAGAAGAAAAACCATATATAATGTTTGGGGGTTCTAAGTAATTTTCTAGCAGAAAAACATGTTTTAAACATGTAAACACCTAAAATCCAAAACGAGGCTGGTCCTTAAGTGGTTAATCGTGACCAATTATGTCATATGCCTTTGCTGCGGGAGCTCCAGAAGAATAATCCAGATGTTTTTCAGAATTATATCCGGATGACGGACCCCTGCTATCATAAACTCCTGGTGTTGTTGACCCCCTAATAAGGAAGCAGGACACATGCATGAGGCTTTTATTTGTTTTTGGTTGAATAATAATGATTTGATTTGTTATATTTTTTATATTTTTGAATGCATAGAATGCACTTTTTGGTTAAGTTTTTTTGGTTAAGTTTTATTGGCAGATAGCATGTCTAATTTTATTTGTTTTCTTTTTTTAATGCACGATAAAAAAATTGTGTAGAATAATACTTGGCTACGTGTTTTACTTCAAATAACATTTTGGGAGTAGGCAGTTACATTTAAAAAAATACAATATAAAATTGACAAGGGACACCAACATAGTTGTATCTTTGATCTTAAAAACTACGGGATGATGGTGTTGTGGTAACTTGCCCCAAAAAAAAAAAAAAAAAAAAAAAAGGCATAATAATATTATTCTTGATATCACTAAAAAAAAAAAAAAAGTCTCTGAAAATTTAGTTTGCAATAACTCCATCAGTATCACCAGCAAAGCAGCTTCATTATTATTCCATTAAAGAAGAAGAGAATGTGCGCTGCATTTCGACATTTCATAATTTGCCACGTCACAAATGTTAATTCTCCATTACGAACGCTAGTTTACAAGAGCGACTGCTTCTGGCTCGTCCTGGCTTCCGAGCATGCGCGTTTGTACTTTGGACTTTTGTACACACACTTGGAAAATCTGACAACAGACATTTGTCCACGGAAAATTTTAAAACTGTTGACACCACTTTACTCTGGTGTCCTCACAACCCAATTCCTTTGTCCAATCCGCATTTTCATACAATTTTACCGCACTCACGGACATCCTCCAGCAGATGGGTCATTGTCATACTGCAGGCAAGTACCTTGATCCAAGTCGCCATAAATTTACAGTCTGCCTTCTGATCCCTTGGTGATCAGAAGCAATCAGATGTTATCATTATTACCACTGCAGGACATCTTGAAAGATCTTTAATGCAAGTTCTTCTAGCAGGAACTGTAATGTGAATTCACTCTGTGGCAGATTTAACACTCATAAAATTGCAGCGTGCTAGGCATAAAGTCTTTTCCAGAAGATAATATCTTTCAATTATGTTTTCCTGCCAAAAACATCCTGGTCCACTGTTTCTAGGGTTACATTCACATTACATGAGCCATTTATAACCAAAGTAGTCTTGCTGATCAGACAGCTATCTGGGCATTTTAGTTTAGTGTTTCAAAACTGTGTTGATATATGTAGATGTTGCACATTTAATACTAACATAGTCTGGACACTGACCAACTAGAAGTAGATCAGAAGAATTGAATGGTAACATTGCATTAGGCCTTTTGGTTTAGGGCTGATGTCACGCACTGAGGAACCATTTTTTGCCTACCCGAAATGATAAAAAAATCCTCTGTAAGGAACCAAACATTTAAACATTTTGATTTCAGCTGTCCATGAGACCATCTTTCAGACTTCAGTAGTCCATAAGACCATCTTTCAGGCTTCAGTAGTCCACTGGTATTAGTGATGGTGCCTGGCCATGAAAAAAACAATTTGTTTCCAGTTTAGCAATGGTTTTCTCACTGTCATTCAACCTGGAAGGCCTGCAGCTCAGAGTATTTTCTACACATTTGAAGGTGAGACTTGATTACTTTGACCACTGTAAAGCTGTGCTGAAGCGGTTGTCCCGTGAAGTTGTTGGCTCTGAGGAACTTGTCTTCTGATTCTGTTATGGCTTTGGGTCTGTCAGACAACTGTACTCACGGAATTCTTAGCTTTATTTAAAATTTCTCTAAAGGAAAGATCTATACTTGTAAAGCAGGGGTGTCCAAACTTTTTTCAAAGAGGGCCAGATTTCATGAAGTGAACATGCGTGAGGGCCGACCATTTTGCCTGACTTTTAAAATTAAATGCAAATGAAATATTTTATGCAAAGTTTATTGCAAATGGAATACTATTCATGTCGTAACATTGATGACAATATATGATGATATATAATATATATATCTTCTCTTCTCAGGGTAACAATGAGCTCAGGCGTGTCATGTTTAAAAAAAAAATTATATATATATCTCTTCTTTAGTCTCTGACCAATCCCCAAGCACCTCTCGGTGTAAAGGATGAGCTTGAGCGTTTATTATTTTTTTAAATAATAATCTTTTCTTTAGCCAGCCTAATCCACCAGTGCCTCTCACTGACTGAAAGGATGTGGCCCCCACTTGGAATTTACATATATATCCATCTGTGCCCCCCCAAGTATATATATCTGTGCCCCCCCAAGTATATCCATCTGTGCCCCCCTAAGTATATCCATCTGTGCCCCCCCCAGGTATATCCATCTGTGGCCCCCCCAAGTATATCCATCTGTGGCCTCCAAGTATATCCATCTGTGCCCCCCCCCCAAGTATATCCATCTGTGGCCCCCAAGCTCAAGCATGTTATTTTTTTTTACTGTGAATATACCTATCTTCTTTAGCTGAACAAATCGCCGAGCGCCGTGCTCATTGTTAAAAGTCGATGTGCCCGAGCCTGCAAGGAAGAAAGCTGACAGCGCACAGCGCCACCGCCAATCACAGGCACTGTGACATTTCCCCGATCTGCGGACTGCAGATGCAGAGATCGGGAATAGTCACAGTGCTTGTGATTGGCTCTGCGCGCTGTCAGCTTCATAGCGGCTCGGGCACATTGACTTCTGAACACGCCCAGCCACACCCCCCCGGCTCATCAACAATTAGCCCGGCGCTCAGGGATTTGTTCAGTTAAAGAAGATATATTCACAGCAAAAAAAACATAACACGCTCGAGCTTGGGGGGCCACAGATGGATGCATATGTAAATTCCAAGTGGGGGCCACATCAAACCGGAACGCGGGCCGCAAATGGCCCGCGGGCCGGACTTTGGACATGCCTGTTGTAAAGGTTCTAATTCAAAACACACATTTTCTGTTTGTGGCAACCTAATGTAATTTTTTTAACCTCTGGCAACCTGGCTGTTTACTGCTTATCCTTATACTATTTCAGACTATTCACAGGACCTGAACTGCTTAAATTTCAATAAAAACTGAAAAATAGTGGTGCTGTAAAATATTTATACTGTATATACATACACACACATCTACACTGTATATGTGTGTATATATATATATAAATATATATACACATACATACACACACATTCTAGATCATAGTGGGCACATTAGGATTTTGCCACGACACTAATATGAAATTTAAGAACATTTTTGCAGCTCTCGCAAAGTAATGCTGTCTAATAACTAACGATAATATAATTGTAAAAGCATTACCAGTTTTGTTTGATACAGAGAACAATAATGTTGTGAATAGCTCATAAACCAGCAATAACCAGATGCAAACTTTCATCAATTTAGGGCAGTGTTTCTCAACATTGTTGTAGTAAGTAACCTTTTATTGTAGCACTATTTATCAAATATCCAGCCCCGTTCACACCAGAATGCAGTGCGGGAAACCCGTGTTCAAATTGCAGCGCCGTTGCGATCTGCAGTGGATGTCACTGCAGTTGCGTTACTGACACCCAAAACGTGAGTTTGCCTACACTGGATCGCATGGCACAGAAGTATGCAATCCAGTTGCAGTGCGTTTCCGAAAGTAGGGCATGCTTTTGGTGCGATACAATGTGATTTGAGCCCATTAAAAATTAATGGGCTCAAATTGCACCCCATTAATCCGCATGTGAATCACACAAGAAAACTCAGTGCGTTCCTATGTGATTCCTAGTGTGAACTGGCCCTCCCATTGTTTATGACATTATCCCCCATAATTGTTTAATTCTACTAATTCTTTCCAGTCAATCTTTATAAGCTGCTAGAATATCCAAACCAGGTCATTAACCAATCGATTTGTATACATGTTTTATTTACCAGACTATTAAAACTCTAATACTGACATTTATTGGACCACTAAAAGTGCCCCTTGAACAGAAATACCCCATAGGAATACACGTTAAGAAACACTGTTTTAGGTAAGGTGGAACGATGAAAGAAAAGTGCTGACTGGTTACGGTTTTCCTTCAATAAATGAGCTTACAGTCAGTGTAAGAATAACTAAGCAAGTAAAATGTAAACACCCAAAAAATGATATTATATATAATGAAATCTGTTTAACACATCAACAAATGAACAATTCTAGAAAGATTCTGTAAAAGGCTGGAGATACTCAGTACAAATGTGGGACTAGAATGGAAATGTTTGAAAGAGAAGCCTTTACTGGCATCAACGTTTTTTTCAAAAAAAGAACAGTAATAGTTTCATTTTAAATTGCAGAAAGGCCCCAAACATATGCAGATTCTACAGGTACTGTGATGGCAATGAAGGGCCAAGTACCACCCCACCACTCCCACAATTGCACAATTCTAGAAAGGTTTTGATACACAACAATCACTTTAGGGACGCCATAAAACAGACACATACACAAAGAGTATAGAGGCACCCACTCATACAGAAACATTGACAATGTTACTACACTGACATCACAATTGCACACAGTCTTCATGAAAGGCATTAAAAATAGCTCAATAGAAAGCCGGGGTTACTTAATAAAAACACTGCTCAGAAATAAAAGGCCAAAAGCAGAGAAAGGCACATTGTTCTCCAATGCAAACATAGATTAAAGAGCAACAAAATTACAGATCACGTAACCACAGAACACAAACACAAAAAAGCAGCAAAATAGGACACCAGTCACAGATGTCACATTGTCACTGCTGGCCTCAGAAATGCCTCTTGGCTGCATTACTACTAACCTTCTTTTACTGACATTTGTTACCGTTTAACATGCTAATGATTAGCCTAATAAAAAAAGTATGTACCTTTAGAAGTACTTAAATACATAAACACATAGGCTAACTTTACACCTCTGCAATTTCAATACAGTGTGCGTTATATGTGCTTACTAAATGCCCTACATTCAACCATACAGAAGATATACTTCCTGGAAACTGCACCAGAGATGTAGCAAGGATGGTAACACTTCACACTAAAGTGCATAGGAATAAAATTTCGCCTTAGATATTTTAACACATTTTTCATGTACAAATTCTAATAAGTGCTATTTGAATTTTAAAAAATCACAACATAGTCGATTATTTTTCTTGGTATTCTAGAGGTGTCCCAATGACCATCTCTAGATAACAAACCCCTCAACATTCTGAGTACAGAAATATCCACAGGTGTATTGATCTATACAAGTATACTGTAGAATTATCTCATTTACTCACTGTTTTTTAATGTTTATTGTATTATTTTTTTCACGAATACTAAATAATAAATGCTTGTAAAACAGTGCTAAATTCTGTATATTCAGTTGCTGAAGCAATTAATGTTTATTTTAGGGTACTGTATTGTTTGTTTATCCCATATTATGGTGGCATATACACATAATCATATTTTATGGAATACTAATGAACTGTTCTATGATATAAGGTACATACAGTCATCTCCCACTGAACCCCTTCCTTACTTCCACCAGTATATTATAGGCTACCAAATTAACTAGAAGGCTGTATTTACAGTCAACTGCAGCCCTTGGCATATGTAATGCAAAACAAAGATGAAACATATAAAGGACTGATGTTTACACAGAGAGCTAACCTGCCTGAACAAATGTTGTTCTTTGGTTAGTGTACTGTACATTATATGTACCAATTATTGATCTTTCTCTAGGAAGAACTGCTTCAGACAGCTCATGCGACAAATTTTCTACATGCTTTAAAGGAAGTTTTTCAGGGAAGCAATTTTTGAGACTATTTCTGACCTCTTCTTCTGAAAATATTGGTTCCTTGGCTGACATGCTCATCCAATGGCTTCAATAGCTTTAATGTCACTGACAGTGAAATATGTAGAGCAGGAGTTCTGCCTTGACTTCTCTGATCTGCATACTGTATTTTTTTTTTTTTTGTATATAACAAATATGTCATACGTACCTGCTCTGGGCAATGGCTTTGCACAGAGCAGCCTGATCATCCTCTTCTGGAGTCCCCCACTGGCGCTCCTCCTCTTCTCTGTGTGCCACCATAGGAAGCAGATTCCTATGGTTTGCACATGTGCGGGCTCAATCCCAAGTTGCGCTGTGTGCGTCAATTGACACATACAGTGTGGCTTGCCACCCCTCGCTCCCTTGCTATATTTGATTGATAGCAGCAGTGAGACGGGGGAGAGAGAGAGAGAGAGCAGCGCCGGATTGAGATCCATCTCAGGTAAGTATTTGAGGGACCAGGGGGGTATCTGACAAAAGAAGGTTTGTTACCTATATACAGAGAATGCATTAAGGTAAAATCCTTCAGCCTTTACAACCACTTCACTGCCCTAATCTCATACTGATGAAGTTGGAGACAGCCCAGCAAAAAAGCATTTTCAGAAAGAGATCAGCAATAGATTATGTATTTTGTCAGTACAGGTTTCCTTTAACTTTCCTGGAGTGCTGCATGCAAGTACTGAAAAGGGAATTGCTTTAACTGCTATGAGCCACTAATCCAGTCTAAGACAGTTCTTTTTTTATAGAGTTTGGGCCTGATTTACAAAAGGTATTCAGTGCAGCGAAGTGAGATGAAGTCATGTGAAACTGAGCCCGATTTCTAACATTGGAAACAGAGCTTAAATTTTAGGGAAAAAATTATATACATCTCTATAACACACACCATTTCCCCATGTTTTTTCTCTTTAAATATACTTCAAGTTCAAAAAAAGTAATAATTGTTGATGTGTCAAAAATAGTGTGCTTCTACCTTCCTCTTTGACATGACAACACAGTGTAATTTTGGTTTTGAATTCCAAAGCCTGTGTTGTCAGCCCTGCCTAGTTCATTTCTGATGGATTACAAAGAACACAGACCTCTCCTCATCTCCATAACCCCTCGCTGTGCACAGGCTGGGAACACAGGAAGGTATCAGCTCACAAGACTTCTGCCAAAAGCCAACAGCTATGTTTTGCACTTATCAAACAGATATAGCAACACACTTTCAATGGTATATCCGGCATGCCGTAACGGAGAAAATAAGAGACGTTCATTGTTAAAATTAACATACCCTTTAAATGAGCCTGTGTTTATTTCACACCGCCAATCACGTGCAGGAAAAAACAAAGCTTTTGTTCCATACGATTGGATGTTTGAAGTTAACACATCTAACAATTAAAGTAAAAGTTCAGTCAAAATCTAACTAAGGCTAAATCAACTACCACCCCCATTATAAGACTATTCTACCCTTTGAAAGAAAAGATGTCTATACTTACCCATTCTGAAGCTGCTCTTGTCCAGTCACATGATCAGGTCCCAATGCCAGCTTCCGTGGAAGGTAAGGGCAGCCGACAACGGATGTCCCATAGTAAGCCTATGGGTGACATCACCACACAGGCATTTGAAGTTGTTGTCGGTGATCTCTGCTGCTGAAGAGATCATATGGCCGAATCGGAGCAGCTTCTGAATAGGTAAGTATAGGCATCTTTTCTTTCACATGGTAGATAGAATAGTCTTAAAATGGGGGTTGGAGTAGATTTAGCCTTAAGCTGGATACACACTATATAACTTTTGTTGTTTGATTTCCTTTAGATTTACCAAAACCATATAGTGCAAGGGCCTTCCTGATTGCATGCAAATTTAAATTGTTAAGGTTTTACTTCATACTCTATGGTTTTGGTAAATTTAAAGAAAATTGTATAGTGTGTATCCAGCTTTAGTTAGACTTTGACTGAACTTCCACTTTAGAGCAGCATTAAACCCAAAAGCAAACTTTTTTTGCAGCTTACCAATTCTTAGGTGTGACAGTTGTATTTGTTTTCTTATTTAGGCTTTCATTCTTCCATTTTCATCCAGTGATCCAGCCAGCAAGTCTGTTGTATCTCAACAGAAAATTTTTCTTTCAGTTGCAGGGATGAGACAGCTCATTTAACGCTGGCAGGGGTGCTTAAAATGATCAGCTTTTATTTATGTAAAACCTCTATGCAAAAAAAAAAAAAAAACTGCTTGTCGTAACTGATTACAAAGTATTAGCTGGATCTTGGCTTCAATTTGTTACTGTATTTAAATCTACTAGTACATCCAACACTCCCCCAGACTGAAAAAATGCTGCTGTCCAAATCTGTCCCCTGTGCTCCATCATCCACAGTGGTGTCTGTATAATACAGGAGGTATTACTGTCCAGATCCCAATGAGAAAGCAAAGGCAAAAAGCATAAAAAGAAAGGGCAAACCAATACAGCCACCACATCTAAAGATTGATAAGCTGCAATATATTACATTTTTGATTTTGGGTTTAATACCACTTTAAGTAAATTAAGTTATTTCACCTCACTTCATTATACTTCACAATTTAGTAAATCAGCCCCACTGATAGAGGTTCAATGTATTTTCCCTTATACAATTCCCTTTCTGGCAAGGAATATTCAATCATAGTTAAATCACGGTATACAAACTAATGTAACAAACACCTATAAACACAATACATTTACATGGACATGTATATTAAATACACAGAACTTTAGTGAAACAGGACAATAGGTTAACACATTACTACATGACACATTACATATGTCACTGTGTACAAAATTTGTGTGTGGACACAAAAACTGCACCCTTATCACAGAATGATTTTGTTGGACTTAAAATACAGCAGCATGTCTAGATAAGGAGCATGTAGGCAAAGTTCACAGCACATACCCCAAGGTTAACAGTTTAACATACAATGCTATATATATATATATATATATATATATATATATATATATATATATACACACACACCCCGTATAACAGTCACTTTGCCAGGTAAACCTACATTCATTCTAAACACCCAATCATGTACAAAGACTCAGGACAAAAAAAAAAAAAAATTATATATATATATATATATATATATATATATATATATATATATATATATATATATATATAAAAATATATATATATTTTTTTTTAAAGTAATTGAATGATTGACGTGAATAGAGATTTACTAAGCCAAGTGAAAAATGAAATCAAATTCAGAATCCCTGAAATCTAACTGCTCACTGCTGTAGCTTAAGAAAACTTTTAATAAATTAGGCTCAGAGTTTTTTTTTCTTTTTTTTTACTTAAATTGGAAGCTTGTTATAAAGAACAGCAAAATAGTTAGGCCTTGTCTGGCGCATTTCACCCTATTTTGTTAATAGTTTTGCCAGTTTTTAAATATTCTAAATATAAGTTATGATGTCTGACTGTGATGGAAAAAAATGAGAAAGGTAAATGAATGCAGAAAGAAAAGTTGAAAAAACAATTCACCATTTCTTCTGAAAGTTCCTTCTCTAGCTTTTCCTGAATTAAAAAATATCCAATTACACCCAGTTTAGGGTAGCATCAATTATTAGCAAAGTTTAAATCTGATCTCCAGGTTTCTTGTCACAAGCTTTTTTGGCCGTATTTTTCCTATAAATCACAGGAGTGCAGTGCCCACTGTTGGCTGACAGCACTCAGCCGGACCAGACTCGGGAAGGATCCTGACCATATGGTTGGTATCCACCTATAAGCCTGTACCTGCACCTAGCTCAGCCTTTCAGTGATCCACTGAGAGCCTGAGAAAAACCCCTTCTACCACTAAACAGCCCAGCATTCCAGTGAGCGCTGGAGGGGAGAGCAGAGAGTTGCATCTACCTAGGTGAGTACAAATGTTTCTTTTTTTTTTAAAAGCCAGAACATCTCTTTTAAATAGTATGTTTGGACCAAGCTGGCCAAAACAAATTTTTCCTTCCCTAGGTGCTGCAGTGGTTCTAAGCACTGTAAAAACTGCATGTAGTTTCAGCTACATACAGAACACAGTGCTAGGTTCCGGCTGTGGAAAAAAGACTTCCCGGAAAAAAAAGTCAGGCTGAGTGGCGCTTAGCCATTCAGAGGCAGCTTTGTATTCTGTGAACGAATAAAAGCTTCCACTGATTGGCTGAGGTGGTCATGATCTCTGACTTAGTCAATCAGAGGAAGATTTGTTTTCATTCACAGAATACAAAGTGGCCCCTGAATGGCTCAGTGCCACTCAGCCCAAATCTTTTTTGTTCCGGGTGTGGGACAGGAAATTTCTGGCTCACAGCCAGAACTTAGCACTGTGTTCTGTATGTAGCTGAAGCTAGCCTCATGAACAACCCAGTTAGTGACAGGATTTTCAATTGAAACAATTACTTCATTCTATAAGCAGGGCACATTGTGCGAGTTCGCAGTTACACACACAAAAGCCGTTTCAGAAATGTTAGTTAGTCTTAAAGTGGTTGTAAACTTCAAACATGAAATTTGAAAAAAAAAACCCTCATCTTCCTATACTGTATACTTGTCTATCTCCAAAGCTCTGAGTGTCATTTCTCCCTGCTGCCCATTTCCTCTGTTATCAGCATGGCTCTGGCAGCTATTCCTAACACCAAGAGTTAAACAAAGAGAGAGGCTGATGCAGCACAGAAGACATGGCTGCAGATACACAGCTACAACTTATATAGAAGGATTCCACCTCTGTGTATCACCTAATGCTGGTCACATATGAGGGTTTACAACCACTTTAAAGATGTCTGGAAAAGATTGAGGAGGAAATGCTTTACTTTTCTTCTTTTTTTGTGTTTTTTCCAATTTTGATTTCTATTTTAAGTAATGTCAGCCAATAAGGACCTAAAATAACAATCACATGGCTGAAAAAATTGTTATGGCAAAAAATGTAAGTGTTATAGCTTAGGGAATTGAGATAATTGCCTTAACATGCACAAAGAGGAAGGGAAAGAAAAATCAGATCTGGATTCAGATCTACCTTAAAGCTGGTCAAACCAATTGACCAATAAGGAAAGATGGTTAATAGCAGGTGTGCTCTAGCTGAAAGGAAAGTTTACGTGGAAGCACCTTGATAAAATGAGCTAGTACATACATTTGACCAGCTTTAGTGTATTTGCATCCTACAATTTACAGGTTCCTATATTCAGTTTCTAGTGTTTTTATTTGACAGAATTTAAAGGCCCTATAATATGACTGCTTTGGGTTAGGCTTTTAGTTATTTTATTAACAAAAGAAAATACTTAATGAAAGTCCCAGTGCCTCTACTATTCTCCTCTTGTTCTCAACAATGCTAACAGTGGTGCAGTTGCAAGGAAACAGGGACCAGTAATAGAAACATTACATAATAACAAACCTTATATACTGCATGTATACTACAACTTTCATTTATGACATCATTTTGACCACAATGTCTCATTGGGTCCAATTTCACAAAAATACATGGTGTAAGTCTATAATGGCAATTTGTTGTCTTTATCATTTAGAGATTGACTACTTGTTGGCAGTCAAATCATCTGCAGCAATAATTGCCCATAAGCAGTTACTGTATATCTATCAGTGTAGCAGAGGGGCTGTAGTCTGAGAAGCACAAGCAAACTGCCAGGTAACAAATTATTTTCATGTTCATGGCTTTTGCAGCTTAGATGATAAACATGTAGAATGGAATAACTATGATATAACACCAGTCATTGGCATGTATTTTTTTCAAACTGGACAACAGCTGAAGTAATGTATAAATTTAACTATTTGCAATAAACTTTTTGTCAAAATAGGATTTTGTATTTTTAAACAAAAATGATTAAACTGCTGTATTTTTGCACACACTTTCACTTACACTACACATTGAAATAAATATGAAGGTGCATGCACAGGACCTTGGTGATAAAAACACAGAGACCTGTTTCTGCTAATGGAAGGGACTAACTGACCCCCGCAGCAGAGAACTGGTAAACACAATAAAGAAATTCAGCATGTACTCACAATACATAACTAATAAGAGATTTACCCAAGTGCAGCAAAGAAAGTGAAAAAAAGGAGGGACATATGAAGGAAAGGAGAAAAAAAAGTAATTAATTAGAACTGAAAGAATTCTCCCATGTAGCTTTAAATTAGTTGGAGATACAGATTCTCCAAACTACTACCTTCTGTTGAATTAAAAACTATTATGCATTTCATCCGAGCTATATATTTCTCTAGAAATACATTGTGCACTGAATAAAAATGTAATTGCAGTGTTTTTACAGCCAAAACGTTTTATTTTTGTTTTGTTTTTTTTTAGATTGGCGAGGGATTGGAAACACTGTCAGGTTTGTATAACTGTCTGTGTTCCTGTTAGAGATCTCTATTTGTCCTGGTAACCACTGTCACTGGACACTTGTTTTGGTGATGACTGTCTAAGAGAGAATGTTGCAAAGATTTTCCCTAACTTCCAGTTATGTCTACAGGACAGGAAATAAAAGGAAATCTCCTCAATATGACACACATGTCAAAAAAAGCCCTAAGAGGTGTTTTAATATTTTTGTACTTGATATAAGATGAAAAAGTGAAATTATGGCTTTAGATATACTTTAATTTAACCATCAAACTGTGTTAGGATGTATCACTAAGGTAGAAAGTGAGGGTACATTTTCCTAGTGTGGACAGAGATGGCAATAAAAACCTGAGAGGGTCAACCTTTTTCTAATATAGATAGAAAATATTGTGAGGACGTTAGGCCCTAAGGGTCGGTTCACACATGGGCAACACGACTTTAGCGCGACTTTGTACCGCGACTTCAACGCGGCTTCAGCGCGACTTTAGCGCGACTTCAGCGCGACTTCGGCAAATTACGAGGCGACTTGAAGTCGCCTCCATGACAGGCGACTTTGTCTGTGGCCAATCACCTCTCTGGGAGGGAGGGGGGGAGGGAGGGGTTTTCTCTGCAAAGTCGCTTGACTTTACAGAGAGATCCGACTTGCAGGCGACTTACATTGAGTTGAATGGGTACAAGTCGCCTACAAGTCGGATAGAAGTAGTACAGGAACCTTTTCTGAAGTCGGAGCGACTTCAGTAGTGTCAATTAAGACGCTCCCATTGCCTACCATGTTAATCTAAATACAAAGCGACTTGGGGCGACTTGGGGCGACTTGAGGGCGTACAAGTCGGATCCCAAGTCGCCCCAGTGTGAACCGACCCTTAACTGAATCTGTGCTCTGCCCCTGCACAGCAAAGCAACATGTTTAAGACTAGCTTCTTTAGTAATATAAGATTTGTGTACTTGCTGTATTTTTTGAGGGACACAGTAATTATGGAAATTATTAAAAGGTTATACTGCCTACAGGCTTGGAAACTGTAACATCAATACAAAGGAAAAATATAAATATAGAATAAAAATTATTTTTTCAATTATTTTTCTTTTGTATTGACATTATAGTTAAATACCTGTGACTCCTCCGCCCTTGTTTGCATAAGTTCATATATTATAGAGGGACCTCGAGGCCTTTTTTACTCAGAGGTTGCAGGATTGAACACTGGCAAACAACATTTAGTCAACCCCCATATAACCACCCCCTAGCTTTCATGATTCAGTTTTGTACACAAACAGTACAAGAGCCAATAACAGAGAGAGGGGGGGCCCATGTCCTTTAATGGACTTAAACAAAGATTGTAAATAAAAATCCTATTTTCTTTATCATCCATCGAGGGACACGGAAATTGTAGAAAACGTTAAACAGTCAGGAAAGCTGGAAGCAGTCCAACTGAGTGGTGGGCAAAAGCCACTAAGAGATCCAACATATGTGGAGATATCTGAAGGAATCAACACCTGAATAACAACAATTGCAGGACAGGATTAAAAGGCACAAACCACATTATTTAATACAATTAAATAAATGCACCCACATTACTTTTACGTGCAATGCACAGGCTCCTGCATTATTTTCCCCAGCCTCAGGTCTGTACAGTGGTACAGACCCATAATTATGGGACTAGAGGAAGTAGAAAGTGGTCTACAAGTGTGAAGATGTCATCTCACTTTGTGTCAATGAAAATCTAACAGCCCCTCTGCTGCAGTGGCTGATGGGACTTTAGTTCTCCTATTCACAGATCATTGCCGATGGGTGATTGGCTGTAGGGAGAAGCATTCCACCATTCAGGTTAGTGTGAAGATTCGGGGAACAATGGGGGTAACATGAAACATGGTCAGAATAAATGGAATACGCTTTTATACACTAACATACCTAACCCTACTTCAGGGAAAGAAGCTTGGACAGAGAGTATATCCACAGAAAAGACCAACCAGTAAACAGTCAGAGGCTTAAGCTGAATACTCCTAACCCTTGATTTAAGGGAGAGGGAGGTCCATGATAAGACAAGATGTTACCTGACTAGATAACTAATCTTAAAAAGACATTCACAGATATAAGAACCTTCATGGCCTAAATTCCAAATGCAGAGAAGGGAATGTCAACCCTTTAACTGGAAAAAAATGAAGGTTACTAACCTTGAAATCTCCTTAAGGAAAGGTGGGGTGATCAACATCACCTACACAAATGGTTAGGCAGGGATGAGGATAACTGCAATGTTACTGGCATAGAAGAACATCAGAATCAGAAGGATAAGACCTTTCAACCATAACCCATAGGTGTTTTAGGGGGGTAGTAGCTACACTGCAACCTGCCTAACCAGAATGAAATATATCATTCTTGGATTTAGCAAACCTACCCTTGTAAAGCACAGAATCCTCTACCAAGAAGCGAGGAGTAGGAATACTAGTACTATCACAAATCACCTGAAGAAATATTCTCTCTTCCAGTAATCAGGTCCCGCATAGGCCCCAGGACCTACTCTATCCCATTTAGGAGAAAATGTGACTGGGTAAAAAGGCATACTGCTTGCCGACCCTCCAGGGGAGCACAGGACCTTCCAGCAATGGATTCTTCCTTGGAAGAAAGAAAGAAGGGGCATTCCTGTGCAGAACCCCTCCTGTACAAAAGTGGGGATCATCAGAAGAGGGTATTCCAAAGACAATATCTTGACACTAAGCACTGTCTAGGTAAGGAGTAAGTCAATCTGTCTTTTTCAGGGAGGAACTCAAATTGTTCCCAGAAGTAAAGATTTTGTAGCAAAAGAGGTCCAGTAAAGGTCATATCAAAAGACTGACTAACAAGGATCCCAGATGAATTAAAAAAGGTCTATTCTAAAAAAAAAAAATCACACTCAAGGATTGGACCAGTGAATAGCATCCAGGACTGCTTGGCCCGAAGAGACCAGTTTGGTGCCT
Organism: Aquarana catesbeiana; assembly: GCF_042186555.1. Classification (NCBI taxonomy): domain Eukaryota; kingdom Metazoa; phylum Chordata; class Amphibia; order Anura; family Ranidae; genus Aquarana; species Aquarana catesbeiana. Next base: position 199,432,878 of record NC_133331.1, read on the forward strand.
TGTGCAAATTTCAGAGTCCATATATAGAGACAGAGGCCAAAAAAAGACTGACTTTGGATGGAAAATGACTCCTCTGCCGGGAGGAGTGTGAGTGGGATCCAATTCCCAAGGATAGGTTCCTAACAATGTAGAAATCAGATACCAGAGTATGAGGAGAAACCAAACAACTGTGAAGAAGGAAAGCTGAAAGAGTTACCCGATTCAGGGGTCTAGAGTGGAAGCTACAGTGTAAAGTCTGAACATTCAAACTGTGAGAATATAAAGTACCAAGGAAACCAGCAGGATGAACAAACACATCCCCATTTGCATGCAGAAAGCTGAACAGATGAGACGGAGGGCTTCTGGCTTTACTACTTTCCCACCTCGCTATAGCCAAATGACGGCCTCCCGTGATCACGCATTCGCAGTATGCTCCGGACGCTGCTGAACACAGATTGAGGTAAAGAGCCAATCACCAGGTCTTTAAAAAGTGATCAGTTGTGTCCAGTAACAGCTGATCTTGATGTCAACAGAAGATGGTTACTGACTTTCTTCACCGCTCCTTCTCTTGCTGTTAGTGTGTGGAGGAGAGGAGAAAAGAGCCAATAATCGGCTTCTGCCACTCTGTGTCCACCACTGCTGCCAATTAGTTCCCACTACTGCTGCCAATCAGTGCTCACCACTGCTGCCAATCTGTGCCCACCAGCATCTCCTCAACAATATCACCTATCAGTGCCGCCTACCAGTGCCCATCAGTGCCGCCTACCAGTGCCCATCAGTGCCGCCTACCAGTGCCCATCAGTGCCGCCTACCAGTGCCCATCAGTGCCGCCTACCAGTGCCCATCAGTGCCGCCTACCAGTGCCCATCAGTGTCGCCTTCCAGTGCGCATCAGTGTCGTCTTCCAGTGCGCATCAGTGTCGCCTTCCAGTGCCACCTATCAGTGCAGCCTCATCATTGACCACCAGTGCCGCCTCATCAGTGCAGTCTATCAGTGCCCATCAGTGCTGCATCATCAGTGCAGCCTATCAGCGCCGCCTCATCAGCGCACATCAGTGAAAGAGAAAAATTGCCTGTTTGCAAAATTTTGCAAACTATGAAAAAGTTTTTTGTTTATTTTCCAAATTTTCGGGGTTTATTTGTTTATTTACAAAATAAAACCCCAGCGGTGATCAAATACCACCAAAAGAAAGCTCTATTTGTGTGGAAAAAATTATTAAAATGTTGTTTGGGTACAGTGTTGCATGACCGCACAGTTTTCATTCAAAATGTGACAGCTCAAATAGCTGAAAATTGGCCTGGTCAGGAACGGGGTGAAAGTGTCCAGTGGACAAGTGTTTAAATGGGAGGTAGACACTGGTCACCTAAGAGGCATTACTGCAGTAGTAGATGATGGTTGGGTTCTTCCATCCCAGCCAAAGATGTGCTGTGTTGAGGCAGGTGCACATTTCAAACATCAATAGCACTGGAAAAGATCGTATCAAGGGTAGGTCCAAAAAGATGCGTTCCCTTAAAGGGCAAGTAAATCAGTTGTTATGTGGGTGTATCCTCCCAGGCACATAGCAAATGTGCCTTACACATATGGGCAGAAATCGCCTCCATGCGAGACACAAGCTTGAGTGCTTGTAAGAGTTCATTACAGCTGAAGCAGAGGGCACCAGTGATTTGTTAAAAAGCTCTAGAACATAAGGGTTTGTCCTAGTCTTGGAAGGGTCCACGTTAAGGCATTAAATCCATAGCGACAGTCCACAAAAATTACTGCCAAAAGGTGATGGAGAGTCACTTCAGTTAACTCAAACTGAGACCCAAGTAGGGAGCCCAACTGTCTGTCAATGAAATCCCTATAGTTCAAAACATCATCAGCCTGTTTAATGCTATGTTTGATAAGGCAAATTACTGGAGTGTCTACAGTGGGCTGATACCTCAGCAATAAATTCCATTTCAAAGGGAAAAAGCTCCTTTACGTTGTCGGGGAGAGGGGGTCATGATGATTTCAAAGGTTGTTTCCAGTCCTTGTGGAGGAATGTGTTACATACTGCATATACAGGGAAGATCTTTGCAGGCGTAAGAAGAGCTCTAAAAGACCCTAGGCCTGAAACAGCAAGCTGATTGTCTAAATGCAGGATAGATCATATTGCATCAATCAGGTTGGAAACAAGTTATTGTATATTTGAGCCATATGAAATCTGCTCAAATACAGCAGTCTCCTCAGGCATACACAGAGATTGAGGCCCATTTGGGTCAGAATAAGACTGTGTCATGGATGGCACTGGAGTGTGCGTAGACCCCCTGTGAGCAGATTGCGCCAATAATTGTGCACAAATGGTATGAAGTGTTTTATCTCCACCTGGCAGAGCTATAGAAGAGTCCAATGAGAAAGACCCTTTAATAACCCTATAATAATTGCAAAGCAATTGTTGATCTAGCCTAGCTGCTGTGTGATAAAAGACACCAAGGAAAAAATATCCATGGCGTATAGAATATCTTGTCTGGAAAAAAATAAATAAAAATATAATAATATAGCTAGCAAAAATACAGTTAGATTTTTTTCTCACTAGAGCTGAGGAAAAGACGTTTAAGCTCCTAGTTCGTGAGCTAATAAAAATGAAGTATGAGGGTTGGAGGCGTTTTTGTTTGCCAGTATCCCTACCCGTACCTGTAGACAACAGTATGACCTAACTGTTTAATTACTTCTAAAATTCCTGTGCCACTCAGTAGATGACAAAAAAAACATACTTACTTAGACATTGCTCCATGTGGCCACCGGTAATATACCATATACAGAATATCATGTGCAAGTACCTTGGGACTCAGGACTCTCTCCCCATCCCCATTTGACAGTGCTGGCCATTTGAGCAAGCACAGTCATATGGAAGGAAGAGAAATGAGTCACATGCTCCTCTATACCTGGAAATACCAGAAATTTCTCTTCCCTCCTATTGGCTGAACAGAAAAGCAGAAGAGCAAAAGAAAACGTATGTGCTCTAGCGGGGGGCATTAAGATATACCTGTTGCTTTGTTCTGCATGGGCAAAGAACAGTTGTGCTTTAACGCACACATTGATCTTACTGAGGTATCCCCAGAACTATCATAACTCAGGTGTAATATAAAGATGATGTCAAAAAGATCACTAATAAGTAAACATCAAATACAGTAAATAAAACTTTCTACATGAAAACTTCCTATGTGCAATGTGCATACAATCTTCTACATTGTATATGCATACCAAACAATTTAAAGTGCAATGTGCATCCATGACACACTTGTGACGTGGGTGAAACATGTTGGTGTGTGTACCGACGCATGCCCTCTGCTGATAGCCAACTTGGGCTTTTCATCACTCCTTAGCCCTCATCCTATCTCCGCAAACTGGAAATCCACAAACAACCGAAAACTGGAAGTAAATGGCCAGGCGGCCCCATGCTGGTTTTGAGTGGATAACATCCTGTGCATGTCACCAGGACTAGGAATACAGAGATTCGCATCCTGCACACCTGTGGACCCCTGCAAAGGACTATGGATTCACCACCTTGTCACTGCTATTGAGGACCAATCTAATATCATCTAAACAGATGTCTATGGAGCCTTTTAACCCAGAGTAAAGTGGAGATCGCATCTAGCATACCATGCAGAGCCCAAGGGGTGGCTACAAAGCGTGATTTGACATAGTTAGCCACTGTGTCACACGCTCTGAGGTGAGCGCAATCACTTTGGGGGGTTACCAGGACACATCACGGTTGTTTGCAGCATTCTAATTCACCGCACTGGATGATTTGGATTTTGTTGGATACAAATGCACATTTAATTTGGACATTTTATGGACACTACAATAAGGATATCATTAAACACAGATTACATCGACTGTGTTTAAGACGCACTGGGCACTTTTATGCTATTTGATATTTTTTCTTGCATGCTGCACTATATGCGAGATATTGCATGTTGTTTAGTTCATCACTGAATTAACTCTTTTTGGTATAATTATACATGCACATTGCACTTTAAATTGTTTGGTATGCATATACAATGTAGAAGATTGTATGCACATTGCACATAGGAAGTTTTCATGTAGAAAGTTTTATTTACTGTATTTGATGTTTACTTATTAGTGATCTTTTTGACATCATCTTTATATTATATTATCAAGCGCAGCGCAAATATCCTTTATCTACACATCTTGCACGAGTATGAATACGTGAACTGCGTTTGCTGCTAGATATATATATATTTTTTTATATAAAATTACTTATTTTTTTTGATTCTCACGTTTTATGCACATTGAGCATTGGATTATTGTGGCTCGCAAGATTTCTCTTTGTTTGTTATAACTCAGGTGTAATTTGTAACTATGCTATTACAATATCCCTGTTATTTAAGAAAAGGTGACAAAGATTTTTTATTTATTTTTTTCATGGTCTTGAAGATAACACATTAGGAGGGCTGGCATTCCAGCACGCAACTTGTTTCCCTACCATTTCTATTTCTTTCTGCTAAGCGGCTATCACTATTGTGAGATTCACTTGACAAAGTGTCATATGTAACAATACTTTTAAAATTACTGAATTCCAACGCTAAAAAAAAAATTGATAACTAAACATTTTTAAATATGCTTCTACATATCTTTATTCGGGTAGTAGCAGTTTCATTAATATAAAACAATGCATTAATCTAAGTCTTTAGATAAAATTACCTTTTTACCTTTTTAAATACAACATATTCAAAATGATGTTTACAATAAACTAAGACTTAACTAGGACTTTTACCCGTAAAAACTCTCAAAGCATAGGACCTATGCTGTGCATACATCACAGACAAAGTTACGTCATCTGCATTTTTTTTATTAACATTCTGTTTAGGCTTCATTAACTGAAACCCCATTACATTTTTCCAAACAGTACTGTCATACAGTACAAGAAAAAGATTTTGGAAATTAAAATTGTATCTTTTAAATAAAAGGCATCATATGTGAACACAGTGAGAGAATATAATTCCCATGCCCACTGATCTTTAATTCCATACACATTTTACAAGTTTATTCTCTAGTGTCCTAATATGACTATTTCACCAAATATAGGACAGGGCAAAGACCAATGAAGATGTGCAAAGTGTAGTAACCAACAACAGCAACTCAGAAGTCAACTCTTAACTGAGATGACTACAGTACACTGAAACCTGACTGGTTCTATTGAGTTACAGTATTCCACACATCTTCATTGCTCTTTGATACCCAATCTCAGGAGTATGTTATATGTAAATCCTTCAAAGACAAGACCCCTGCATCTTACTGTTCAAAGTCCATGCCACTTTATAGGCAGCAACGAAAGACAGAAATACTTTTAATCGTAGGGAGAGCAGGTCAATGTTCTTGACTTCAGGTAGAAGATGAGATTTACATACAGCATGCACCCAAATTTCAGTTTTTGAGTTGTACAAAAATGCTGTTGAAATGAAACGTGCAGACAACTTGAAATACCCGCTGTCAGGATACCATTAGTAAAATATACATTGTAAAATATTCACTTAAAGAATATATAAGTCCACTTTGATCCTGATGCTTGTGACAGTGAAATGTCTGGGCCTACACTTGAGCATTAAGGGGGGATATTTAATCTAGATAAGGTTACTATACCAGTAGCCAATACTGTACAGAAAATTTACTTGGTGGCCCAATGTCAATGTGCAACTTATACTGAATACCATTGTGTTTATAGGCAAGCACATGCCAAAAAATCTACTCAAAGACCAAGTTTTATATACAGAATGGAAGGGTTAAGAGCCCTGTTAGAGGCAGAAAAGTCAGCACTACACAAATATGTTTAAGATTAACAGTTTAACTGTCCCATTTAACCAAAAAAAAAAAGAAAACAGCAAGGTTTTAAGAGCAAGCATACCATCTTTGCAAAGGGGACAGGCAGAGACAAATATCGACTATATACACACAATAAGACTATATACACACAATACTGTATATTAATCACTTAAATCAGAAGCAAGTGCGGTCAGCCAACCTGTCTGTTCCAAGGGTCACAAAGCACAAATCAGGGCCATGGTACTTGTAACATGTATATTTAAGAAAGCTGTATTAATAATTAACCCAACAAACATGTTACTTACCACAACTGCCCATTGCTCACGATGTAGAGCGGAAGATGCAACATGCCCTGCATGTGGGGTCCGCCCTGTAATCAACGCTATTCGGTTTACATTCTATGTGCACCAAAAGTCACTTTTGTATGTGTGCAAAGCCTCAATTCCAGGTTCCCTATCCCATATAGAATGGGTAAAAGTGTGCAAAGTCTGGATGCAATTCTAAACACTAGAGGGCACCAGAGAGCACATTTTGGCTGCAGGTACAGGAACTCATGCAATTGACATGCACTCCAGCACCTGCAATAGTGTGAACCTAGCCTAATATAGAATTCAATCTAGTCTTCCCTGAAAGTTCTGTGTACTTTCTCAATATGACCAAGGCCATTGGGGGGATGGTAAGGTTTCTACACATTTCTATTCAAAACCAACAGATAGGAACATAATCCTCCAATTCCCCAGTGTACATCCTAAACACTTACAAAATAATTTACCCACCTCCCAATTAATGTGTATCTTTGTGGTACAGTGCCTTGAAAAAGTATTCATACCACATTTTGTCATGTTACAACCAAAACGTAAATATATTTTATTGGGATTTTATGTGATAGACCAACACAAAGTAGCACATAATTGTGAAGTGGAAGGAAAATGATAAATGGTTTTCCAAATTTTTTACAAATAAATATGTGAAAAGTATGGCGTGCATTTGTATTTAGCCCTCTTTACTCTGATACCCCTAACTAAAATCTAGTGGAACCAATTGCCTTCAGAAGTCACCTAATTAGTAAATAGAATCCACCTGTGTGTAATTTGATCTCAGTATAAATACAGCTGTTCTATGAAGCCCTCTAAGGTTTGTTAGGGCACCTTAGTGAACAAACAGCATAATGAAGGCCAAGGAAAACACCAGACAGGTCAGGGATAAAGTTGTGGAGAAGTTTAAAGCAGGGTTAGGTTACAAAAAATATCCCAAGCTTTGATCATCTCACGGGGCACTATTCAATCCATCATCCAAAAATAGAAAGAGTATGGCACAACTGCAAACCTACCAAGACATGGACATCCACCTAAACTGACAGGCCAGGCAAGGAGAGCATTAAATCAGAGAAGCAGCCAAAAAGCCCCATGGTAACTCTGGAGGAGCTGCAGGGATCCATAGCTCATGTGGGAGAATCTGTCCACATGACAACTATTAGTCATGCACTTCACAAATTTGGCATTTATGGAAGAGTGGAAAGAATAAAGCCACTGTTGAAATAGAGCCATAAACAGTCCCGTTTGCAGTTTGCGAGAAGCCATGTGGGGGACACAGCAAACAAGTGGAAGAAGGTGCTCTGGTCAGTGTGAACTTTTTGGGGTAAAAGAAAAATGTGTGGTGGAAAACTAACACTGCACATCACCCTGAACACACCATTCCCACTGTGAAACACGGCGGTGACAGCATTATGTTGTGGGGATGCTTTTCTTCAGCAGGGACAGGGAAGCTGGTCAGAGTTGATGGGAAGATGGATGGAGCCAAATACAGGGCAATCTTAGAAGAAAACCTGTTATGCTGCATACACACGAGCAGACTTTACGGCAGACTTGGTCCGGCGGACCGGACCCCGTCGGATAATTCGATCGCGTGTGGGCTCCAGCTGACTTTTTTTCCCCAAAAGTTCGACGGACCTAGAAATGAAACATGTTTCAAATCTTTCCGACGGACTCAAGTCTGGCCGAAAAGTCCGCTCGTCTGTATGCTAGTACGACAGACAAAAACCGACGCTAGGGTAGTTACTGGCTACTGGCTGTGAACTTCTTTATTTTAGTCCGGTCGTACGTCATCACGTACGAATCAGTCGGACTTTGGTTGATCGTGTGTAGGCAAGTCCGTTAATTCGAAAGTCCGTCGGAAAGTCCGTTGAAAAGGCCACCGGACCTAGTCCAGCGAAAAGTCCGCCCGTGTGTACGCGGCATTAGAGTCTGCAAAAGACTTGAGACTGGGGCAGAGGTTCACTTTCCAGCAGGACAACAACCCTAAACATACAGCCAGAGCTACAATAGAATGGTTTAGATCAAAGCATATCCACGTGTTAGAATGGCCCAGTCAAAGTCCAGACCTAAATCCAATTGAGAATCTGTGGCAAGACTTGAAAATTGTTGTTCAAAGACGCTCCCCATCCAATCTGACAGAGCTTGAGCTATTTTGCGAAGAAGAATGGGCAAAAATGTCACTCTCTAGATGTGCAAAGCTGGGAGACACTCACCCAAAAAGACTTGCAGCTGTAATTGCAGCAAAATGTGATTCTACAAAGTATTGACTCAGGGGGGCTGAATACAAATGCAAACACTTTTCACATATTTATTTGTAAAAAAAAAATTGAAAACCATTTATCATTTTCCTTCCACTTCACAATTACGTGCCACTTTGTGTTGGTCTATCACATAAAATCCCAATAAAATACATTTACATTTTTGGTTGTAACATGACAAAATGTGGAAAGTTTCAAGGGGTGTGAATACTTTTTCAAGGCACTGTATACTCCAAGCCTAATGAAATGTACGAATTGCATTGATTTTGGATTTTTTTTAAGAGGGTTTATTCCCTCCTTATATTTTGGCCAATACACCTGTGAAAGCTCATGACAAATGTAATAACCTAATCTAGATAAAGCATTGTAAGAGGTGTTCCAATTGTCCAAATGTAGCATTTTTGTTGAAGAATGTATAAAATCTTGATGGAAGATAGAGATTTGTGTTGTGATCAGAAAGCCACCCCTACATACAGTTGTGCTCATAAGTTTACATACCCTGGCAGAATTTATGATTTCTTAGCTATTTTTCAGAGATAATGAATGATAGCACAAAAACTTTTCTTTCACTCATGTTTAGTGTTTGTCTGAAGCAATTTATTATCAGTCAACTGTGTTTACTCTTTTTAAATCATAATGGCCACGGAAACTACCCAAATGACCCTGATCAAAAGTTTACATACCCCAGTTCTTAATATTGTGTATTGCCCCCTTTGACATCAATGACAGCTTAAAGTCTTTTGTGGTATTTGTGGATGAGGCTCTTTATCTTCTCAGATGGTAAAGCTGCCCATTTCTCTTGGCAAAAAGCCTCCAGTTCCTGGAAATTCTTGGGCTGTCTTGCATGAACTGCAGGTTTAAGATCTCCCCAGAGTGGCTCAATGATATCGAGGTCAGGAGACTGAGATGGCCACTCCAGAACCTTCAATTTATTCTGCTGTAGCCAATGACAGGTCGACTTGGCCTTGTGTTTTGGATCATTGTCATGTTGGAATGTCCAAGTATGTCCCATGCGCAGCTTCCTGGCCGATGAATGCAATTGTTCCTCAAGTATTTTTTGATAACATCCTCCATTTATCTTGCCATCAATTTTGACCAAATTTACCGTGCCTTTGTAGAGCTCACACATCCCCAAATTACAGCGATCCACCTCTGTTTCACAGTAGGAATGGTGTACCTTTCATCATAGGCCTTGTTGACTCCTCTCCAAATGTAGCATTTAGGGTTGTGGCCAAAAAGCTCAATTTTGGGTCTCATCACTCCAAATGACTTTGTGCCAGAAGGTTTGAGGCTTGTCTTTGTGCTGTTTGGCGTATTGTAAGCGGGATACTTTGTGGCATTTGCGTAGTAATGACTTTCTTCTGGCGACTCGACCATGCAGCCCATCTTTCTTCAAGTGCCTCCTTATTGTGCATCTTGAAACAGCCACACAACATGTTTTCAGAGAGTCCTGTATATCACCTGAAGTTATTTGTGGGTTTTTCTTTGCATCCCGAACAATTTTCCTGGCAGTTGTGGCTTTTTTAGTTGGTCTACCTGACAGTGGTTTGGTTTCAACAGAACCCCTCCTTTTCCACATCTTTATTAGAGTTTAAACACTTATGATTGGCGTTCTCAATTCCTTGGATATCTTTTTATATCCCTTTCCTGTTTTATACAGTTCAACTACCTTTCCTGCAGATCCTTTGACAATTGTTTTGCTTTCCCCATGACTCAGAATCCAGAAACGTCTGTGCAGCACTGGATGAAAGATGCAAGGGTCTCTCAGGAGTCCATAAACTCACTGACCTTTTATACACACACACCAATTACAAGCAAACAGATCACAGGTGGGGATGGTTACCTTCAATAGCCATTCAAACCTCTTTGTGTCAACTTGTCTGCATGTTATCTGGCCAAAATCACCAGGGTATGTAAACTTTTGATCAGGGTCATTTGGGTAGTTTCTGTTGCCATTATGATTTAAAAAGAGTAAACACAGTTGATTGATGATAAATGGCTTCAGCCAAACACTAACCATGAGTGAAAGAAAAGTTTCTGTTTTATTATTTATATTCTCTGAAAAATGGCCAAGAAATCATAAATTCCGCCAAGGTAAAATATAAGGGTTTTCCTCATGAGCAAACCTGGGAAAAAAATACTGTAAAACACAGATTACAATTTCAGGTAGGAATGAATGCCACAGAGGTTGCAATTGTAACATCTGTGGTGCCTAATTTATTGTTCAAATTTTACATTATTGTCCATTATAATTGCAATACATAGGTTTGTATCTACTTACTCAAGTGTTCCTGTTCTCTGACATGTCTGAAAAACCATAGACCCCTTTAACTGCAGTTTAAAAAAATACCAGAAAGTTATCCTCGTTGCCCTCATCTTTACACTCAATAAAAACCAGAGACAATCAGGTGGCTGTGCATTTTGTTGAAGGATGCCATTACGCTTCATTACAAAGCTTTCTGGATTATTACGCTACACACTGTGAAGCCGGAGGGGGGGGGGGGTAGCTTTATCATGGATTTATCACATCCACCGCCAGTTAACCGTGATCCTCCCCCAGTTCCATCACAGATTACCCCCCGCCCTGGTTGGTTGTAGGACCACCCACAGCCTAGCAACCAATGACTAACATGATTATCCTGCTAGGTACTCCTGGGTGCAAGCAAGGGGGGACTCTGCTGGGTACTCCTGGGTGCAAGCAAGGGGGGACTCGGCTGAGCACTCCTCGGTGCAAGGGGGGACTCGGCTGAGCACTCCTCGGTGCAAGGGGGGGACTCGGCTGAGCACTCCTCGGTGCAAGGGGGGACTCGGCTGAGCACTCCTCGGTGCAAGGGGGGACTCGGCTGAGCACTCCTCGGTGCAAGGGGGGACTCGGCTGAGCACTCCTCGGTGCAAGGGGGGACTCGGCTGAGCACTCCTCGGTGCAAGGGGGGACTCGGCTGAGCACTCCTCGGTGCAAGGGGGGACTCGGCTGAGCACTCCTCGGTGCAAGGGGGGACTCGGCTGAGCACTCCTCGGTGCAAGGGGGGACTCGGCTGAGCACTCCTCGGTGCAAGGGGGGACTCGGCTGAGCACTCCTCGGTGCAAGGGGGGACTCGGCTGAGCACTCCTCGGTGAAAGGGGGGACTCGGCTGAGCACTCCTCGGTGAAAGGGGGGACTCGGCTGAGCACTCCTCGGTGCAAGGGGGGACTCGGCTGAGCACTCCTCGGTGCAAGGGGGGACTCGGCTGAGCACTCCTCGGTGCAAGGGGGGACTCGGCTGAGCACTCCTCGGTGCAAGGGGGGACTCGGCTGAGCACTCCTCGGTGCAAGGGGGGACTCGGCTGAGCACTCCTCGGTGCAAGGGGGGACTCGGCTGAGCACTCCTCGGTGCAAGGGGGGACTCGGCTGAGCACTCCTCGGTGCAAGGGGGGACTCGGCTGAGCACTCCTCGGTGCAAGGGGGGACTCGGCTGAGCACTCCTCGGTGCAAGGGGGGACTCGGCTGAGCACTCCTCAGTGCAAGGGGGGACTCGGCTGAGCACTCCTCAGTGCAAGGGGGGACTCGGCTGAGCACTCCTCAGTGCAAGGGGGGACTCGGGTGAGCACTCCTCAGTGCAAGGGGGGACTCGGCTGAGCACTCCTCAGTGCAAGGGGGGACTCGGCTGAGCACTCCTCAGTGCAAGGGGGGGACTCGGCTGAGCACTCCTCAGTGCAAGGGGGGACTCAACTGAGCACTCCTCAGTGCAAGGGGGACTCGGCTGAGCACTCCTCAGTGCAAGGGGGGACTCAACTGAGCACTCCTCAGTGCAAGGGGGGACTCGGCTGAGCACTTCTCAGTGCAAGGGGGGACTCGGCTGAGCACTCCTCAGTGCAAGGGGGGACTCTGCTAGGCATTTAGCGCAAGTAGTGTACATTTTTACAGATCCCTTATGGGTTACCAGAACTGAGGCACTGCATGTGCGCACTTTGCTGTAGAAAGCATACCGAATGGCACTACACTGGGAACCCAACATGCATGGCATATTGCATCTTTTGCTCTCCATCCTGAACACTGGGCAGTCGTGGTAAGGAAAATGTTTTTTGAATTAAGGTTAATTATGAATACAGCTTTTTGTGTACAAGTTACCCTAGTTTGGGCATTGTGATCCTTGGAACAGAAAGTTGATCACACTTGTTCTGATTTGAGGGAGTAATATATTGTGCATATATAAGTCCAACACAACTGCTGGCATTCTTTTCTGTCTGTCATCTTGATAAAGAGGGTGTGCATACTTGTGACTTTTTTTACTTTTACAAGATTTCAGTAAACAGTCATTTTGGAACATTGTTGGAGTGCTGTCTTTTCTCTGTTTGGATTTGTGTTGGGTCACTGCTTGACCAAGTGGGGTGATGCATTACTGGTTTATAGTGCTGTCTGCACCCCCATCAGAAATGTGTTCTTATTTTTCCTGTAACCATTGTCACTGAGACAAAAAAAGATTGTACATCATCACTAAAACAGAAGGTAAGGGAAAGTCTTCTCATGGGAAGACCTGTTTCAGTGACAACTGTGTTAGGTCTCATTCACACATGCGGTGACTGGTGTTTTTCCACACTGGATAAATGGCAGTTACCACTAGGGCACATAGCAGACTTGAGGTTTAATATGGGGATAGTATGAATAGTGAGTCTAAGGCTAATGCCACCCTTGTGATCCTGTCGCAAGCGAGAATTCTCCAGGGAAATGATCTCTAAGAAACACAGAGAGCGCACCCATCTACTTTCTAAGTAATCCTCCCTCAGTGTATTAGGCAGAGAGGCATCAATCCCTTGTTACCAAAAATGCATCACAATGTAAAGTCACCAGCGAGAGAGAGCAACCCCTGACTCATCTAGCTGGCAAGGGAGCAACACATGCCAGCAGATAATTGTTTCAGTGCTTCAATGTGTCCTCCAAACGATCCTGTCATTGCCATTGTGAGTTCCTGCCAACCACAGGATCACTAACCTGTTGCAAGTGTAACATTATCCTGAAACAGGATATCCCCTAATTTGGAGGGATTTCCTCCCACTTCATGTTGTGCCTTACAGTGGTTGTACCCATTCCCCACTCTGTCCAAAAGAAATGTTGGTTTTATAAATAGTTTTACTACTAACTGTTAAATTTATCAAAGGATGCTCACTAAGGTTTCAAGTAAGAAAATGTGTTGCAAAATCCCAGCAAACAAGGAAAGCAAAATCAAAGAAACAAAATATTACTCACGTCGCTTGCATGCACATTTCTTGATCCTCTTAGGGTCTGTAATATCATCATGGCAAGCCTTGCAGTAGAAAAAAGCACTGTACACAAATAGAAAAAAAGAATGTTTCTAGATGTTGAATGTTTATATACACAACATGGGCAAACAGACCACATAAAAAGCTTTTTATTCATTGCCTGCAGAAAACCTGCTGCCTGCGGCAAAGCAGGCACCATGCCTTCTTACAAAAACGACAATGAAAAAGAGTTGCTCACAAAAAGAATGGCTGTTCATTTTTTTTTTTAATTATCTTACAGGTCTTTTTTGAGGGAATTGTCATTAATGTTTCAAAAGGACCTTTTCTGATATTTTAACTTAATGTATAACATTTTAGTTTGTTAAACTTTTGAAAGTCATTTGCGGCAATCCTACTAAATATATCTATCGAAAGGCATCAGGTTTTTGGCATCTTTGGAAGCATAACGCTGCAGCAATTGCTGCATAATGTAGAGGCAATTTTATCACAATAATGACACCATGACTGCCCTTGATCATTAGAAACTCACCATATGCACTCACTAGACACTTTATTAAGTACAACTTGCTAGTACCGGGTTGGATCCCCTTTTGCCTTCAGAAATGGTGACTGTGGAGGCCATTGGACTACAGTGAACTTATTGTCATGTTCAATAAACCAGTTTAAAAATCTTCTTTTGTTCAATTTTGGTGAGCCTGTGTGAAATGTAGCTTCAGTTTCCTGTTCTTAGCTGGTGCCTGGTGTGGTCTGATCAAGGTTCAACGTGTTGTGCGTTCAGAGATGGTACTCTGCAAACCTTGGCTGTAACAAGTGGTTATTTGAGTTACTGTTGCCTTTCTATCATCTTGAACCAGCCTGCCCATTCTCCTCTAACATCAACAAGAAATTTTTGTCCACACAACTGCCGCTCACTGGATAGTTTCTGTATTTCGGACCATTCTCATTCTCTGTAAACCCTAGAGATGGTTGTGCATGAAAATCCCAGTAGATCAGCAGTTTTTGAAATACTCAGACCAGCCCGTTTGGCACAAACAAACCATGCCACGTTCAATGTCACTTAAATCCCCTTTCTTCCCCATTCTGAAGCTTGTTTTGAACTTCAGCAAGTCATCTCGTGTTATGTGATTGGCTGATTAGCAATTTGTGTTACCAAGCAATTGAACAGGTGTACCTATTAAAATGGCCAGTGAGTGCATGTGAGACTTATGGCTGCTATGGTAGAAGCACACTAGAGCAAGGAGCATTAAAAAAAATATCCTATAAAAAATCTTATCTCGCTTTAGTTCTAAGTGTAACAGTGCTCACTAATGTGCACTGAAATCCACTGTATTTAGTTATCTTGAAAGTTCTCTTTTATAATGGATATACTGTATAATAGTTGCACAGCAAGGGAACCCATGAAAAACCATCTCTTCCAATGGTCAAGCAGTATGACGTTAAAACAGAAGGAAATAGCAGGTGTTGTAAAACATTAGAAGTCCATGTAAAAAATCTTGATGCAACAGTGTGACCTTATTTTCTACAGAGAAATAAGAATGGAGATTTATGTGCATGTGTTCTACATCTACCTACTAGCTGAGTCATGGAAATGTTTTAATAAATTCCAGCATTCCAGAGATGTAAGAAAGGATGGGTAGGTGTCTCACAGCCAGTCATTCTCTCTAAGCATCTAGCTGCCTGTGACCTGTTTGTATAGCATTAACATGCTATATTCTTGGCATCTATGCTCACCGGGTAATGAAATAAAGTAATCAAACACAGACATACCGTTTAACTTCCTTGGCATCACTTGCTATGAAGAACCCCAGAGTGCCTTCTTTAAGCTTCACATGATTTCCTGGGTTAATTATAATCCTAAGGGCAAGCATACGCAGAATAAGAAGCTTTTACTGAACAGAATATCAAATTAATAATTTCCTACCAATGCCTATTTTCCAAAAATACCCATTACCCCCTCCAGCTCTTAGCCTGTGCAATTAATCCAAGCTAAATCTGAACTGGTGTTTCATTCTGTGGGCTCCACTTTCCTAACAATCCAAAAAGTTTAATGTGTTGGCTTATGACCAGATTATTATACAGTGTATGTATGATTGTTTTAGGTACCTTAGTTTGTTATCTGTGAGCAGGGACTGTTACTTATGTACTCTGTATATTCTCTATAATACATGTGTACAAAGTAGACTACTTTGTGAGCTACTAGAAATTATCTGGATTTCTGCATGAATAACTACTGAAAAGTAATCTAATTTCATTAAAGGCTCAACTCAAATGAATTATTTACAGTGCATTTACATTTTTGCAGCCAAATTGGGACACCTACTTTATATTTATTACATATAGCATACATTCAAACAAATATCGTTGATACCTTTTTACTTGAGTTTTTCTGAAAACTTCAAAACTGAAGCTTTCCCCCTTCTCTCTAATGTTCAGGAGGGGGGCTGGGAAGTTTACCATAAATTAAAGAATATGGTCTAATGTAAAATTATATATTTATTTTCTATAATATCTTTTTATTACTTTTCAATATAAAATGTATATGTTAATTTCAACATTGAATTTCAATCATTTCTAGCCCACTCTTATTAATCTGAGGATCCCCCGCACATTTACTTTTTTAAAATTCTGTGACATGTATTCACTATGCCCTGTGAGTAGGCACTGATGTGTCACAGAATTCACAGAGCCTGCCTTCTGCACTACAGAGGTGTTGAGATGAGGAGTTTTATGTGGTGGAGTCACTACTAAAATCACAGCTTGCAGGCAAGCAAGGTACAAATGGATATATAGCCCTTGGAAATTGAAAGATAACAGCAGAGGAGAAACTGCAAAGCATGCAGGGAACATAGGAAGTCGTGGAAAGTGATAGGCAGGGGGCAGGAGACAGGCAGAGCTCACAACATGAAACAAGATTTTTCAAGTAAACTTATATTGGATTGCTAAAAGTACTGTAACTATGCTGTGACCAGATTTCCTTTAACCCTGTCTGTATTGTGCTGGCAAATATTCATTATGAAGCTTAAAGTAGTAATAAACCCTCAGCTTTTATAGTTTAATACATTGAGCACAGTAAAATAAACATTCCCCTGTAAACAATTTTTTCTTAATTCTCATCCAGCACTTGTAGTTTACAACTTTTAATTTTGCTGGCGCCTGCCCTCTCAGTGCTACTTCATTGAACTTCAGTCTTCACAGGAAAGAGAAGCAAGTGGACAATGCAGTCCTGAGTCAGTCTGTTAGCTTGGAGAAGGGTAGAGGGAGCAGCAGAGTGCCCTGCCATTTGTGTGTTTCTATTGTTGCACACAGTTTTAGTCTCCATTCACACTTGTACGACTCCAAAGCTGGAGTGCAACTTTGGATGGGTGCAACTTGGATACGACTTTGGCTTTGACCAGTGAAAATGTACAGCTGTTGCATTGTACAACATTCATGGGTTCCAAGGAAGGAATTGTAAATAAACGTAGCAAGCGAGCAGAATTTGATTCTGCACTTGTTTTTCACTTCCATAGTCCTGGTGGAGCGAGATTGGAGTGGTCTCTGGAACATGGATGACAGATGTTCATCTGGTTGGCAGTTTGTGCCATACCACACCGCAAATTTGCTCTGATAGACATCAGGAGAGAAGGGACAGACGAAAACATTCAGTTTAATACTTGTTTTTGCTTATGGACAATTTAGGGCTAATGCTGGATCTGAAGGACTGTGCCTATCAACAAGATTTGTGAAACATTTTTGCCAGAGTGTCTCCTGATGAATGCAAACATGCTATTAAGACATATGAGATGGGTTGGAGGTTGGGGAAGGAATATACACATCCAATCTGTCAGAACCTGAAATGTAAAATCTGTTTTTTTTGTTGAAGGGAGGAATTGAAAGAAGAAAAGGTTTTTAATGTATGACATGTATTGACGTAACAGAAGTAATATGGTGCAGGTAGCCAGGTGACTGGCGCTTATACATAATAAGGTGTTGGTTGGCCAGACTAGAGGTTGGCCAGGTGACACGTCAATGGGGTGAAAATTTCCTTGTATGGGGGGATATGCCTGGTTGATGTCTCACCGGAAAGGTTGAAACCCTGCACAGGTAATGCCAGTGAATACACACAGGAGCATGCTCTGTTAGATAAAGGGAACAAACGCTGCCTACCAGGGTACAATATGCCTTCACCACATGGCGCTGCAATATCTCACAGTGGTTGAT
This sequence comes from Aquarana catesbeiana, assembly GCF_042186555.1. NCBI lineage: Eukaryota > Metazoa > Chordata > Amphibia > Anura > Ranidae > Aquarana > Aquarana catesbeiana. Next base: position 199,450,674 of record NC_133331.1, read on the forward strand.
AAAAACCTATTACCCTATATGTGCTGAGTATACACTGAATCAAGTGCGATCATTGTACCAGTGACTTGCTCCCAGAGATGTGCGGACACAGAATGAGGTTCATGCAGGGCGCGTACTTCTGAGGAGTAACCCGAAAGAGGAGGGATGTATTCAGCACTATATTGGGGGAACAGGAGCTGGGATGGGTGTCGTTCATGGAATGGACATCGGTCTCCCGAGGAACAAACTCGCAGCCATAGCTTCAGAGAATAAGCGGGGCTTTGTTACTCAGAGAGATTGGTGGCATCCTTAAAGTGGTTCAAGATTTTGTCAACCATGTTGAGAGGTTGGTAGAGAATGATGGTATAGGACAGAAATCTGTCATTGGCTCTTGCGCGCACGAAGTGGCAGGTGGAAGTGTCAACCTGCATTGAGCTGATTGTACAGTTTCCATATGAGGGACAGAGGTCTTATGAGTTAGCATCACCGCTCAGTAAGACTTTGCCAAACACGTCGCTTAAACTGATCCAAAGTGGTGGTCAAATGCCTGGATGGGCTGTACCAGTTTGGATTATGAGAGATGGTATGCTTCCTCATTGATCCCATATACAGAACTGCAGACTCAATCTGTGTATTCGGTGATATCCATGGGCTTGCTGACTAGGGATTCTACTTTGTTGCATCTGAGGCTAACTTACCCACATGTGATCAGAGAGGACGGGAGCTGGAGGCACCCAGTAGGTGTATTATTTGGGACATAGGAGAGTTTGTTTCTTTGTCCTAAAGGATACTAATGTATCGTTAGTCATGGAACTAGGATGTTCTGCGAACCTGACAATAGCTAGAGGAGCATGGTGTACCCTTGGCGGTGTCTCTGAAAATCCAGACACAGGAATAGAATTATGTGGTACCGCATATTGCCAATCTGTCTGTGGATGTCAACCAGAACCGCCCTGTTAATCTGAGAGCCCTGAACCTTGGTATGGGAAGGAAAATACAGGAATGGTTAACAGATTGGGATAGAGATGAGAGCCTTATGAGGATGCTGCAGCAAGAGAGAGCTAATGCTACTATAGCCATCTACCATGACCAGAATGTAATAAAGGAGGTAGTACATCAACTAGAAAATGATGGGGGAGGGTCTTGGTGGGAGGTAATATTCGGACATTCCAGTAAGGCCAACAGTGTTTTGAATTATTTGATACATCCGTTGTAATATTACTCATTATTGCTGCAGTTTCATCATTGGTTCAGGTTATGTGTTGTTGGACTCGACATTTGTATAGGAAAATCTTGCAGTTATCTATACAAGTGGAGGGACGAATTGATGGTAAGGTCTCTTTGTACATGGTAGAGGCTTTGCTGCCAGTTCGGAACCCGGAAATACCACTGACGTGCCAGAATTGTGGTAGGAAAGGCCATTGTGAGTGAACCTGCCTAATCCCGGCCCGTATCTACAGTGAGGAGGTATAGGAGGTTGGGAATGGGATGTGTAGTCTGATGGATCATAGGTATATATGTATATATTATGGTAATGGGTTGATTTCATGTTATGGTATAGTGTGATAAAGGTGTATTTTAGGCCAATAACATGGGCCAAAGGCCCTCCTCGAGACTCTATATCAGAAAGCTGGTTGATAGGTTGCTCTGAATGTGTGTTGGTGAATGGTGAGTGAATGGACACCCCTTGCCTGTACTGCACCCCGTCCTGAAGATATCGGAGAGAAGAAGACACAGAGTGGTGACATGGAAGCTGTCACAGAAGAATGATGTTGGTGTGTCACCCAGTAGCAAAGCGGCACGTGTTGGGAAACACAGCACGTTAGGACTGTTATGGACGGTTCCACAGGAGCTGGTTCTGAGGCCTATGTTGGGGGGTGCAACACGCAGTAAGACCCTTATGGACTGTTCCATAGATGTTCCTGTTGAAAAACGCAATACAGTAATACAGTTAACGACTGTTCCATAGGTACTGGTTAGGAAACACATGTTGGGGAGCAACACACGTTAAGACAGTTATGGCTGTTCAATAGGAGCCGTGTCTGAAGAAGGCTGGTATGCGCCCTTTAGGCGCAAAGCAGCATATGTTGGAATTCAACATGAATATCATATTTCTGGAGTTTGTACATATATTTCCTTACTATGCCTAAGAGAAGCCAGACTCCCATGGTTTTTGAAAGACTGAAAGTTTCACACTTCCGGGAGGATAGGATGCTGCCACCCAGGTTGGAATATAGCCTGTTTAGCTTCCATTGCGCATGACAATGCTGGCTCCGATCTGTCTATGGGAATTTCCTGATTAACTGCTATCCGCACAGGCTTCAAAGGCAGCTAAACTGACAGGGATGATGGATGAGGTGAGATACAGGAAATCAAGGGCCCAGGTGTTTGTGAAATTTGACATCGGTCGGATGATGGCAATTCATGGACCAACACTGCCCCCCAGAGGACCACTATGGCAAGACGGTCCATATGATAGCCTGTTGAGGGAACACCCCAGAGACACTGTGATTCGTCCAAAGGCAAAGTTGGGCAGGCAAAAGGGGGGGGTCTGGATGAGGTATGTTTGTTAAAAAGAAATGTTTGCCAGAGAAACAGTCTCTTTAAGACCTGAGGGCCAGCCGAGGAGGATGTGCTAAGTATCAATCTTGTATTGTGTTATGATTGTAGGCCTTGTAATATTGCAATTTCTTGTAGTATCTTTATGTTAGTTTTCCTAATTCTGCTGTTTTAGTACATTCCTATTTTTATTGGGAAATAAATGTAACTTGTTTACTAAGCAGAGGTGTTTGTTATATCATTGTGCTTATCAGACTCGTACAGGTTAGCAACTATAGGGATTAGACAAATTAATACATGGGTGCAATAGTTATATAGGATGTATTAGATTGTATATTATTGCACCGATTACTTCAACTTGCATGCAACTTTTGAGGGTTAACATTGATGTCTATGGCCCTCAAGTTGCACGAAAGTGGGACCAAAGTAGTGCATTAACTACTTTGAAGTTGCTGCAACTTTAAGTTGCACATATATGAATGGTTATCTTTGGAAAACACAGGGAACATTCTGTCCTGCGACTCTGATGTCCAAAATGGCATGAAAGTGGGACAATTGTGACTGGAGCCTAAGGAGACATAAGTCTAATCTCTTCATGCAAGGGAAGGACGCTGCAAGACAAAGGAGCCACCCTTTGAAAGGAAACCTGAGGCAGCAGTCATGGCACCAGCATAAACTGGAACAAGGATTTCAAAGATAAAAAAGCTGAATACTCAGTAATTGATTAAATCCACTACTCAATGTCCTTTAACAACTGAGGGTTTATTATCAAAATAAAGGCCTGAAGGTTTGGGTAGCAATATGTATGGGTGGTACATTGTACGTTAATACAATGGTACACGGCATGTGGAGCTGTATGTTACTGCACTGTTAAACCAATCTGTCCCTTCTGGGTAATACAAGCTGCCTAAAGAACTGTATGCATAATTCTGCTCCAAAGAAACCATTAGAAGACTTTTTTTAATGTTTTTTGATATGTTATGTGAAAGGAAATGCATAACATGTATTTTTACTTAGACCTAGCATAAGTACTGGGATTTATCTTAATATCAGTCTGTTTGTAATCATCTGCACAAGTGCACTAAAACTAGGAGAGGGGAATCACGGCTCTCTAGCTTCGCACAGTGCTGTCCGTGAAAATGGTTACAAGAAGAGAGCACTGCAAGGGCGTGTTTCTTGCTCCTTCATTGTCTAATCACAGGCTGCAGTTTTTCCTGGACCACCAGGCTATACAGTTTAACTGTAGAGTAGTCTGGGAAGATGTCTAGGACCTGGATGCATTGTTTTGGCAGGGTTGCCTAGAACATTAAACTAGCTGATCAAAAATACCACATAATTTGGTAGGGAAAATGGTCCACATATATGTAATTCAAAAGTGAAGTGCCTAGTTGTTTGCCAGGAGAGCAGCTGTAAGTCTTGCTTCATAAACAGACATAACATTGTATACTGAATAAACATGCTAACAAATTGTATAAATCTAGATGATTGAAGGAAAAAGTTTGCAACTCCTTACCCTTAGTAACTAGTACAACTCCTTTTAATGGCAAGAAGGTAAATAAAACACTTTCTGTACCTGTTAATTTGACTTAATCAGAAATTAAGGGAGTGGTGTCGTTCATTCTTGCATAGAAAATTGTTAGTTCATGTACAATTTTTGGATATTTCATGAACAGTCTGCTTTTTACCACACAAAAAGCTTTTTAAATGTAACTGAGATTGGCACTTAGCCATTCCAAAATCTGACATTCATCAATGTTTTATGAAAAAAACATTGGTAAAATTCCATTGACACAACTTGCCATTAGTGATTTTATGGATAAAAATGGTAACAGCAGCAAGAGATTCCCACTGTTGCCCAGGATTGTTTTCTTTTTTGTACAATGTACCACTTCTCTGATCTTTACAGAATATTCACTTCTAGTTATAGAAGCAAAAGTGATTCATTTTTTTTAATAAACAAATTACTACGCTACGAACTGATAAAAGCCCCTTCAGAAATTGTTATGAAACTTTTTCTACTCTTACAAGCTTCAACACTGAAATTCCTTTGGATCGGGGCACACTGCATTTCAAAAAAATTCTGTTATGAAAAACAAGTAACCAAAATTTAGTTTTTTTCTTGTAAACTAACACTGTAAATGGATTACCTGCCTCCGATCTTTTCAAGGTGTATTTATCCTATAGGTTAACTAACGTTTAGCATCAAAATCATTTAAGTCAGTTCTTCAGCAAAGATATGGAAAAGTAAGCAGTTGTGCATACCATAAGTTAAAGAAGACTAGATTTAGTGTTCTAACTTGGTTGGAGGTTTTACAAATCATTCATGCAGAAATCCAAATGACAACCAAGGGTTCACAAAGATTTCTCACAACACATGTTGACAATATATAAGTATAATTAATACCATACAAAGCAGGAGTCATAGTTTATTTTCTGGGAAACTGTGACTAAAGCTGGGTTGATATTCACCATTTTAAGAAGAATAAAAAATGCCCTTGTGTTATTTTATTATCACTGTCAAATAGGGGTGGAATGCTTTATGCAAAATGAGAAGTCTTGCCAGAAAGAGCATCTTGTCAGAAATACTGATATCAAAATATTTTATTAAGAAATATGATTAATGTACATTCATTTTAGGGAAGCATAACCTGCAAAAATAAACATTATAAAATTATTCAAAAACTACTGTCATATGCTTGTCTCTAATCAGGGAGGGGTTAATGGTGCATTTAGAGAGGCATTAGTATATGGAAAACAATAGCAGAAGTGACACCTGCTTGTGGAGATGAACATTAACCAACTATAGGCTGCTTCAAGTATATTTTACTATGCATTGCTTTAAACTATTAAAAGCCTTCACTGCCAAGAATCCACATGACTTACACTGTAAAATGTCTATGCTGTAAACTATATGTAGGTACTTAAAACTCTAAACAAATTCTGTATATTACATCCTTGTTGTAAATTAAAATACTTTTGGCTGGGATATAAATCTCTAAAATATGTAGCATGGAAGGGAAAAGAAGTACTCAGTGCATTCATTTGCAATGTGTTAAACCTAGAAACTATATTAATTTGTTAATACTTGACAGATTTGCTAGCAAAAAATACTGAATTTACAAACTAACTAGAACTAAACTATTTATAGAAACTTAAATGGGATTTATCAATTTCTCTAGTACATTAAAATAAGATCAGTGTTTGTGACCTCTTGATCAAGATTGCCAGGATTGCATAAAGGCTCAGTTCACTGACATCACCATTGTTAACTCACCACAGTGTACGGAACTTGAGAAGCTTAGCAATATTACCCAACACAGAATGACCAATCTCTAAATGGGTCCTCTATGTGCAGAGCTACAATAGGTCATGGTATTTTGTGAATGGTCAGCTAGCACAATCTTTATCCACCATTCACAATGTTTATAAGAACACAGCCCTACTAGACAAAGATCTGTACTGGTTGACTCTGATGTAGGTATCAATGATGCCAATCATGCCACTCCACTGCTTAAATGTTGCAGAACATGACTAATATGATGATGATGATGTTGGTTTGTTTTCTAAACCTGAAACTGTTTCATTCTATTAACTGACTCCAAAACAGTTCACTGCTGCTTTGTTCTCAACAAACCAGACAAAACCGATTTCAGTTAAAGGAAAAAAAAAAAAAAAATCAGCAATCAAACACACTTTCCTGCAGAAAGTCAATATTACCATGCTTTTAGGAGTTCATTGCAAAATATACTAACATGCCCTTGAAATACAGACATTCTGAGACTCCCTTATTGTAAAGGGAGACTTAGCATGTAGTAATAATCAATGATCTTTTACCATTCTTACTGATTAATATATCCGCAATGCATTACTTTTATATGATTTAAAGACCATGCAATAGCACGAACATGACTGCCTGCGAAACTGAAAGGGTTGGTGGTACAGAACAACTAGTCTCTATTATCTATAACTAAGCAAATATCATATGCATAAAAAAAACAGCCATTTGACTCTGGAGTTCTAAACATTATTCATTTCCTGGCTAAACATTATTACGTTTCTGGCTAAAGCCATTATTGATTTTCTGGTCAAATCCAGATGTATAAATACTTTATTGTATTAATACGTTATTGTAAAAAAAATGATATATTGTGTTTTTTTGTTACTCAGTAGCATATATAAGGAGTAGTCTGAGTGTTTGTTTAAATAAATTCAGAATTAAACTGTTTTTAGGGAATCTGCATTTCTTTTAATCAGGAAAATTTTAGTGCCAAACAAATTGACACATGTGAAAAGAACATTTCAAGTGTCATGGATATGCTAGACCTTGAACATAAAAATCCATTTTATCCATTTAACAACATTTTCCATGAGGCGAACAAGTGCTGTGATGTATCCCCTCCTGTCTAAAGCATTGAGCTACAACTAACAAGGTTTTGTCTGTCTGGATGTCACATCTATTTGACAAAAAGCTACAAGAGGCCCTGGGAGATGATAAATGGCCCCTCTCATTTCTTGAAGTTTGATAGATCTCTCGGGTCCCGGTGGAGAACCAGCTATTTAAATCACAGTTCATCACTGAGCCTAAAGATAAATGGGCCTGCCAATTTTTCACTGCAGCAAGGTAATCCTGCATCTTCCCCAGGATGCTCATTAAGATGGTAGAGGACAACTTACAAAGTTCCAGTGCTGTCTGAACAAATGCTCAGACTTTATTTACATCTAGTACAGCTGACAAGGACAGTTCTGTCCAAAAAAGTGTCTTCAGCCTTATGGTCTTGTTGCAGGGCTTGCAAACATATTCCTGGCAACTCTTAAAATCTTGTTTTTAAGGGATTTATGGTACAGACATATTTAGCTTGGAAATGCCAGCTAAAGGGTCACAAACTAAAACAATAGCTGGCTTAAATGTTGTAAAATACACATTTATAAACACGCACATCAGTGCTTCCTTACTCTTACAGAAATTTAGCCATATAAAAGATATTTCACCTTTGTTTTGTTGCAGACTGTGCAACAGAATTATTAGGTTAACAACTATTTTAGTCTGGGACTAAAAGAATCACTGTGACATAGATGGTCCAAAACGTATTAAAAACTGTAATTAATGGATATCAAATCTTAATATGTTCATTATTTTAGCATATTTACATTTATTCTTTTAATTTAAAATATGGTATCAAATTTGTATGTAGCCCATCCTACATTACATGAATCACTTGTAAATGATTCATCATTATGGTAAAAGTTATATTTTATACAATTAGTCTATGAACTTTTAGGGTTGCAGATGGGGAATGGTAGATAGAACTGTTTATAACTTCATGCAAAGGGAAATACTTGCAGATGCAAAATGTAATTTTGAAGTTGTGATCTAGCTATTCTGTACCATTAGCCCAATGCAGTAATAAAGGCAGGTGCAATATTTTATATTCAACCAGCAGCATACCATTACACATAATGTGCCTGCAAACCCCAGCCTGCCAACACTAAAGACAAAATGTACACAGCAGCGATAGAATGTGTTCAGCTAATCCTAGACCATGCTGGTTAAAATGTGTTTAAAAGCAAATCAATACATTCAAATTTTACAATTTATTGCAAATCCAAGCAATCCACAAACTGACATGCACAATCATGACATGCCTCCCTCTGCACACTAATGTTGCATTCTGAAAATAAGAGATTTTTTTTCTGCCCAACACTGTCATTGATGGTATATGTAGGCATAACTTAAAATTAGGCAGTTTATTAAAATCACATGTGTTCCATAACACTTTAAAATTGGAAAATATTTAGCAGAAGTGTATGCAAATAGCAACATAAAGAAACTGCAAAGTGGAGGGTATAAATTGTACTACAGGATAAAAATGTACAAATTCCTTGGTGCAAATACAAGCATTAAACCTCTGCTGGTATATACTACATCACTTATAACTTGCAAAATTAAAAATAGGGAGGAAATAAAAAAAATCTTATAGATTTAAGAATTCTAAAATCCAGGAATGTGGGATCAGGTTTTTGCTTCATCCCACCGTCACTTCCTTGGTTTTTGCACAGGGGCACCAAGACATGTTGCTTCGGCTGGCTAGCAACCAAGAGTCACAAGATTAGGTTGGTGGACATGTGCTTTTTGTTAAAAGTGCTGATTACTGCCATGTCGCTGGGGTCAGAACATACTATATATACATATAAATATATATATATATATATATATATATATATATATATATATATATATATATATACATAAAAAAAATACTGGTAATGTACAGCACATTGGATGGGAAACTTTCAACTTGGTGTATCCGCACACTCAGTATACAGACATATTGATATGTCGCCCAAGGGGAGCATGACCCAGTTGAGTAAGTAACCACTGACACCATTTTCGTACCACTGACCACAATGCTGGGGGGGGGGGGATTTTTTCTACTATGCACCAATGTAAAGTGCACTTCTTCATTAACTACTGTAATGGGCCATCACTCCCACTTACAACCAAAGTAACAAGACACTTCTTCATTGATCACTCTGTATTGCATGCTGTATGTAACATACCCTAGACCACTTCACTCTCTACAACATAATGTAAGTTACATACTCTGCAGTATACAGTACAGTGTGATCTCTGCTGCATACTCCACATCTCTGTACCCTATGCATGAATGTAAAATATTAGGATACAGTAACAAAAAAAAAACTGACAAAAGTTTTAACCCTTCATCCACTGAAGAGGTGTCTGTGTTCCTATTGGATAGATCCTGCTCACTTTTAGTCCCAGCAATCACAAAAAAACACAACTAACCTAGATATACAATATACTGTATGTGGAGAAAACATAAGTCAAGGTATGTGAATTTACCACTTCAGCACTGGAAGGTGTCACCCCCTTCCTGACCAGAGCATTTCTGGTAATTGCCCGTTCATGCAACACTGTACCCAAACAAAATATATGTCCTTTTTTTTTTTCCTACAAATTGAGCTTTCTTTTGGTGGTATTTGATCACCTCTGCGTTTTTTTATTTGTTGCGCTATAAACAAAACAAGACCGAAAAGTTTGAAAAAAATACAATATTTTTTACATTCTGCTATAAAACATATCCAATAAAAAAATGTAAAAAATCAAATTTCTTCATCAATTTAGGCCAATATGTATTCTGCCACATGTTTTTGGCAAGAAATCGCAATAAGCGTATATGGATTAGTTTGGGCAAAAGTTATCGCATTTACAAACTATGGGATATTTTTATGGTATTTTTATTTATTTGTTAATTTTACTAGTAATGGCAGCGATCAGCAGTTTTTCAGGGAAGAAGTAATGGGTTAACAACCCACAGTTGCTTTGCAGCAATGTAAATAAATTAAGCCCTGAAAGTTTATACTAATAATTCCTACAGGTGTCCCAACTTTTGTTGATTACTTACAAGCTTTTTTGTTGAGCACTTACAAGTCTGTAGAAAAACAGAATTGAAACAGACTGTGTTACAGCACCCTCTTAAGCAATATGTAGACAGTATTGTACTACAGGAAGTAGTAATTTGCTCTCCAAATAGCAAGAAAAAGGCAATTATCAGGCCTCATGCACACTGTACAGTATAAAAGCGCCAATAGCAATAGCTGTAGAATTCCGTGTTAAAAAAATGTGAGTTTTGCCGTATTTTTGCATTAATGTTTTTTAGCATAACTATACTCGCACAAAGACTTGAGGCTCTTTTACAGCTGAAAAACATTGGCTGCAAGTTGCTGATCAGATGCTGGTTCTCCAGCAAGCCCGTTTGATAAAAAGCTGGTTGTTAGACCGGCTGCTGTACACAAGTGCCGAATGTCAATATTTGGCCCATGTGTACCAGCCTTTAGGCGTTCTCCCTTTTGGACTGCTTACTACAACTGAGCAGGTGTGAGGTGGGGGGGATTTAGAGCCTTAAAGGGGAAGGTCTATAGTTTCCTATGTGCCTAGTAGCCATTTCTCCTGTAGGAAGAAATATATCTCTAGGTTTCTTACCATAAAGTTGTGTCCCTCAATGGAATCAGTACACAAATCTAATTTTACTAGGTAAGTACCGTATTTATCGGCGTCTAACATGCACACGCTATTTTCACTCTGTTTCCAGGGTGAAAAAGTGCGTGTTATACGCCAATAAATACGGCAATTTAGTTTCCTGGATCAGTTTAGTGGCTTCTTTAGTCACCTTTCAGCCTGATCAGTGAACAATAATTTAGTCTCTCACTTCTTGACCACTATCTAATGAGCAAGGAGGCGATACAAGATACAGTAACAGTACAGCAGAGAACCAGAATAATCAAATCTGAGTAGCAGTGGTGTGTGTGTGTCACAAGTGTGGCTGCCTAAAAATACATATATTTTGTGAGGTAAGACAGTAAACCTAAAAGGTGTTTGCACTGTAGATTTAGCCGTGTGTGATTTTCCACTTTTAGCTACTGAAAACGAATCATTGCGTGTATTCGTTGCGGTTATCAGAATACAATATTTTTCACATTAGTTGTCCTTGGGGGCCAAAAGGATATAACTTAGGCATCCTTAACCACTTCAGCCCCGGAAGGATTTACCCCCTTAATGACCAGGCCATTTTTTGCAATACGGCACTACATCATTTTAACTGACATTTGCACGGTTGTGTGACGTTGTACCCAAACAAAATGAATGTCCTTTTTTTCCCACAAATAGCACTTTCTTTTGGTGGTATTTGATCACCTCTGTGGTTTTTATTTTCTGTGCTATAAACAAAAAGGAGCGACAATTTTGAAAAAAAAAAAACACAATATTTTTTACTTTTTTGCTATAATAAATATCCCCCAAAAAAACTATTTTTTTCATCAGTTTAGGCCAATATGCATCTTACTACATATTTTTGTTAAAACAAATCTTGATAAGTGTATATTGAATGGTTTGCACAAAAGTTATAGTGTCTACAAAATAGGGGATAGATTTCTGGCATTTTTTTTAATTTTTTTTTTTTACTAGTAATGGCGGTGATCAGCAATATATAGCGGGACTGCAACATTGCAGCAGACAGACACTTTTTTGGGACCAGTGACACTTATACAGCGATCAGTGCTATAAAAATGCACTTATTACTGTATAAATGACACTGACAGAGAAGGGGTTGACACTAGGGGGCGATCAAGGGGTTAGGTGTTCCCTAGGGAGGTGTTTCTAACTGTGGGGGGGTGTACTGACTGGGAGTACAGAGTGATCGCTGTTCCTAATCACTAGGAACAATCTCTCTCTACTCCCCTGACAGAACGGGGATCTGTTTGTTTACATTGACAGACCCCCGTTCTGCCTCTCTGAGGAGCAATCGCGGGTGGCCAGCGGACATCGCAGCCGTCAGCTATGCGCATCGGCTCCGGCAACATGCCGCGGGCATGCGTGCCTGCTATAGCTCTTAGAGGAACCGCCGTACCAGTACAGCGATTTGCGCAATAGAGCCGCCATGCCGCCATATATAGGCAGCGAAAGGTCGGCAAGTGGTTAAAAATAGGATTTTTTTATAACAGCTTACCTGTAAAATCCTTTTCTTGCAGTACATCATGGGACACAGAGCCTTAAGTAATAACTTAATGGGTATATAGGCACCTTCAGGTGATGAACACTGGTATACCCAATCCAGGAAGTTCACTCCCTATATAACCCCTCCTCCTTCCAGGAGCACATCATTTTTTGTAGCAAACCAATATACTTAAACCCCAAAAAGAGGGGAGGGACCTCTGTTTCCCATTATGTACTCCAAGAAAAGGATTTTACAGGTAAGCGGTTATAAAAATTCTATTTTCTTTAACGTACATCATGGGACACAGAGCCGTAATAATAATAACTTAATGGGACGTCCCATAGCAATGCTATTTGAGGGGAGGGAGACACAACTCGCAATGTACCCCCAGACATGAGGACCTATACTGCTGCCTGCAGCACACTGTGCCCAAAGGTGATATCCTCATATCTCCTTACATCCACTTGATAAAACTTGGTGAATGTATGCACTGAAGACCAAGTTGCGGCCTTACAGATCTGAGCCATGGAGGCCTGGTAACGCACTGCCCAAGAAGCACTAACCACCCTGGTAGAGTGCGCTTTGACTTGAAAAGGGGGAATCTTAACCCTTAAATTATAAGTCTGAATTATAACTTGCCTAAAGCACTTAGCGACAGTGGATTTCGACGCTGCCTGTCCTTTCTTAGGACCCTCTGGCAGAATAAATAAGACATCAGTCTTTCTAATCTGAGCAGTTGTCTTTAACCACTTCAGTACCCAGCCATAGTCATATGACATCCACAGATGGGATCTCCCATCCTGGGTGGACGTCATATGACGTCCTGGGATTCCCGGGCGTCTAGGGGGCGCGCGCGCCGCATTACTCGGGACCCGGTGCGTGTGCCCGGCGGCCGCGATGTCCGCCGGGCACCAGCGATTGCCCGTTAACCGGGCCGGCATGTGGATCTGTGTGTGTAAACACACAGATCCACAGCCTGTCTGCTCTGAGGAGAGCGATCTGTGTTCCCAGAATGGAGGAACACTGATCGGTCTCCTCCCCTTGTGCGTCCCCTCCCCCTTCAGTTAGAATCATTCCCTAGGAAACATACTTAACCCCTCCCCGCCCCCTAGTGGTTAACCCCTTCACTGCCTGTCACATTTACACAGTAATCAATGCAATTTTATAGCATTGATCGCTGTATAAATGTGAATGGTCCCAAAAATGTGTCAAAAGTGTCCGATGTGTCTGCCATAATGTCGCAGTTATGAAAAAAATCGCTATCGCCGCTAAAAAAATAAATTTTTTTTTTTTTTTAAATGCCATAAATCTATCCAGTATTTGTAGACGCTATAACTTTTGCGCAAACCAATCAATATACGCTTATTGCGATTTTTTTTACCAAAAATATGTAGAAGAATATGTATCGGCCGAAACTGAGGAAAAAATTTGTTTTTTAAAAAAAAAATTGGGATATTTATTATAGCAAAAAGTAAAAAATATTGTGTTTTTTTCAAAATTGTCGCTCTTCTTTTGTTTATAGCACAAAAAATAAAAACCGCAGAGGTGATCAAATACCACCAAAAGAAAGCTCTATTTGTGGTGAAAAAAGGACGTCAATTTTTTTTGGGTACAACGTCGCACGACCGTGCAATTGATGTTTAAAGTGCGACAGCGCTGAAAACTAAAAATTGGCCTGGGAAGGAAGGGGGTGAAATTGCCCTGTATTGAACCGGTTAAATAGATTTTCACTACTCTCACCACATCAAGAAAATGTATTGACTTCTCTTCCCTGGAACATGGTTTTGGAAAAAACAATGGCAGGACAATATCTTGGTTCAGGTGAAAACCTGAGACCACTTTTGGCAAAAAGTCTGGATGAGGGCGTAACATCACTCTGTCCTCATGAATAATCAAGTATGGCTCTTTACAAGAAAGAGCAGCCAATTCCGAAACCCTCCTTGCTGAGGATATAGCAACCAAGAACACCAGCTTCCTTGTCAGAAGGACTAAGGGAATATGCTGTATTGGTTCAAATGGCTGTTTTTGTAACACTGACAAAACTAAGTTCAAGTCGCAAGGGTTCAAAGGAGGTTTGACTGGCGGATTAAGCCGCATCACCCCTTGCATAAAACACCGGACTAAACAATGTGTAGCAAGCGGTCGACTGATAAAGCTGAGACTTGGCCTTTAATAGTAATCAAGGCCAACTTCATCTCTACCCCTAATTGTAGAAAGGCAAGAATTCTGCTATGATATATCTCCGAGGGTGCCAACCGTTGGATTCACACCAGGAAACATAAGCCCTCCAGACCTTAAAATATATAGTTCTGGAAGCTGGCTTCCTTGCATTAATCAGGGTAGAGATAACTGACCTGGAAAGCCCACGTTTCTTCAGAATGTGGGTTTAAATAGCCAAGTCGTTAAATTTAGAGACCGTAAGGTAGGATGGAATATTGGCCCCTGCGAGAGTAGGTCTGGCCATAGCGGGAGGGACCATGGACCCTCCACTGCCATCTTTACGATTTCTGCATACCATGACCTTCTGGGCCATGCTAGTGCTACCAGAATTACTGGCTTTTTTTCCAGCTTGATCCTCCAAAGAAGATGAGGTAGCAATTGAATAGGGGGAAATGCATAGATCAGTGAGAACTGATCCCACAGGGTCACCAACACATCTGTTCCGCATGCGAGTGGATCCTGTACACGAAGTTGACTAACTTCATGTTGAATCTGGACACTAGAAGATCTACGTCCGGAGTCCCCCATCTTTGGCAAACAGCCTGAAAAATGTTGAGGTAAAGAGACCATTTCCCTGGGAATAACTGCTGGCGACTTAAATAGTCCGCCTGACAATTTTCTACTCCTGGAATGAAGACTGCCGATAGGCACGGAACATTCCTTTCCGCCAAAGTTCTCTCTGCGCTGCAAGACTCTTGGTGCCCCCTTGGTGATTGATATAGGCCACAGCTGTGGCATTGTCGGATTGGATCCTGACAGGACAATCCTGTAACCTGGAAGACCAGGCCTTCAGAGCCAAACGCACTGCCCGAATCTCTAGGATATTGATGGGCAAGGTTCTCTCGGCTATTGACCACTGTCCCTGGACAGTTGTTTTCTCTAATACTGCTCCCCAGCCGGAAAGGCTGGCATCTGTCGTTACCACTTTCCAGATAACAGGTCTGAAGGATTTTCCTTTCAGCAGATTCTGGGTTAGTAACCACCAACTGAGGCTTTGGGACACCCTTGGGGACAGCCGCATTAGTAAGTCTAAAGCTTGAATTGTTTTGTTCCAAGAAGACATGATACTGTTTTGCAACAGTCTTGAATGGAACTGGGCATAGGGAACTGCTTTGAATGAAGCCACCATCTTTCCTAGCAACCTCATGCAAAGGCAAATGGAGGGATCGCCTTTTGACCTGACCATCCACACCAGCTCTCTTATGGAGTTGATCTTTGCCTGAGGCAAGAACACCTTTTTCTCGGCTGTGTCTATGATCAGACCCAAATAATCCAGCCTTTTTATCGGTTTTAAGGAAGATTTCTCTAGGTTGAGTATCCAACCCAGACTTTTCAGGTAACTGGTTGTAATGCGCACGCTTTGCTCCAAACGAGCCACCGACTGGTCTATTAGCAAAAGATCATCTAAGTACGCCAAGACTGTTATGCTCTGTGCCCTTAACCTGGCTAGAGGTGGGGCCAGGATTTTTGTAAACACCTGGGGTGCTGTAGCTAGCGCGAAGGGCAAGGCTACAAACTGAAAATGCTGCTGTTCTACCTCGAACTGCAGAAACCTTTAGTGAGTGGTAAATATAGGAACATGCAGATATGCATTCCTGATGTCAATAGACGCCAGAAGTTCTTCTCCTAGTAGGATAGAAACTACTGACCCGATGCATGTGTCAATGCAAAAGGAGCGGATCTTCAGGAAATGGTTTAGATTCTTTAGATCTAGAATGGGTCTGACATCTCCATTTGGTTTTGGTACTGTGAAGAGGTTTGAATAAAACCCCAAACCTTGCTCTTCTCTGCATGATCAACCCCTGAGCCATTAATCAGTCTAGTGCCCGAAACAGAGATTGCCTTTTCTCTGGATCTTTGGGAATGTTTGACCTCAGGAAACGGGATGGTGGTAAGTCCTGAAATTTCAGCTTGTGCTCCAGAGTTACCGTGGAGATGACCCATCTGTCCTGAATTTCCTCCTGCCAGACTTCTGCAAACTGGGGCGGGGGGCGCCTCTCCATTATGAGGCTTTTTAGTATTCCACGTTGCAGATTTCCGGGCCCCAAGACTTCTTTTGAGCCTGGGCCTGACCCTGAGGTTTTCCTCTAGAGTCTGACGGCGGAGGCCGTCGCCACTGCCTAGAGGCGGAAGCCCCTGGCGCAGGAGAAAGAGCCTGTTTAAATGAAGGGCGTTTATACTTTCTTTTGACTGGCAAAAGAGTACTTTTCCCACTAGAAATTGTTTAGATGTATTTGTCCAAAACATCCCCAAATAGCCGATCCCCATGAAAAGAGAACCCAGTCAGGAGCTTTCTACATGGTGCTTTGGCTGACAAATTTTTTAACCACAGGATTCTACGCATATGTACGAGCATAAGCGTAAGGCGGGACGCCTGGTGAATAGAATCTTTAATGGCATCTATGGCAAAGCACAATGCTTTTGGTAGTTCGGCCAATTCCCGGGCTTGTTGTGCAGGAACCTCTTTAACCACTTAAGGACCGCCTAACGCCGATTTACGTCGGCAAGGCGGCACGGGCAGGCAAAATCACGTACATGTACGTGATTTGCCTCTCGCGGGTGGGGGGTCCAATCGGACCCCCCCCCCGGTGCCCGAAGCGGTCCCGTTCTGTTCCCCGGCGATCCGAGATGAGGGGGAGGCCATCCGTTCGTGGCCCCCCCCTCGCGATCGCCGCCGGCCAATGGGAACACTCCTTTGCTGCTGTATGCTAAACAGCAGCAAAGGAAATGATGTCATCTCCCCTCAGCTCGGTATTCCGTTCCAGCGCCGAGGGGAGAAGACATCAATGTGAGTGCACAACACACACACACACAGTAGAACATGCCAGGCATACAAAACACCCCGATCCCCCCCCCGATCGCCCCCCGATCCCCCCCCAATCACCCCCCCCCGTCACAAACTGACACCAGCAGGTTTTTTTTTTTCTGATTACTGCATAGTGTCAGTTTGTGACAGTTACAGTGTTGGGACAGTGAGTATTACCCCCCTTTAGGTCTAGGATACCCCCCTAACCCCCCCTAATAAAGTTTTAACCCCTTGATCACCCCCCATCGCCAGTGTCGCTAAGCGATCATTTTTCTGATCGCTGTATTAGTGTCACTGGTGACGCTAGTTAGTGAGGTAAATATTTAGGTTCGCCGTCAGCGTTTTATAGTGACAGGGACCCCCATATACTATCTAATAAATGTTTTAACCCCTTGATTGCCCCCTAGTTAACCCTTTCACCACTGATCACCGTATAACCGTTACGGGTGACGCAGGTTAGTTCGTTTATTTTTTATAGTGTCAGGGCACCCGCCGTTTATTACCGAATAAAGGTTTAGCCCCCTGATCGCCCGGCGGTGATATGCGTCCCCCCAGGCAGCGTCAGATTAGCGCCAGTACCGCTAACACCCACGCACGCAGCATGCGCCTCCCTTAGTGGTATAGTATCTGATCGGATCAATATCTGATCCGATCAGATCTATACTAGCGTCCCCAGCAGTTTAGGGTTCCCAAAAACACAGTGTTAGCGGGATCAGCCCAGATACCCGCTAGCACCTGCGTTTTGCCCCTCCGCCCAGCCCACCCAAGTGCAGTATCGATCGATCACTGTCACTTACAAAACACTAAACGCATAACTGCAGCGTTCGCAGAGTCAGGCCTGATCCCTACGATCGCTAACAGTTTTTTTGGTAGCATTTTGGTGAACTGGCAAGCAAGCACCAGGCAGCGTCAGGTTAGCGCCAGTAGCGCTAACACCCACGCACGCACCGTACACCTCCCTTAGTGGTATAGTATCTGATCGGATCAATATCTGATCCGATCAGATCTATACTAGCGTCCCCAGCAGTTTAGGGTTCCCAAAAACACAGTGTTAGCGGGATCAGCCCAGATACCTGCTAGCACCTGCGTTGTGCCCCTCCGCCCGGCCCAGCCCAGCCCACCCAAGTGCAGTATCGATCGATCACTGTCACTTACAAGGCACTAAACGCATAACTGCAGCGTTCGCAGAGTCAGGCCTGATCCCTGCGATCGCTAACAGTTTTTTTGGTAGCATTTTGGTGAACTAGCAAGCACCGGCCCCAGGCAGCGTCAGGTTAGCGCCAGTACCACTAACACCCACGCACGCAGCATACGCCTCCTTTAGTGGTATAGTATCTGATCGGATCAATATCTGATCCGATCAGATCTATACTAGCGTCCCCAGCAGTTTAGGGTTCCCAAAAACGCAGTGTTAGCGGGATCAGCCCAGATACCTGCTAGCACCTGCGTTTTGCCCCTCCGCCCGGCCCAGTCCAGCCCACCCAAGTGCAGTATCGATCGATCACTGACACTTACAAAACACTAAACGCATAACTGCAGCGTTCGCAGAGTCAGACCTGATCCCTGCGATCGCTAACAGTTTTTTTGGAAGCTTTTTATTGAACTGGCAAGCACCAGCGGCCTAGTATACCCCGGTCGTAGTCAAACCAGCGCTGCAGTAACACTTGGTGACGTGGCGAGTCCCATAAGTGCAGTTCAAGCTGGTGAGGTGGCAAGCACAAGTAGTGTCCCGCGTGCCCATAGTGCCCTTCCTGCTGCATTCGCCAATCCTAATTGGGAACCCACCGCTTCTGCAGCACCCGTACTTCCCCCATTCACATCCCCAACCAAATGCAGTCGGCTGCATGAGAGGCATTTTTATGTGCTCCCGAGTACCCCTACCCAACGAACCCCCCCAAAAAAGATGTTGTGTCTGCAGCAAACGCGGATATAGGCGTGACACCCGCTATTATTGTCCCTCCTGTCCTGACAATCCTGGTCTTTGCATTGGTGAATGTTTTGAACGCTACCATACACTAGTTGAGTATTAGCGTAGGGTACAGCATTGCACAGACTAGGCACACTTTCACAGGGTCTCCCAAGATGCCATCGCATTTTGAGAGACCCGAACCTGGAACCGGTTACCGTTATAAAAGTTAGTTACAAAAAAAGTGTAAAAAAAAAAATATATATATATAAAATAAAAAAAAATAGTTGTCGTTTTATTGTTCTCTCTCTCTATTCTCTCTCTCTATTGTTCTGCTCTTTTTTTACTGTATTCTATTCTGCAGTGTTTTATTGTTATTGTTATTGTTATTATGTTTTATCATGTTTGTTTTTCAGGTATGTAATTATTTATACTTTACTGTTTACTGTGCTTTATTGTTAACCATTTTTTTGTCTTCAGGTACGCCATTCACAACTTTGAGTGGTTATACCAGAATGATGCCTGCAGGTTTAGGTATCATCTTGGTATCATTCTTTTCAGCCAGCGGTCGGCTTTCATGTAAAAGCAATCCTAGCGGCTAATTAGCCTCTAGACTGCCTTTACAAGCCGTGGGAGGGAATGCCCCCCCCCCCACCGTCTTCCGTGTTTTTCTCTGGCTCTCCTGTCTCAACAGGGAACCTGAGAATGCAGCCGGTGATTCAGCCAGCTGACCATAGAGCTGATCAGAGACAAGAGTGGCTCCAAACATCTCTATGGCCTAAGAAACCGGAAGCTACGAGCATTTTATGACTTAGATTTCGCCGGATGTAAATAGCGCCATTGGGAAATTGGGGAAGCATTTTATCACACCGATCTTGGTGTGGTCAGATGCTTTGAAGGCAGAGGAGAGATCTAGGGTCTAATAGACCCCAATTTTTTCAAAAAAGAGTACCTGTCACTACCTATTGCTATCATAGGGGATATTTACATTCCCCGAGATAACAATAAAAATGATTTAAAAAAAAAAAAAAATGAAAGGAACAGTTTAAAAATAAGATAAAAAAGCAAAAAAATAATAAAGAAAAAAAAAAAAAAAAAAAAAAGCACCCCTGTCGCCCCCTGCTCTTGCGCTAAGGCGAACGCAAGCGGCGGTCTGTCGTCAAACGTAAACAGCAATTGCACCATGCATGTGAGGTATCGCCGCGAAGGTCAGATCGAGGGCAGTAATTTTTGCAGTAGACCTCCTCTGCAAATCTAAAGTGGTAACCTGTAAAGGCTTTTAAAGGCTTTTAAAAATGTATTTATTTTGTTGCCACTGCACGTTTGTGCGCAATTGTAAAGCATGTCATGTTTGGTATCCATGTACTCGGTCTAAGATCATCTTTTTTATTTCATCAAACATTTGGGCAATATAGTGTGTTTTAGTGCATTAAAATTTAAAAAAGTGTGTTTTTTCCCCAAAAAATGCGTTTGAAAAATCGCTGCGCAAATACTGTGTGAAAAAAAAAAATGAAACACCCACCATTTTAATCTGTAGGGCATTTGCTTTAAAAAAAAATATAATGTTTGGGGGTTCAAAGTAATTTTCTTGCAAAAAAAAAAAACTTTTTCATGTAAAAAATAAGTGTCAGAAAGGGCTTTGTCTTCAAGTGGTTAGAAGAGTGGGTGATGTGTGACATAAGCTTCTAAATGTTGTGCATAAAATGCCAGGACAGTTCAAAACCCCCCCCAAATGACCCCATTTTGGAAAGTAGACACCCCAAGCTATTTGCTGAGAGGCATGTCGAGTCCATGGAATATTTTATATTGCGACACAAGTTGCGGGAAAGAGACAAATTTTTTTTTTTTTTTTTTGCACAAAGTTGTCACTAAATGATATATTGCTCAAACATGCCATGGGAATATGTGAAATTACACCCCAAAATACATTCTGCTGCTTCTCCTGAGTACGGGGATACCACATGTGTGAGACTTTTTGGGAGCCTAGCCGTGTACGGGACCCCGAAAACCAAGCACCGCCTTCAGGCTTTCTAAGGGCGTGAATTTTTGATTTCACTCTTCACTGCCTATCACAGTTTCGGAGGCCATGGAATGCCCAGGTGGCACAAAACCCCCCCAAATGACCCCATTTTGGAAAGTAGACACCCCAAGCTATTTGCTGAGAGGTATAGTGAGTATTTTGCAGACCTCACTTTTTGTCACAAAGTTTTGAAATTTGAAAAAAGAAAAAAAAAAAAAGTTTTTTCTTGTCTTTCTTCATTTTCAAAAACAAATGAGAGCTGCAAAATACTCACCATGCCTCTCAGCAAATAGCTTGGGGTGTCTACTTTCCAAAATGGGGTCATTTGGGGGGGTTTTGTGCCACCTGGGCATTCCATGGCCTCCGAAACGGTGTTAGGCAGTGAAGAGTAAAATCAAAAATTCACGCCCTTAAAAACGCTGAAGGCGGTGATTGGTTTTCGGGGCCCCGTACGCGGCTAGGCTCCCAAAAAGTCCCACACATGTGATATCCCTATACTCAGGAGAAGCAGCTAAATGTATTTTGGGGTGCAATTCCACATAGGCCCATGGCCTGTGTGAGCAATATATCATTTAGTGACAACTTTGTGCAAAAAAAAAAAAAAAAAAAGTGTCACTTTCCCGCAACTTGTGTCAAAATATAAAATATTCCATGGACTCAATATGCCTCTCAGCAAATAGCTTGGGGTGTCTAATTTCCAAAATGGGGTCATTTGGGGGGGGGTTGTGCCACCTGGGCATTCCATGGCCTCCGAAACTGTGATAGGCAGTGAAGAGTGAAATCAAAAAGTTACACCCTTAGAAATCCTGAAGGCGGTGATTGGTTTTCGGGGTCCCATACGCGGCTAGGCTCCCAAAAAGTCCCACACATGTGGTATCCCCGTACTCAGGAGAAGTAGCTGAATATATTTTGGGGTGCAATTCCACATAGGCCCATGGCCTGTGTGAGCAATATATCATTTAGTGACAACTTTTTGTAAATATTTTTTTTTTTTTTTTTTTTTGTCATTATTCAATCACTTGGGACAAAAAAAATAAATATTTAATGGGTTCAACATGCCTATCAGCAATTTCCTTGGGGTGTCTACTTTCCAAAATGGGGTCATTTGGGGGGGTTTTGTACTGCCCTGCCATTTTAGCACCTCAAGAAATGACATAGGCAGTCATAAACTAAAAGCTGTGTAAATTCCAGAAAATGTACCCTAGTTTGTAGACGCTATAACTTTTGCGCAAACCAATAAATATACGCTTATTGACATTTTTTTTACCAAAGACATGTGGCCGAATACATTTTGGCCTAAATGTATGACTAAAATTGAGTTTATTGGATTTTTTTTATAACAAAAAGTAGAAAATATCATTTTTTTTCAAAATTTTCGGTCTTTTTCCGTTTATAGCGCAAAAAATAAAAACTGCAGAGGTGATCAAATACCATCAAAAGAAAGCTCTATTTGTGGGAAGAAAAGGACGCAAATTTCGTTTGGGTACAGCATTGCATGACCGCGCAATTAGCAGTTAAAGCGACGCAGTGCCAAATTGGAAAAAGACCTCTGGTCCTTAGGCAGCATAATGGTCCGGGGCTCAAGTGGTTAAGGGCTTGTCTAAATTGGTCCTTTAGGGATTGACAGACGCCTATTGCAGTGACTGCAGGCTGAGTAATGGCACCTGCCAAGGAAAAAGCGGATTTTAATAGATATTCCAACCTTTTATCTGTTGGATCCTTAAGCATTTGTGCATTGTCTACTGGACAAGTTAGACTTTTATTCACACTGGAAATCGCAGCGTCAACTGCTGGTACCTTCCATTTTTGGTGAATTTTTCCTCCATGGGATAGAGAACTGAGAACGTTACACGGCGCCGTGCCTAGGCCCCGCCCCCTTTGAAAACCCGCCCCCTCCTTTCGTTTGAAAAAATATTCTCGCGCTGGCGGATTTTGGCTCCGCAGACCCAACATGAGGGGGGGGAGAGGCAGAGTCCTGTCACCAGCAGGCAAAGAAAACAACAACAGTCTGAGCAAAATTCGGGACCTT